>NC_062994.1:5390000-5701920 GCF_023078275.1 Leguminivora glycinivorella
TGCTCAATAGGTTAAAAGGGAGCCCGAGCAGTATCCTGAGAGTGTTTGCCCGGAGGTGGGATTCACCAATGATGCGAAGATGGATCGGTCTGCACTCCAGTCTTGTAAATTATGATTATTAATAATAATATATAGCTTGATTTGATTATATTTCTATTGCCTAATTATTTATTCTATAATCCAGTTATATTTTTAATTTAATACATTGCATGTTGTTAAAATTTATCCCTAATTGTGTAAATAATATAATATATATAATTATAATTCTATTTTTTATTGGAATAATTGTGCTTATATAATTAATTTATGAGAGACATGTAACCTAATTTGGACATTGCCAGTAGCTTCTAATATTTAATTTCAACTTCTTTTTATTTTATTTTATTTTGTTATTAAGTACTTATTTTTTATAATTTTTGACATGTTTCCCATAATTTAATTAATGCTTTATTGTTAATGTGCGTTATTTGATGTTTATTTTAATCTCTAAATTGTAGGTCCTTAGTTATTTTGTCACCCATTGTATGAGCCATGTTGCTTGATTCAAATAAATAAATGAAATGAAATGAAATGAAATTAAGTGATAGAAAACGTCAAATAATCTTAATACTAATAAACATACATAAATAAGAAATAAAATAAACCTAAATATACCATATATATATTATTTGCACTCTGTCTACGATTTAAAATAATACAAAACTAAATACTGTTCTAAAGCCTCACAGGTTCAAATTTCAAGTGTATTCAAACAAAATAATGTTACATTATGTAAAAAAATTAAATTGTGTGTTAGTTAAATTGTGGCGTAGGCGAGAGGCTGGCAACCTGTCACTGCAATGTCACAGTTTCGTTTTCTTTCAACCCCTTATTTGCCAGGAGTGACACTGAAGCTTTAGTAGTTTCATGTGCTCTTTATGGGATACAGGCGTGATTGTATGTATGTATGTATGTAAAAAAAGTAAGTCTTAATGCTTTTGCGCAGAAATTGTTACATCAAAAACGATTTTAAATTTTTAACCTATGATGATCGTAATTTTCGCAATCGAGTAATAATAAATAAAGGTTGTAGTAAAAAAATAGTTACACTAGAAAATCATTACGGAAATACGGAATAAGTTTTTGAAAAAAAAAAAATTTTTTTTGGCACAAGCTTTTATCGCCGACTGTGCCTTTCTTTCAACAGCCATCTACTGCTCTCCGAGACGTTTCTAAAAACCCATTAATATTGCATTGTCATGTGATTTACATATATTATGTGTTCAAAATTTAAGCTCAATCGGAAACCGGGAAGTGGGTCAAATTTAGCTTCTACGTTTTGACGCACAGTAACATAGTAACAAGGCAAGTTGAATAAAAACTTGTAAAAAGAAGCCTACTCCACACTAACCTCACCAAATAGTTAACAGCGTTGCAAATCAACCGCCGGTCACACTTTGGGCGCTCGTTATACGAAGCGAACGTTCTCAATTTCAAATTAAGAACATTCTTTTTTCAAAAACTTTTTGAAAAGTGAACGCTAGTGATGTAACTACGGTGTCGTGTTATCGATTTTTTTTTCTCGGAAATCTATTTGTGTTGCGGGTTTTTTATTGAGCTGTGCTAGTTTATGGATTTCTTTAAGGTTTAGTGCTTGCATTATTCGTTGATTTTTGTAGGTTTGTTGTGTTTTATATGATTGATAGGAGTCTTGTGTTTTTCGGCTGACTGATCCAGGCAGGCAATTATGGTCGCGCGATAAATGATAAAACATCTGGCCGTCCCTATCGCACTTATTAATAGTGCGATAGGGACGGGCTGATATTTTATCGTCTATCGCGCGACCATGCTACCCGTGCAGAGTGGGTAATATTTTTGTCGTTAATTTTTGATGCCAGCCTGAATGGCTTGAAAATTTTGATTGGGTTCAAATGTATTGAAAAATGATATTCTAATCATTCTTGTAATGTTATTCGAGCATGTTATTTATGTGAAAAAAAAACGATTGAAGGTTTAAAATGCAACCCTTTTTATACGGAGCTAGGAGGCTAGGAGCAAATCCAATTGACATCTTATTTATTAAAATAATAAAATTTAAGCATATTATGCTCAGTAGTTTTACGGGTCTTTAATATCACTAATGTTGATCTTGTTGTTGTTGTTTTTATAACACGGGACTCGAGACTTAGCCTCAACGACGTTGAACAACGACAACGAAATGACCGTTTTCGATGCTTTACCGTGTGGTTGTTTCATTTTTTCGCTTTACCATAGATAAAATCCGTGAAGGATATTTTAAACATAACATAAACTAACATAATTACTATACCATAACTAATTTGTTCATACGGTTTTGTTGGCATTGTTATTAAACAAATACAGATGTCTACTGACTAATAATAATGTACTAAGTTAATATTGTAATACCTATACTCCTTTGTTAAGTCCAACAACCTTATAGTAGCTATTAGCTATATCGGAGCGGTCAGAGTGTTCAAAAATATCTGAAATTGAATTCTATTGCTTTGATGACCTTCAGATTGTTATAATTGCGATTATTAGATGACTTATGTACAAACTTAATGACTGTTATAAGATTTTCAAGGTTAATATTAATACAAAATGTCATCTGCGCGGACTTTTGACAGTTTTGAATTTATCGTTTTGATCCGACTCGAAGGACCAACACAGTAAGGGTCAGTCCTCAAGTTCAGTTCAAATACGTATTTTATTATTATACCTAAGTCGAGAAATGTTAATCGATTAAACTAATATGAAAGAAAAAAACGCGTATCTAAACACACTATGTGATAAGAAATTTATTTTTGTAAGATTTTATTTAACAAACAAACATTGCACGTAATAAATTAATGCTTGAATGGTCATATCCCAAGTTAGACTTAACTACTTGCATGTCATATATATCGCAATATTATTGAGATAAAAGTTGACATACATATGCATGTAACCATGCAACGATGTGCATCTGATGATGGACACAGGAGGAGGCCATAGGAACTACATATCGACGGCGAAGTAACAAGAACTCCTAAGTACAGGTCGATTACAAAGATATGTATAACTTTTTCACCTTATTACAATGCAATAAGGTGAAAAAGTGGATACATATCTCTGTAGTCGACTGTACTTAGGAGTTCTTGTTACTTCGCCGTCGATATATGCAATAAAAAAAATTAACTTGTATTTGGGTTTGTTAAAATGGTTTCTATGATAATTATTCGTCCCACGTAGAAACAAAAGTACAGTCTCCGTACGGGTATCGACATAATTTATAAAAAAAAAAAAAAAAAAAAATATATATTGGGGGACACCTTATACAGATCAACTTAGCCCCAAACTAAGCAAAGCTTGTACTATGGGTGCTAAGCGACGATATACATACTTAAATAGATAAATACATACTTACATACAAAGAAAACATCCATGACTCAGGAACAAATATCTGTGCTCATCACACAAATAAATGCCCTTACCGGGATTCGAACCTGGGACCGCCTGGTATATTCATAAATTTGCTTGACAATCGCCAATATTATCTAACAATCAAGCTCTACCTAAGTCTACATTACAACAACAACATACAACAACAACATACAATCACGCCTGTATCCCATAAAGGGGAGGCAGAGCACATGAAACTACTAAAGCTTCAGGGCCACTCTTGGCAAATAAGGGGTTAAAAGAAAACGAAACTATAACTACATTCACACACACACACACACACACACGCGCACACTCATTAAATGTCACTTCCACATATGCATGTCTGCCCTGTTTACTTAGTTTAAATAGCTTTTTTTTTTATTGTCTCTGTGCATGCACTTTTCTAGAATTTAATGTAATTTGTATTACCTTTGTAAAAATATTTTTCAAAAAACAAAACGGCCAACATATTCCGTTTAGACAAAGTCCCACAGTTAAATCTATTTTTTCGGTTCCCGAGATACAGGCTGCGCCTAGTTTGGGGCCGACGGATATAACCTTAATGGCAAAAATGTAATTATGTTAAGTTCTGCTTGGAAATGTACCTATATAGATATTTTTTGGCAAATAAACGATTTATGATTATGATTATGATTATTACAACAATAATTCAATAAAAATACAATATATTTCGGACCAACTCGGTCTGCATCTGACAGTTAGACACTTGTTACATGTATCAGCCCCTTTATTTTTAAAACTAAATCCCGTTCCATTTTCAACTCAAACTGTTACGTTACAGAGTCGTGTTTCCCTTGCATGGTATATTAGGTCTTAGTATATTAGGCATAATTACATGATTAAATTGTGCTGGTTAGTATAATTGGGAATGCTGGCTGTCTGAGTCCAGTTTGAGCGCGACCATGGTCCGTGTGTGTTGCAAAAGCACGTTCGAAAATCGAAGCGGTTTGAATCGGTAAATGTGGTCGAAAACCTTAAACATGTAGAAACTTATCCATCACTATCTTGTACTTAAAAGTTAATCTCTTGTCAGTGGAGTATTTTCCAGTTTTCCGCTGACTTTTTGATACTTACGATACTATTTGGTACTTTTTCTTTCACTTGATCTATGTAACTGCGTTTGGGCTTTCATCTACCACTTTGCGTCCTATTCGCCACTCCAGAATAGTTTTAAACATATATCGTCCGACGAACTGGTAATCTGTAAGCCCATTGCCCCTTTACTTGTGGAAGTCACAAGTGTCTGTCATATACAAAATCCTATACATGCACTCCCTGTTGTGAGAGAACTTGTCACGGCCGAACGTCTACGATAAATAATAAATAAATATTATAGGACATTATTACACAGATTGACTGAGTCCCACGGTAAGCCCAAGAAGGCTTGTGTTGTGGGTACTCGACAACGATATACATAATATACAAATACTTATATACATAGAAAACATCCATGACTCAGGAACAAATATCCGTGCTCATCACACAAATAAATGCCCTTACCAGGATTCGAACCCGGGACCGCGGCTTAGCAGGCAGGGGCAGTATGGTTCTCGCGAAAATGCCCACATACAGTAGAGTTCATAAATATGTGTACTTTTCTTGACCTTAATCTATGCAATAAGGTGAAAAAACGTACACATATTTATGAACTCGACTGTACAATTTCAAAGGAATAAATACACAACTAACAAGTATATCGCGTGGTATCGGTTACGTTTGTGCAGATGCAGGTTGACCTATAAACATGCGGACGGTGTTATGCAACAACGCGCATGAATTGACAACGTTTCAAAATTTTCAATGTCCTTAAATCGAAAACCATTTTGAGATATACGCCTGTAGATCACAAAAATATATTTTTCAATATTTTTTTTCCTTATTTTTAGTAAAAAATTCTTAAAAATAGTTTAAAGGGGAAGTGACGTCACATAGTCAATTCAGACTATTCAGAGCTGCCACTATAAACAAAAAAATCTTCCGGTTGGGAAGTCACTTGAGTCTGACTGTTACACTTATCACCGCTCGTAGTATGGAGACTAGAGGTAAGGAGCGAAAGCTTTAAGTTTCGCTCCTTACCTCTAAAGAAGTGCAGATATAAAACCAGGTGGCGCTGCAATTGCAGGTACATAAGGGTATGACACGTCATTTTCGACTGTTCTACTTTGACAGATTTCTCTCCTTATACTTCTACATTCCATAGCTCGTAGTTATTTAATATTTGTTGACAATGACACTTGACAGTCAGACATCTCGGACTGTTTAAGCTGACTGTTAAAACTTTTTTTAGGAATGATTTTGTCGTTTTCTTAGGTGTATGAAACAACACATGTGACGTCACGAAGCTGTGTCTTGAAGTTTGTAACTTACGCTCTTTCTGTTCGAAGTAGTAATAAAAAGGGAATTTCGCATTAAAATAGCAGTTTTTGGGAAAAATAAAAAAATACGTGTATCTTTAAATATTCAGTTCTTTCGAACCAAACAATAAAAAGTAGTAGTCGAAAATATGAAATGTTGTCAATTATATTTACTATAGGATTTTATTTATTGACAGCTAAGCGGCTATAGTATGCGATAGTGAAAATAATTGCAGTCAGTTTCAGAGCATTTCTTTTTTTTGCCATTTTTTTTATTTTTGATTTATTTAGGGAATTTTATGTCAATTGTACTCAGAATCACGTGTACTTTCAATCTCACTGGGAGACAAAAAGTGTCCCAGAATGTCCATACATTTTTGTTACTTTCCTCTTTTGTTACTCCACATAACATGTATGGAAAATGGTAACAAAATAAGAAAAAATCGTATGGGACAATTTTTTTAACTACTAGGATTGAAAAAGCTAGTGATTCTGAGTAGAAAATTAGAAATAGCATATTTTTTTTTCAAAATATCACATTTTATAAATGTGGATTAAAATTTTGAAAAAACCCCCGACGACGACATAGTGGACCGATTTTCATGAAACATGGCTAAGAACACTCCCGACTAACTCAGCTTTCAGACAAAAAAAACTAAATCTAAATCGGTTCATCCGTTCGGGAGCTACGATGCCACAGACAGACACACACACAGACAGACAAACCGACAGACAGACAGACAGACAGACAGACAGACGGACAGACAGACAGACACGTCAAACTTATAACACCCCTTCGTTTTTGCGTCGGGGGTTAAAAAAAGAAATGCTCTTCAGCGTAATCTGTAATTGACTTACATTGTAGTGAAGGAATAATGTAAGGCCAGGGACCCATTTCTCGAAGCTATAAGTTAAAACTGAAAGTTACTTACAAGCGGAAGTCTCTTTCCAACTTGTCATATTAGACATTGACTACCACTTGTAAATTGTAACTTGTAGCTTCGAGAATGGACCCCAGGTGTCAAAATGTCAGGGTTTTGTCAAGAAGCATCTACCTAATTAGTCGGTTTCTGTAAGAATTTTTATATGGTCTCGAAACTAGGTATTTGACAAATTTTCTGTTTTTTTTTGTAAGAATAATCTTACTCAAAAAGCTGTAGGGTAGAGATACCGTTTATGAATTTAAAAGCTTTGACATAACATTGTTAAGAAGAATAGGCGACTATATTAATTATACTGCGGGCGAAAATAGATTTCAGAAATCACTTCTACTTATTTCGATTCGCTATGTCCATTTGTGACATTTCATCGCGTGTTTACAGTTTATAGTACCATACATTGAATTTTAAAATTAATAAGGTATATCGTGCTATTCGTGCTTGTATTCGTCACGTTTGTCCAACAGTAGGCTGACCTTTTAATGGGTTGGATGGTGTTATGCAACACCGAATATCTAAAAAAAAAGTAGTGATTTAAGCTTGAACATATAACAATAGGAAAGTTTCCTTAACTCAGAATTTTTTTTGACAAAGTAGCTTGTTTTAGCATCCCAGTTTTTATAAAATACGCCAGGGCACGTAGCCAAATGTACAAACGCTTACGTCATCGTAACTAGCTATGTCAATCGCTCTCTGTATTGGCACTAGGGCTTCCAAATACCGGACCTTATCCAATACCGATATTCAGTCCGGTATTGGCGATTTCAATACCGGGATCCCGGGACCGGTCTGGCTCAGTCGGTAGTGACCCTGCCTGCTAAACCGCGGTCCTGGGTTCGAATCCCGGTAAGGGCATTTATTTGTGTGATGAGCACAGATATTTGTTCCTGAGTCATGGATGTGTTCTATGTATATAAGTATGTATTTATCTATTTATGTATATCGTCGCTTAGCACTAAGTATGTATATCGTCGCTTAGGCTAAGTTGATCTTGTAATTTGTCCCCAATATTTATTTTTATTTATATTTACAAGTCGCTTTTCGGTGAAGGAAAAAATCATGAGGATACCGGACTAATCCCAAAAAGGCCTAGTTACCCTTCGAGTTGGAAGGTCAGATGGCAGTCGCCTTGGGGTTGTCAAAGCGGACCCCAGGCTCTCATGAGTCTTGGCAAAGGCATGGAGGATGACTAGTGTTTACTGTGGTTACTTAGCCAACAGTTAAGTCTCTGACAAAGCTGGCTTACCACACTATATACATAACAAACTACATGTCAAAAACCTTTATTTATGGACTGCAATCACTGACTCGTGAACTGAATCAATTACCTCTGCATTGTAAAATAATAAACGTGGTTTTTCACATTCATGAATAATGCATGTGTGTGCATTTATTTCTGTTTGCAGTGACCTATTAAAAGGCCAAGCCAGAGTGGACTTGGGTTGAGGTTATGCAAAGATGAACAATTATTTTTAGCTAATTTCTCGACACAAGATAAAAACTGTTTTTTTTTTTTTTAATATTATGGCGGCACCTTACTCAATCAACCTAGCCCCAAACCAAACTTAAGCGAAGTTTGTATTATGAGTGCTAGGCTACGATATACATACTTATAAAGATAAATACGTACTTATATGTATACAGAAAACATCCATGACTCAGGAACAAATATCTATGTTCAGCACACCAATAAATGCCCTTTACCGGGATGCGAACCAAGGACCCATCGGCTTAGCAGGCAGGGTCACTAGTGTCACACTACCGACTGCGCCAGATCGGTCATCAGTTTTAGCATAGTAGTCTAATCTAGTATTTAAACTAAAGGTGTGGGTGTCATCTAAACCAGCATATTTTTTTCTTGATGTTTTAAGAGTTTTTAGACACACCTCGGAGAATGGCGCTCAAATCTATGAAAGAGGCGCGTTCCTACGCACAGTCTAAGCTCGTGTAGTCGAACGCATACCATACTTGTGTGAGTGAGATATGACGGATCGACTGGTCGCGTTCTTGACGTAACTGTGAGGTAATCGCGAGCGGGTGGGCGACGCTTTCAGCGGGGAGCGGGAGTGGTCATACTGTACGATAGTACTCTTTATTATACTGTGCTTTAGAGATACAGGTTTTTTTTAAGACATTACTTATCTTGGCTCATAAGAGCTCAGTGCCAATAACTATAGTATATATAGCAAGTAAATCAGCTATGTGGTCTGGTCGTGACGTTGACCCGATAACGTGGATGGCGTTATGCAACACCCACATTATTTATTCCATTGATTTATCTGTCTAGGAGTAGACAAGTTCATTTGCTCGTTGGTGTGATATTAAAGCTGTTGTATGAAAACCTCTAAGTTTGTTTTAAACATGGAAGTTATGCGTTACTAAGCAGTTTACTTAGTTTAAAAGTGGAAAATGTCTGCCTTAGATGAGACTTGAACTCACGGCTTCTGGAGCCTAGAGGCATCGATTGCAGACGTTTCTGCTAATCAGAAGTTAAAGTTTACTAAGTTGCTCCTTAAGAATTGGTTGACTAAATCCTTTACTGAAAGTCATAAGACCGAGAAGTGAATTTTAGTCTGGTCTTCGAATTAAGATTTCTAGTTAGCTTAATTTTAATATAAATAATGTCAAATCACTTGTAAATCTCTCGTTGTTTAGGACAAGGATTGCATAATCCTTAACTGTACACCAAGTTTGTACGCGACTAACTAAAGCGACCGACTTAATCCCGCCTTTGCTTGTGTTAGTAAACGGGTTACGACTTACGAGTAGATAACCGTGACGTGATCCGGAGTTGCTGGGATAATTATTTAAGATTTGGACCAATTCTTCTACTTCATATCTAACTTTCTACGTTTCTAAAACAATTAGGAAACATTATTTTCATTTTGTTCAAATGTATTAATCTTGTATTAAAATTTCCACAGAATATTTCCAATTAAATAAATACACTTTTAAAAATAAATAAATAAAAAAGCCTTTTATTTCTCGCAAATTAACTTATAGAATAATAATCTTACAAAAAAATAATATTAGCATATAATTAATTGTATCATTAAAAATAATTATATCATTTGATTATGTGACTCTATATCATGCAGTTACAGTACTTATTTTATATTATTACACTATTTAAGATTGAATTTAATTTAAGAAATTGACTTAATTAATTAATTGACTTATCAGTACAAGGCGAGAACCCCTCTTAGTTGAGGGTAAAGGCCTCCTCCAGAGATGCCCAGTAGTCTCTATCTTTTGCTAGTGTCATCCATTGCTCGCCAGCCGTATGCGTGATATCGTCTTCCCATCTGGCTCTCGGTTTTCCGCGTTTCCTTTTTCCTAGTGGCCCCGGCCATTTTGTTAGCACGGTTGTCCAGCGATCATTGCTCATGCGGGCTACGTGGCCTGCCCATCGCCATTTCATTTTTTTTGAGTAACTTAAGGCGTCTATTACTCCAGATACTTGTCTTATTTTAGAGTGGCGTATTTTTTGAATCTTTCTGATATTTAACATGCTTCTTTCCATACTTCGTTGGCATGAGTTTATTTTGTTTTTTATTTGCATTGTAAATTTCCATGTCTGGCAAGCGTAGGTGAGCGACGGCAATAGGCAGGTATCCATTACTTTTTTCTTTATCTTTACAGGTATCTGACTTTTGAAAATCTCCTTCATGCTCCAATACTTATTCCATGCTCCTTTCACTCTTCTGTCGATTTCCATTTCGTTGCTTTCTTTTTCGAAAGATATTAGCTTGCCCAAGTATATGTATGACTCTACATATTCCAGCGGTACGTTTTCGATGATTATTGGCTGTTTTAATGAATTTGTCATTATTTTGGTCTTACTGAAATTCATTTCTAGGCCTACTTCTCTACTTGATTTTTGTAGAGTGTTTATCATGTATACCAGGTTTGCACTGTTTTCTGATAGCAAGACCAAGTCGTCTGCGAACCTCAGGTGGCTTATGAGTTTTCCATTTATATTCAAGCCTACTCTTTTCCAGTTTAATTTGCTTATGACCATTTCCAGCACAGCTATAAAAATTCTGGGTGAGAGCGGGTCCCCCTGTCTCGTTCCTCTTTTTATTGGAAAAGATGGTCCCGTTGACTCCAGTTTCACTCTGCTAGTACCGTTGTCATAGAGATATTGCAGAATCTTAATGTATTTTGACTCTACATTTTGAGCTGCTAGGGCTTGCCATATTGATGAATAATGTAGAGTGTCAAAGGCTTTTTGGTAATCGATGAAGGCTATGTAGAGCGTCCTTCTAAACTCTTGGTACTTCTCTATAAGTAGCTCTACAGAATGGATGTGGTCAATTGTAGAATAGCCTTTGCGAAATCCAGCTTGCTCGATTGGTTGATAAATTTCTAATGTAGGACTTATTCTTTTCTCTATTATGGACGAGAATAACTTGTATAATGCAGGAAGGAGACTGATAGGTCTGTAGTTACTTATATCTTTGGGATCTCCTTTTTTGTACAATAGTATAATATTTGACTCTGACCATTGCTTAGGTGTGGTTCCAGTATGTAATATTTTATTAATCAGTATTTTTAGAGGTGTAGCGAGAAGAGTACAGGCAATTTTTATTGATTCGTTAGTTATCCTGTCGGGTCCTGGGCTTTTTTCCAATTTGAGCTGCTTTATTGCGCCGATAATTTCTATTTCGTCCGCTGGTTTTGGCTCTGACGAGTTTCCTGATTCATCTGGGTTATAAGAAGACTTTTACCAAAAACATATTCATTGTACAAATAACTGCCAGTGTCCTTTTTCACTACAGTGACGTTGACATAGAGACTCGTACTTTTGCATCCAAAGTAATACATACGTAATCTCACACCTGTATTCTAAAGAGGTGTAGGCAGAGCACATGGAACTGATCAACTTCCAGTGCCACTTTTAGCAATTACAGGGTTGAAACTAAACTAAAATGTGATGCTGATGTCGTAGTGACAGTTTCTTAATCCACATCACAAATGAATCCTAATTCAAATTATTGCATAATGCCATTCGCACTTAAAACCTGAACGTTTTAACGGCAACCCGATTTAGTGGCAATGCCAAATGCACTAGCAGACGGTTGTCGAAACAGGGAAGCGCGCTGATTGCTCGAGAGTTTACACTGGAGAAATGTGGGCAGAACGTAGAGGTATATCCAAGAAGATTTAATTACATAACATAAACAGGAACAGGTAGATGTTAACGAACATGTACTTACTACTGACTATTAGAAACCATTTTCTAAAACTACTATTAAAACGCCGGTTCTCCGCCTAGTATGCATAACTTGGCCTAGCTTGGTTTTGATGTGATGACGGCACTTTTTTAAAGCAGGTTTCACACAATTTACTAAATTAAATATTATAAGTTGCTTTTGCGGAACTTGCACTACAAACAAAATAATGCGTTGCCCCATCTACTGTCATTTCTGTCAGAAAGTTTATGCAAAAAATAATTACAACCGTTTGTGATAGGTACAGCACGTTTCTTGTCTTTGCCTCTTAAAACTTGGGATAAGACCCCCTCTAGCGGCGCAGTGTCAGCTTCATACATCATAAAATACCATTAAGTTCATCCTCACTTTCTCGACACGTGGCAAACCAAGAACAAACGGGCCTCTCGCTCGTTTTTGCCCAGAACGAATGAGCCACCTTCTGAGGTTGTTTCCCTTGCGCTATTATGATATGGGGTTCTTCAAGAAGCAGGTATTTACGGTTCTCAAAAATCGGCAACGCATAAGTGCTCCCCTGATGTCCATGTGCGGCGCTGACTGCTTCCCATCAGGTCAGGCGGCTCGTCTGCTCGTTTGTTGCGTATTTCATAAAAAAGTGAACGTCTACCTATGCCTTATTTCTCTTAAGGTTACAAAAGATCTCTTTCCAATTGTACTTTTTGGCGCATGAATTCTGTTCTAAGCTCTCGATAAGTTGTGTTGGCTTATTGCAGAGTTCTGACTCTTTCTGGTTGATCTTACTATTTCGCTCTCGTCCTCTCTTTTTTAGGAGTACTCTTCTTTGCTTAGTTCTGAAAATGAAAATACTTTATCAGTAATTTATTGTAAAGTTGATAGTTTGTGTTGTGTGTAATAAAAAGCGGAAATGCCCGAGAAAGGTATCCTCAAGGTGACGAGTATGGCCACTGTGGCTGAAGAGCCGAAGGAACCAGTGAAACCTTCAGCGAGGAAACGACACTCGGTCATATCTAGGAGGAGTGATGTTTGTAAGTGGACCCTTTTAAGCAAAACTCTCACGTTTCCGGACGCTCAATTTTATGGATGCACATAAAAACTATAAATAGAATCTAACTAGAACAATTTACACTCAAAGAATTCTTGTCAAAAACTCACAAACCGAGTCAAACCGAAACATTTGCTGGCGACAGCCTGTCAAGCGTTTCCTACTATAAATGCCACAAATATTTACATATTTCAGAGTCATATGTCTTCTTATTCTACTAGTAGTAAAACTAGGTATTTGTACGGGCTATTACCACGGTACAGAATATACAATAGTTATAACTAGTAAACAAACTAAATAATGGCGTCGCGCCAAATCTAATTCGTAGGATTACTACGGATATTACCTTGACCGAGTGTCCTATTACTCGTAGGTACTTTATCCGTATTGGACTTATCAACTATCATGTAGAACCAAAGTACCTTATAATAATAATAAAAATATTTTTATTACTATAACTACCAACACAAATACATGAGAAAAAATTACAAACAAAAAAAAATGACGCAGGAAATGTCTGCATAAATTGATAAGAAGCAGGAATGTAAAAAACCAACTATTTTTGGTTCCCTTTTTTTCAAAAACAACTTAGTAAAGTCATATTTTTTTGAAAACCTACTTTTTCAGCATAACTAATTACTAATGTGTGTTATTTTAAAAAAACTTCCTAAATCAGTAAAATATATTAGTCATATTTTAAACTCTCGTTAAGACACGATTATTTTAAAAAAGAAATGAGGATGGTTCTTTATTGTTTAGCCACGATTTTTTTTTCTCCTTTGATCTTGCTTATAATGTTCAAATTCAATCTCTTTAATGTTGCTGATACTAAATGTCATTGCCAAGATTTAGGGAAACCTATTTACATTCCTAATATTTGGAAAGTCAATGGTAAATTTAAAAGTGGAAAATGTCTGCCTTGGGTGAGACTTGAACTCACGGCCTCTGGAGTTCAAGTCTCACCCAAGGCAGACATTTTCCACTTTTAAATTTATTCTAAGCCTAGTGGCATCGATTGCAGATGTTTCTGCTAATCAGAAGTTAAAGTCAATGGTATTCAGATGCTCTTTGTCAAAAAATCATAATTGAGCAATTCCCGTTAAGTTTGTAAATTTGGATCACGTCTCCGTTTTGGATAAAAATTGGTAGGCTGATAGAGTCCATGATGCTGAGCAAGATCCACTAGGTTTCCCAAAATGTCCTAGGTTGATTGTATGAAACTTTCCTTTGTTGTTACCGAAAATGTATAGAAATCTGGTAACAAAAAAGGAAGCTTAAGGTTTCATACAAACTACGTAGGATATTTTGGGAAACCTAGTGGATCTTGCTCAGCATCGTGGACTCTATCAGCCTACCAATTTTTATCAAAATCGGAGACGTGATCCAAATGTACACACTTAACGGGGATTGGTCAATTAATCCAAATCAATAATTATCATGAAATGTCAAGAAAGTTCTATAGTCCATACTCTCTCCCATTTCTATGAGAAATAATATCTCCAATCCCACAGGGTCGTCATCAGAAGAAGACGAAGGCATCCAACCCCATGAGAAGGCTATCGCAGCCGGCACCCCTAACCCTAACTACTGCGTGAGGAACGTAGAACAACATGCGTTCGGACGGAGAGAGATAGAGATAGCTGAGCAGGAGATGCCGGGGATCATGGCTTTAAGAGCGAGAGCTAAAGAAGATAAACCACTTAAGGATGCCAAAGTAAGTACCATACTGTTTACTACTGAAAAAGAAGCAGAATGAGGTAATATTGATAAACTAGGGTCATCAAAAGAAGAGAAGGTTAACGCGAAACAAGATGCTTATAGGAGAGAGATAGAAATAGTTGAAAATAAGGAGGATAAACCACTTAAGGATGCTAAAGTAAGTACTGGCACGTGTACTACTATCACACTAATAAAACTAAGTAGAAATCCCAACAAAAATGAACACAAGACAATCCAAAAAAACGATAAAGCAGTCTACAGAAATAGCTGAGCAGGAGATGCCGGGGATCATGGCTTTAAGAGCCAGGGCTAAAGAAGATAAACCACTTAAGGATGCTAAAGTAAGTACCATACTGTTTACTACTGAAAAAGAAGCAGAATGAGGTAATATAGAGAAACTAGGGTCATCAGAAGAAGATAAGGTTAACGTGAAACAAGATGCTTATAGGAGAGAGATAGAAATAGCTGAGCAGGAGATGCCAGGGATCATAGTTTTAAGAGCCAGAGCTAAGGAGGATAAAGCACTTAAGGATGCTAAAGTAAGTACTATTCAAAAAGTCACACTATTCAAAAATAATGGCTAAGTAGAAATCTCGACAAAAGAGACCAAGGTACGCTGTAAAACGGTGGATAGACTGCGTGGAAGGGGATCTTCGTGAAATTTAAAAATTCAGAAATTGGAGGAAGGAGGCAATGAACCAGACTCCAATGCAAGTGCAAAAAACACTAGATACGAGCCGTAAAAGAGACTCGTTAGGTATATTGTAGACAGTTATTCTCTCAGTATAGTTTCTTTCTATATGACACATTATGCTGTTGAAATATATACATAGAGTTAGCTGAACAGAATACTAAGTATAATGACGACTCAGTAGTTAATCTCCCGCGATCGGTATTTGGCTCCCTCGCTCGCGCCGCGTGCGACCTTGGCAGCGCCACACAGCCGCGTACTGACGCGACCGGCATCATCCGGTTCCGCTTGTACTCTCTGCGCCTCGCTCGCAGAGCGCTACTCAAGGACAAACCGCGGGGCGCTAAATTTGTTAGAAGAATTACTACTGAGTCATCCTTGTACTGTGCTAAGGATATGCTAGATTCAGGATTTCAAGAGCAAGAACTAAGGATGATGATATTGATGAAATTAATGAAATAAGAAGCATGGTTTCCACAGTCCTTTCAGTCAGTTTTTTGGGAGCTACGAAAGCACATTTTCCCTACCAATATTTTAACGAATTTATTTTTTACAGATTGTGGGCTGCACACACATCAACGCTCAAACGGCGGTTCTCATCGAAACGTTGGCCGCATTGGGAGCCACAGTACGCTGGGCGGCTTGCAATATCTACAGCACGCAGAATGAAGTGGCAGCAGCTTTAGCACACGCAGGTACTTATATACACACACTACACAACAAAACACATCTTCACAACTGTTTTGTGCACACACGTCAACGCTCAAACGGCGGTTCTCATCGAAATGTTGGCTGCATTGGGAGCCACAGTACGCTGGGCGGCTTGCAATATCTACAGCACGCAGAATGAAGTGGCAGCAGCTTTAGCACACGCAGGTACTTATATACACACACTACACAACAGCACACATCTACACAACTGTTGTGTGCGCACACGTCAACGCTCAAACGGCGGTTCTCATCGAAACGTTGGTCGCATTGGGAGCCACAGTCCGCTGGGCGGCTTGCAACATCAACAGCACACAGAATGAAGTGGCAGCAGCTTTAGCACACGCAGGTACTTATATACACACACTACACAACAGCACACATCTACACAACTGTTGTGTGCACACACGTCAACGCTCAAACGGCGGTTCTCATCGAAACGTTGGCAGCATTGGGAGCCACAGTGCGCTGGGCAGCTTGCATTGAGCATGAAGTTGCACCAGCTTTAGCACACGCAGGTACCTTTTTTTTATAAATGGGCTTACTCTTGGCCACAGACTAGCCAAAGGCAAAGACGTGGCCTACGATGGAGTGAGCTCGCCCAGAAGATGCCTGTTCAAGTGTTCACCCTTGATTGCCGGGTATTATATGAGCTCGGAAATATAGCCGCTGGCAAGGACCTAAAGCATAATAAATATAAAAACGAGTACTATCGTACAGTATGGCCACTCCCGCTCCCCGCTGAAAGTGCCGACCACCTACTCTCGGTTACCTCACAGTTACCGCCTGTCAAGAACGCGACCAGTCGACCTGTCATATCTCACTCATACAAGCATGGTACGCGTTCGCCTACACGAGCTTAAACTGTGTGCGTAGGAACGCGCCTCTTTCATATACTTAATCGCCATTCTCCAATGTGTGCTCAGGCATTGGATGCCTTGGTCAGTTTTTTTTCTTTCATAATCTGAACCTAATTTATTTCAGTTTTAAATCTCAAATGTATAAAGCTTTTGTCTAAACTATATCTGAGCATTTCTTTTTTCTTTCGCCACTTTTATGAAATGTGATATTTTTGAAAAAAAAAATATGGTAGTTCTACTCAGAATCACTAGCTTCTTCAATCCTAGTAGTTAAAAAAATTGTCCCATACGATTTTTCCTTACTTTGTTACCATTTTCCATACATGTTGTGTGGGGTAACAAAAGAGGAAAGTAACAATAATGTATGGAAATTCTGGGACACTTTTTGTCTCCCAGTGAGATTGGAAGTACTCGTGATTCTGAGTGCAATTGACCTAAAATTCGCTAAAAAAATCAAAATAAAAAAATGGCAAAAAAAGAATGCTCATCTAATGTCGATGTTCGAAAACAAATCCACTAGTAACATTGTCCTTGATTGATTGGCTCCTTCATCATTGTTTTACTACCACTATTTTACAATAGTCAATACAGTACAGTAGTTTTCGCTAGCTCGTAATCACATGGTTATTCAGTTAGGAGGTCGAACTATTTAGTTCTGGCTCTACCTCAGAGATGGCGGGGGGCGCCATAAGCCCTCGGTAATTGTGGCATACACTGGAAAATTTCGACTCTTGCCGCCGTGACCAGTTGGCCGAGCGGTTTCAGGCATCCGTGGCTATAACGGAGTACGCTGGTTCGAATCCAGCATTGTACACTTGGAGGCGTTGGTAATTTTTTCTTTGTATATAACATTTATTTCAGTTTATAGTTAATATAGTAGTGTGCCTACTAAAAAAACACAAATTAAAATATTTTCTATGAAAGCAATTTAATTTGTTCTTATAGTCAATACAGTTAACCACTCTTGGGCCTTATTACAATTACCTACACAAGAACTGCAAATGATCATTGGTTAGAACTATTGTTTACGTTACGAAGCTTGCGTGTCTTGACATAATATTTCATTGTGTTTACTTCTCACGGCAGCGATTAGTAGGTACTATGACACTAGTGACTTAATAGTTAGTAACTACTTAGTAATAGATAAATAGTACAGTCTTCTGCAATGTTAATATTTGAGGACCGCAATGCAATGGCTGCAATAATATCTTTTTTTTTTTGCAATAATATCGGCACGGTCTTATTTGTATAGCCATAAGAGCGTGTCACATATCTTTTTTACAGCCTTCATAGAGTATTATCCATACCACAGAATACATAATAGTATACAAGTACAGAAGGATCACTCCCTTTGATATTCACACAATGCCGCCATTCTAAATTCATACCTACATTAACAAACCGACCGCACGCGAGCAGCCCTGATTGAATTCTATTGCGCCGCGCGAAGGTCGTCACCACTGAATGGCCGCGAACTCGCGGCCCCCGGCATGTACTTGTAGCGCGGCGATAGAATCGCGGAGTGAGCCGCCCCTGTCCATACTAAATTATAAATGGGAGCGTATGTGTTTGTTTGTCTTTGACGGCAAGATTGAGAGACGAATTGACGTGATTGTTAAGTGGAGATATTTAAAGGGATAGAGAGTGACTAGGCGACTATTTGTCTCTTTAAAAAAAGTGGAAGTTTGTATGGAGAATTCCGCTATTTTCGAATTTAACTTGAGCGAAGTCGCAGGCAAAAACTAGTTGTATACAATAACCAGAAAATTACATACATACATACATACATACATACAATCACGCCTGTATCCCATAAAGGGGTAGGCAGAACACATGAAACTACTAAAGCTTCAGTGCCACCAAAAAATTATTAATAAAAAAAACCCTCGATCGCGACATAATGGACCGATTTTCATGAAACGTGGCTAAGAACACTCCCGACGAATTCAGCTTTCAAACAAAAAAAAACTAAATCTTAGGGATCATCCACATATTACGTCACACCAAATTTCAGGTTTTTGGACCCCTCCCCCCTCCTATGTCACGCTTTTTTGTATCCCTTTAACAGGGATTGTCACATTTAGTATACCCCCCCTACACTGTGACGTAATATATGGATGACGCCCATATCGGTTCACCCGTTCGCGAGCTACGACGCCACAGACAGAGTTAACAGACAGACAGACGAACAGACAGACAGACAGATAGACACATCAAACTTATAATACCCCGTCGTTTTTGCGTCGGGGGTTAAAAAAGAAAGTTCCTAAGTCAACATCGAATAAATTATGGCCTGTGTCTTAGTGCGTTTTCACATTATCCGATCCGATATCGGATGTCGGACCGTTATCCCATACATTACAGGCGCCATCTTGGATTTTTTCTATTGAAATCCTTCCGACATCCGATATCGGATCGGATAATGTGAAAACGCACTTACGAGGATAGGTATTTTAATTGCAAAATTTGATTTTTTTTAACTAAATAACTTCATTCCTTCAGGTTTCGCAGTGTTCGCCTGGCGAGGTGAAAGCGAGGAAGCCTTCTGGTGGTGCATCGACCAATGCTGCGCTCCCAGCGCCACCTGGCAGCCAAACATGATACTAGACGACGGTGGTGACGCGACGCATCTCATGTTGAAGAAACATGGCGCTGCTTTCAAACAGATCAAAGGTAAGACGCCATTTTGTGGAAGGAGGCCATTTTGTGGAAGGACGCCATTTTGTGGAAGATGGACGCCATTTTGAATTCCGTTATTAGCATAGAGGAATAAGTAAGGGAAGAGTTGTAACTCCATACATCAGTAAATGCGAGTTATTTGTAGTGACATCTATCGTCATTCACTCGTCAATCACGCGCCAACTAGCGTAAATTATCAGTACTGCTACTTGCCAATAGATGTCACGACGAACAAAAAGTCTACTGCTCAACAATTTTTAACTAATATTACAATAGTATTAATCAGTAGTTTGCTTTCAATTACTTCAGCTTATAATATAAGGTGTAAACTGTTTTAATATTACATTTTTGGCACACGCAACACTGTCGGCACCTAGTGTCGAGTAGCAGTACTGATAATTTACGCTAGTTGGCGCGTGATTGACGAGTGAATGACGATAGATGTCACTACAAATAACTCGCATTTACTGATGTATGGAGTTACAACTCTTCCCTTACTTATTCCTCTATGGTTATTAGTTGGATTGCGTATTTGTTGGGACACCAGCGCCACCTGGTAGCCAAACATGATACTAGACGACGGGGGAGACACCACATATCTCATGTTGAAGAAACATGGCGCTGCCTTCAAACAAATCAAAGGTAAGATGCCATTTTGTGGAAAAATGTCATCATTTTGAATTTCATCGCTAAAGGCCAGTGGCTTATTTCACAATAGTGACAATTGTCGCCCGACAGTAACACTTCGCCGTTCATTGCCTGTTCAACATGGAAATATTGGCGCTGAGCGGCAATGTTACTTCTCAACCCAGAAATAGGCAGGAAATTGTCAGTGTCAAGTGTCAATGTCACAGTGGTGCAATAGCCCACTGATGGTGGAATATTTGCGCTCCCAGCGCCACCGCGCAAACAAACATGATACTGGACTACTGAGAAGTGTCATGCGTATAGCTTACGCACCTCATACTAAAATAACACGGTCACGGTAGGTACTGTTTTTAAACAAATCAAAGCTTACAATCAAGCTAAAAAAAATGGCTGATGTTTTAAATTTAATTGATATTAGCTAGATATTTGTTGCGATCCTATTTCCTTTTTTCGTCTCGTGTATCTTTTTTTTCTGATTACGCTTTTCTTTTTTTTTCAGGCATAGTGGAAGAGAGCGTGACGGGCGTCCATAGGCTGTACCAGCTGAGTAAAGCAGGCAAGCTCTGCGTCCCCGCCATGAATGTCAACGATTCTGTCACTAAAACCAAATTTGACAACCTCTACTCTTGCCGGTAAGGTCCTTATCCCTTTTAATATAGCAAACGGTTTGTGGCTAGGCAGAGTGATATCAGGTGGACTAAAATGTTAACGGAATGGTGGAACGGAAAAGTTTGTACATTTGGATCACGTCTCCGAATTGGATAAAAATTGGTAGGCTGATAGAGTCCGTGATGCTGAGCAAGATCCTCTAGGTTTCCCAAAATGTCCCATGTAGTTTGTATGAAACCTTCCTTTTTTGTTACCAGGTTTCTATACATTTTCGGTGACAAAAAACGGAAAGTTTCATACAATCAACCTAGAGACATTTTGGGAAACCTAGTGGATCTTGCTCAGCATCATGGACTCTTATCAGCCTACCAATTTTTATCCAATTCGGAGACGTGATCCAAATGTACAAACTTAACGGGAATTGCCGCGCTAGCAAATGTAAGAAGTGCCTGGCATCCGTTGGCTCGTTGGGTCGACGACATCCGAAAAACTGCGGGTCACAACTGGATGAGATTAGCCCAGGACCGGGAGAAGTGGCGTACTAGAAGAGAGGCCTATGCTCAGCAGTGGGTGATAAAGGGCTGATATGATGACGATGAAACCGTTTTATAACAACACTAGCTTTTGCCCGTTCTTCGCTCGCGTTACATAGGCTACTTTTTGTCTCTTTCTAACGCGAGTGAAGCCGCGGGCAAAAGCTAGTATAGTAGAACTATAAATATTAATTTTCCCCTCACTAACTCGGAAACACGTGCTTTGTCCTTTAATACCAACGGGTAAAAACGCATTTTATCCACTAGTGGGTAAAGTAATTTGACCTTGAATATAGCCAAATTTTCTGCTTTAAAATTGATAGAAGTGGGTGAATCTAGTAATGAAGATGTTTTACCACCTGTGGAACTACTGGAAGCAGTGATAAACGCGTTTTTTGCGTTGTAGTTTCCTCGCTATAGTGAGGGGAAAAGTTTTGTGTTATACACTTACACACGGGTGCAAATGTATTTTACTTCTCATGTGTTGAAAAACTCGCCAAGTTCGGGATTCCATTTTCGAACTACTCGCTTCGCTCGTGGTTCAACTATAGAATCCTTTCACTTGCTCCTTTTTCAATTCCACACTCGGCGTTAAAATACAACTTTGCACCCTTGTATAACGAATAACTATTGTTTGTTGATCGCAATAATTGTTCTTGTTTTTCAGTGAAAGTATAATCGACGCCTTAAAAAGGAGTACGGACTTAATGTTCGGCGGGAAGCAGTCCGTAGTCTGTGGTTACGGCGAAGTCGGGAAAGGGTGCTGTCAAGCGTTGAAAGCTTTGGGATGTGTGGTAAGATTTATTTATTTATTTATTATTTAACCTTTATTGCACAACATAAAGTACAAATGGCGAACTTAATGCCTTAAGGCATTCTCTACCAGTCAACCATTGGACCAAACAGAAACTTACAATTGGTGCGGAAAATAAAACAGAAATTTAAATAGATATAAGTCAGATTTCTTGTTATTTTAAAAGTAAATTAATAATCAGAGGGAAGGGATCGGAAAATACGAGATATTCAATAGAAAAATCATTTAAAAAAACGCTGGCAACACTCCAAAAGGAACTTACGTAATCGACTTGGGTTTGTTGTTAATTACCATGCTTTGGTGGGATGGAAAATCGCTAAATAATATACTTGCTTAGGGGTCAATTCACGGCAATGCTCTAAAAACCCACAAATCAATGGATACATTTTACTATGTGGAAAAAAATTCTTCAGTTTGTGGCTCTTTATTAAATTGCCGCAACTTAAGCCCAAAGAAACTATCGATACTGAATAGGAATAGAATCGAATGGCATCAGAAAAATACAATGTGAAAAGAAATTTTTTTTTCATACAAATTGTATGGGATAAGTATTTTGCGATTAGTGACTTTTCTAGCCGGAAATATTTTTCGGTCCCATACAAGCTTTTGATCCCAGATAGGAATGGGATCGATTGGCGTTAAAAAAAAGTTTGTCAAAAATGCACCCTGTATGTTTTTTCCAAAATCTGTAAATGCCATTTTTCATCAATTTGAAATCGAGGAATGGTCTCCTTAGACCATTTTCGCGTAGGATCACGGGATCTCACAGCTGCCCTTACTGACCCGCTATCAAAATACACCCTGTATGTATATTATATATAGGTCTGCCATTCTTGAAGGGTTATATAGCATATAACATAGCTGAAAATAATGCTCATATGAAATCAATACACGATTACCTACTGATTACGGAGTTAATATCTAGATATGTTTTTGATAGGTGTACGTGACAGAAATCGACCCAATCTGCGCGCTGCAAGCCGCCATGGATGGATTTAGAGTTGTCAAATTAAATGAGGTAATGATTAAATAATCTTATTTATGTTTCTATACTAGAGACCCTAAAGAGCGGTTACAACAGTGTCGCTTACCATAAGGACTAAATTTGCTCCAAAGAAGATCGAGTATTATAGAGAGTTACTGTCAAAGTGAAATGTGTAATCACAGTGCATAGACTGCCATCTCTCGACACAGGCTTAAAACTTTTGAACCTCAGGTTTGACAATTTGGCCCATATTCTTAGCTTGATATGTGTTAAAATGTTAAATATTAATATTAGCGCCATCTAGCCGAGCGTCCCCCAAAGGTGTAACGCCATCTAGGCCACCGTACCTATTTCTACGGACGACCAGTCTGGCTCAGTCGGTAGTGACCCTGCCTGCTGAGCCGCGGTCCCAGGTTCGAATCCCGGTAAGGGCATTTATTTCCTGAGTCATGGATGTTTTCTATGTATATAAGTATGTATTTATCTATTTAAGTATGTATATCGTCGCTTAGCACCCATAGTACAAGCTTTGCTTAGTTTGGGGCTAAGTTGATCTGTGTAAGGTGTCCCCCAATATTTATTTATTTATTCTAAATGGTTCTTAGGTACGTTTTTTTCTTAAACTGTAGCTGTCTATACGGAGTTACACATGTCTTTGATTTGCTCTTATCTTTTTTAAAGATATCTATATTTATCACACAGTTTTGAAGTCAGTCAAGGGCTGCGAGTGATTTTGCTCTTATTCGTATACAATTTCGAACCCTTCCTTGATGTCGCTCATTTCACTCAAAGTGCGTCCAGTCACCGGTTTAGAACTCCGTCCCCGCCGACAGACTCTATTCGCCATCCTGGTGGCGCACCCATGCTCTGTCGCACTCTCCATTGTACCACGCTCTAACCCTTCTCAATGATATACTGGCCAGCGACAGCAAACTGGATATGTTTCACAGCACGGAGTCGCAATTCCTTGCGATCAGCGCCCGTCACTTGGAGCCTATAACTACTCCAAGTTCGATCCACGTGTGAGTACCTACTATATTATGTACTCTATGTTCCGCCACACTATTTTATATAAGTGTACCAGGATTATTCTTGTTTATACCCTCCTGTACGATTGACATGTTTAGCTAGGCTGTTAATGTTAATTTAAGGAATAAATAAATAAAGAAATAAAGAAATATACGAATTCTTTATTCTTTATTTATAAATTCCTTAAAATTAACACTAACAGACAAGCTATACATGTTAATAGGAGGGTAGTTTTAGAGACTCATACAATAGGGTACACACTTAAGGTCTTATGATTGATTCATAATCAGTAGCTAATGGAACTTGGAGTCGTATTAGCTTCCAGGTATCGGCTACTAATCGAAAGGAATTGCGATTCCGTGCTGTAAAACATGTCCAGATTGCTGTCACTGGCCAGTATTTCATTTAGAAGAGTTAATGCATGGTGTAGCGGAGTGTGATAGGGCATGAGTTCGTGCTGTCGGGATAGCGAATAGAGTTTGTGGACGGGGGCGGAGTTCTATGCCAGTAATAGGGCGAACTTTTAAGAATCGCCTGTTAGAGCGTACTTACTATACTTACTCACAGATATAGTGCGAAAAGGGTTTCCATCGTATTTTTCCGGAAACGTTCGTATCTGTCATGCTAGTTCAGTCAATGTCAGTACGTCTTGTACTGAGACCAAAGACATGTATAACTCCGTATAGTCAGATAAAGTCTAAGAAAAAAACGTACCTCAGTACCATACAGAAAAAGGTACGGTGGCCTAGATGGCATTACACCTTTGGGGTACGCTCAGCTAGATGGCTATAATAAAAAACAAATTTACAATAAAGATTAAATAAATAAACACGATTTTTTCCGCAGGTGATAAGACAAGTGGACATCGTAATAACCGCCACCGGGAATAAAGGGGTCGTCACACGTGAACACATGGAGCGGATGAAAAACGGCTGCGTCGTGTGTAACATGGGGCACTCTAACACCGAGGTGGACGTCCATGCGCTACGGACGCCCGATCTGCTGTGGGAGCGAGTGAGAAGCCAGGTGAGAGAGACGCAAGACCTGCGATATTATTCTGGTTCTGCCTTATAAGATCATTTTCAGAATTTGGGACCCCACATATAGGGTGTTCCTTATTTTAATCTTTCGAAAAATTAACAACGCATACCCTCTTAATATGATCATATTACCCCAAAATACCATGATAAAAAATTTCAGTTCATTCCTGTAAGAGGAACCCGTGCCGACTTGCACCTGAAGTTCCCATACAAATTACTATGGAGAAATTTGCTTAAGACACTAAGTTGATATTTTTATTTATTTCGCATTGTTTTTTTGTTCGCATCGAGATGTTTATGTGAAATATTGTTTATACGGCAGTACTATACTCGGTAAATGTCAAAAAAATATGAAAATTAAAAATTTATTTTTTGGATTTTCATACAATGTATGGGAAATTGCATGAAAGTCGGCACGGGTTCCAGTTATAGGGATGAGCTGAAATTTATTTTGAGGGTGTGTTGGGGTAAAACGAGCCCATTTAGGGGGTATGCGTTACTAATTTCTGTAAATCGTAAAATAAGGGGCACCCTACCCCACAATTAGCGTAAGTTGTTAAGAAAAATTTACTGTCAGTTTTGTTAGCATACTATTAAAAGAGCAGAATTATGACACGCTATTGCTTACACGGTTAAAGCAAATTGCAACCTTATGCCGCCTAAATATTATGCACAAAATTAAATACTATCTGCGAAAGTACTATTCGACTAGAAGACTATTATGCTCATCAACATTATGCCAACGTACAATTCGATATTATAAAAATATGGGGAATGATTTATGCCAAAGCATATTCTGCGTAAGGTGTTTCTGCCAAAGGTGACTTCTGCCAAGAAGATTATGCAAATAAAATATATGCGAAAAAAGTTTATGCAAGATTATAGTGAACCGTGTCTTATAATCAAAGAGCGGAATTCTTCATAGCAAACATCAAATTGTCAAAGGGATTGACCTAACTGTTTAATCGACTTATCGATATCGACTTGAGTTTTCATGAGTGATTTCCTTGCCGTGTTACTAAAATGGTTAGTAAATTATTAAATAATATTAATAAATTATTAACCATTTTAGTAACACGGCACGGAAATCACTTATGAAAATTCAAGTGACATAAATGACATGTAACGCTGACATGATTAACTTTACTATGGAGATGCAAGTTGATTATCGAAAAGGTCAAATGTTACAGAATAATCTTTTAAGTTGATTATGGATACCTAATGTGATATTATTCCGTAACATCGATAAGTCGATAAAACAGTTAGGTCAATCCCTTTGACAGTTTGATTTTTGCTATGAAGAATTCCGCTCTTTGTTTATAATTATAACCTTAAAAATATAGAGATTTTTATACAGATATTTTTTATAGGTGGATCACATAATCTGGCCCAATGGAAAACGTATAGTGCTGCTAGCCGAAGGCCGCCTCGCTAACCTCTGCTGTTCGTCTCTTCCCTCATTTGTTGTCTCTGTCACGGCCGCGACACAGGCCTTGGCCTTAATAGAGCTTTATAATGCACCACAACATCGATACAAGGTGAGAAATATACACAATTTGTATGAAAAACTACCTAAATGTTACCCCAGGTTATATTCCCATAGCGTCAATTCGTTTCTTTATATGCATGATAACTTGCTAATCCTTATTTTTCGTCTTTATCAAGATTACTAGTTATAGATAGACTCTTGGTAAACTTCGCAACGACGTGCGAATCGGATCCAAACTTATCCAATTTCCAATTGATGACCGATCTGGCCTAGTTGGTCCCTGCCTGCTGGGCCGCGGTCCGGGGTTCGAATCCCGGTAAGGGCATTTATTTGTGTAATGATTAATGAGCACAGGGGGCCGATTTTTGAGTCTCACGGCGTTCGAATTCAGAAAATTGTCACTGAAAATAATAGGCAATTCACCGTTTTCAACCGGTATTTTAGTGACAGTGAGACTCAAAAATCGGCCCCCAGATATTTGTTCCTGAGTCATGGATGTTTTCTATATACAATATAAGTCATTATCCTCCTTGCATTTTCCATGGTTCATGGGAACCTGGGGTCCGCTTTGACAACTAATCCCAAGATTTTGCGTAGGCACTAGTTTTACGAAAGCGATTGCCATCTGCATCTGACCTTCCAACCCGAAGGGTAACTAGACCTTATTGGAATTAGTCCGGTTTCCTCAAGATGTTTTCCTTCACCAAAAAGCGACTGACAAATCTCACATGACATTTCGCACATAAGTTCCGAAAAACGGGGTTCGAACCCGCGACCTACGGAACGAAAGTCGCACGTACAATCAATCAATCAATCAAATTTTTATTTGCTGATAAAACATGATACAATGCATGCAAACGTGGTTGTAACGAACATTACATCACTGGTAATGTCAAAATAATAATTAAAATAGAAATAGATTACGGTTAGAATAAAAGAAAACAAAATTATAAAAAGGGAATACGATTAAGAATAAAATAATAATAATAATTTAAAAGTCAGGTACTAAGAATAGTTGCATATTGAGAAACTAAGAATGTCAAGATAGAAGAGATACAAAGACAATGTGATGTAGATGACTGGAATGTATAATTTTATGTCGATTTTTTTTTCATTCTAAATATAATCCAATGCTCTAGCAAAGTACTCTTTGGTGGAATAATATGGCATACATACCGCAAGGCTACCAGCGCTAATTCATGGATGTTTTCTATATGTACACAATATAAGTCATCATCCTCCTTGCGTTATTCCGGCATTTTCCACGGCTCATGGGAGCAAGATTTTGCCATCTGACCTTCCAACCCGAAGGGTAACTAGGCCTTATTGGGATTAGTCCGGTTTCCTCACGATGTTTTCTTTCACCGAAAACCGATTTCGCACATAAGTTCTGAAAAACTTATTGGTACGAGCCGGGGTTCGAACACGTTACCTCCGTATTGAAAGCCGCACGGTCTTACCGCTAGGCCACCGTACATCAGTATATTCCTGCGTCTACTATTTATAAAAAAAAACTTTCACATATTTATTATTTTATATTAATTTTTGATTTTATTTATGTATTTGTATTTGCATGAGTGCTTTGTGTTGTTTGGTTGTAGAGGATAGAGATTTAAATTCTACTTCTCATATTTCTTAGAGCCACCTACCATATATTCTGATTATATTAACTCCAATACCCAAATGTTGTCTGGAAGAGATCGCTCTTAAGCGATAAGACCGCCTGTTGTTACCTCTGTTTTTTTTTGTTTCTTGTGCATTACTTGTAAACTTGAGATGTTGGGAGACCATTGCTTCGCTTCAAAGACTGCACCAAGAGGGACATGGCAGCCTTTACAATCGACTGATTGATTTTAACTGGGAGAAGCTTGCGGAGAAGCGAACGGAATGGCGAAAGTGCGTTGGAGATGGTCGCAAGTTCGTCGATGAGACCTGGTTTGCGGCACTTGCTGACAAAAGGGAAAGAAGACACCATAGCGGAACGTCGCAATCGGTTGCAAGCCCTTGTCAGCTATGTGGCAAAATATGTCGCTCTCGCATAGGTCTCTTTAGTCATCAAAAGCGATGTCTCTCGGACATTGCACCATAAATCGTCTGAAATAGACGCTAAGGCCAGTTAGTGGTACTTATAAACTATGTGAGGTGTCCAATAAAGAGTATTGTATTGTATAGGTGAATAACTTAAGAAAGTCACTTGTTGTATGTGTGAGTGACGTGTTCGAATAGGCGTTTGTTTTGTTTGTGTTACTAATTTTAAATATGTGTTCTCTATTCGAACGTCACTCACACATACAACAGGTGACATTCTTAAGTTTTTCACCTATACTGTATCACAGTATAATAAAGAGTACTATCGTACAGTATGGCCACTCCCGTTCCCCGCTGAAAGTGCTGCCCACCCCATCTCGGTTACCTCAGTTACCGCCTGTCAAAAACGCGAACAGTCGACCTGTCATATTTCACTCATACAAGCATAGTACGCGTTCACCTACACGAGCTTAGACTGTGTGCTAAGTAGGAACGCGCCTTCATATATTTGAACGCCAGTGTCCGAGGTGTGACTGTATTGTATTGTATTGTATTGCAGGCGGATGTATACCTCCTACCGAAGAAGATGGATGAATACGTAGCGAGCCTTCACCTGCCTACCTTCGACGCTCACCTCACAGAATTGTCCGACGAACAAGCGAAGTACCTAGGTCTTAACAAGGTCGGCCCGTTTAAACCTAATTATTATAGATACTAGCATAGAGGGAAAATCGCCCCTCAATAGCCTGGACACTGCTGCAATAGTTAAATTAAGAAATTTGTCGAGAAAATTGCATAAAGTAAGCCCTTAATCAAATGTCAACAAACGACTAAAAAAAAAACGATTTAGTCCGTCAGTCAGATCATCAAAAAATTTTGGACACATATTTTTTCTTTTTTCTCGTAAACTAATTACGATGGTACAGTGGGTTGAAGTTTCGCGTGACGTCACGCCTAGGTACAATTCCTGCCTTACTTTAGGAATTAATAAAAAATTCCTAAAGTAAGGCAGGAAAAGTAATGAGATAAATTCATATTTTATTTTGTTAGCTTAATTTTAGTAAGGTTAACCCGAAGGTTAACCCACCATTTTATATGGAATTTGACAGATGACAGCCCACTAACCCTGAGTTAAGTGGTTGGAGCAAGTGGGCTTTATAAAATTTAAAAAGAAATTCCAGTTTTGTTACGCATTTCCAGTATTTAATGAACTGACACGTAAAATGTGTATGATTCGTCTGTTTATCTGTTTTTAGGGTTCCGTACCTCAAAAGGAAAAAACGGAACCCTTATAGGATCACTTTGTTGTCCGTCTGTCCGTCCGTCCGTCCGTCTGTCAAGACCCTTTTTCTCAGGAACGCGTGGAGGTATGAAGCTGAAATTTATATCAATTACTCAGGTCTACTGTCCCTTGAAGCTGTGAAAAAATCAAACTTCTAAGCCAACGCAATCAAAAGATACAGCCGTTTATGCCGCAAAAACGGAACCCTTAAAGGATCACTTTGTTGTCCGTCTGTCCGTCCGTCCGTCCGTCTGTCAAGACCCTTTTTCTCAGGAACGCGTGGAGGTATGAAGCTGAAATTTATATCAATTACTCAGGTCTACTGTCCCTTGAAGCTGTGAAAAAATCAAACTTCTAAGCCAACGCAATCAAAAGATACAGCCGTTTATGCCGCAAATTTTCGACACTTGCAAGGGAATCAAAACCTACAGGGTGCTTCCCGTGAACTCAGAATCTTGAAATTTGGTACGAAGCAACGTCTTATAGCATAGATAAAGGAAAAATTACGAAAACCATAAATTTTTAGTTACATCACATAATATATTTTTTTTTAATAATTTTAACCTTACTACCCATTTCCTCATAAACGCGTAGAGGTATTAAATTGAAATTCATACCAAATACTCAGGTCTATAATACCTTTAAGCTGTAACAAAATCAAACTTCTATGTCAACGCAATCAAAAGAAACAGCAATTTAAGCTGCATATTTTGAAACTCGCAAGTACTCGCAAGGGAATCAAAAGCTAAAGGGTAGGGTAGGGTCCAGTCGACCTAGAATCTTGAAATTTGGCATGAAGCAACGTTTTATAGCACACATAAAGGAAAAATTCCGAAAACCTTAAATTTTTAGTTACATTACAAAATATATATTTTTAGGGTTTTTAATAAATATAAACTTATTACTTTTTTCCTCATGAACGCGTAGAGCTATCAAGTTGAAATTCATACGTTTGTACGGAACCCTCGGTGCGCGAGTCCGACTCGCACTTGGCCGGTTTTTTAAATTATGTAATTAAATAGTCCTCGCGAGCCTCGCCGGACAGACCAGAATCTTCTACTTACGCCAAAAAAATTTCTAAATATTTAACCTAACCAAAAATTAAAATTTTGAAAAAACACCCGACCGCGACATAGTGGAACGATTTTCATGAAACTTGGCTAAGAACACTCCCGACTAACTCAGCTTCCAAACAAAAAAAAACTAAATCGAAATCGCTTCATCCGTTCGGGAGCTACGATGCCACAGACAGACACATACAGACAGACAGACAGACAGACAGACAGACACGTCAAACTTATAACAACCCGTCGTTTTTGCGTCAGGGGTTAAAAAAGGGAGTGGTACACTATTTCTAAAAATTTCCGTTATACTTAAATCATGAACCGAAAAATTCAACAAAAAATTTTGTAGCTGCAAATATAACAACTCACAAAGATGGCGTTGAATCGCCAGCGCCACATACTAGGTACTTTTGGAAATTGATTAATTGTAAAATGTTCGATAACATCCGACGAAGTTGTTTAAATAATTAAATTTATAAAAATGTATAAAATCATATGTAGTGCTATTTTAAATTATTCGTGAACATCGCGATTTTTACCAATGATTTTGGTATTTAGATTTTGATTTATATGTAAATGCACCCAGTATTATTTTGGCAAGGTTTAAAAGTTAGCATTAGGGCTGTCTCAAACCAGCATTTTACATATATACACAACACGTTCGCGGACACGTATGCTATAGCATACGCGTAGTCTTTTGTTTCCTTTGGCCTATGACAGATGACGTCACTAGCCGTCCGTGAACGTGACTCACTGCATTTGTGTCACGTTCGTATTTCATGTTGACCGAATGGTGGCCGCTATCGGATGTAAGAAGCGCCTGGCATCCGTTGGCTCGTTGGGTGGACATTCGAAAAACTGCGAGCACTTCTGGATGAGATTAGCCCAGGACCGGGAGGCTACCTAATGATTCTCCGACAATTTTTTAGCCGATTATTTATTCGCCGACAACGATTCGCCGAATGCCATTTAGCCGAATAATCAAACTATCGCTGCCACTTTTGGTCGAATAACGTTACGTAGAATCTTGGTTCGCATACAGTTCAGTTCGCTTCTGTGCAAATTATCCGAACTATTATTGGACATTTTTCATTTCAGTCAGCAAAGTAATATTTTCTTTTAGGCCACGTTTAGTCGATTAACGTTTCACATTTTATACATTGTTAAAATATTTTCGAATGAATGAATTATCGCTGTCGTAAAAAAATTACGCACTTAATAGACACTTTTTGTTTCTTAAACAAACAATGTATATTTTAAAAGTAAAAATTTGGTGACTTGAAAACAACAATACATAATTTACTAAAATTAATCCTTAGAATCAGAACATGATGATTAATATAAATAAGTAAATGAATCAAATGTGAGTTACTCTTATAAACGATCTAACAACTAGATTTTTGAATCCGCAGAAAACTTTGTACGCAAGTTCCAGCCAACTCACCAAAAAAAAATACCAAATGATCACTCGCCCTATTGTGTTTCGACCAATTTTTTGTCGGCCAATTTTTACAATTCCTAAATGATTATTCGTCGAAAAGTAAATCGGCGTATCAAATTTCTGCTTACCGACTCCGTTTACGAACGAATATTATGCGAAATGAGAATCTTCCAATCGTTATTCGGCCAAAAAAGACGTCGGCGAATCGTTGTCGGCGTACCGAAAATCGGCGTATTTTATTTCGGAATATCAATCGGGCACCGGACCGGGATAAGTGGAAGGGAGGCCTATGCTCAGCAGTGGGCGATTAATGGCTGAAATGATGATGATGATGAATGTGCTGTATTTCCAAAAGGGGTAAGCAGAGCACATGAAAGTTACTCAAGTTTCAGTGCTACTGATGATGATGATGAATGTGCTGTATTTCCAAAAGGGGTAAGCAGAGCACATGAAAGTTACTCAAGTTTCAGTGCTACTCTTAACAATTAAGGGGTTGAAGGAAAACGAAATTTTGATATTGCAATGACAGCCAGCCGTAGCCCATCGCCTACAAAATTGAATCCATATCCCACAGTCGACTTCTACGACACCCGCGGGAAGAAAAGGGTGAAATTATTAACCCCTCACAACAAATGATATTTATTTAAAAAGGAAGAAATAAGTCAATTTATATCAAAATATAACTTTAAATACTTGCCAAAACACGTAGTTCTTCAATAGTTGACCAGACGACATTTTCAAATAGTAATTGTATATTTATTTGCAATTTTGTAATAAAAAAACAATTAGAAAATGTAGCCTAGTTAGTAATTGTACAAATGGATCGGTATGACAAATATAGAAAATGCTGTAGTATGTAAAAACGTTACAAATGTGTATTTATTTATACTCTGTACTTTTAGGTACTTAAAAAACTGTAAACAAATATTTTTGACATTTTGTGGTTACAAAATTTGTCGGTTAACCAACCAAGAAACAAATGTAAAACCAAGCGAATCTGTCACTGAGCGACCTCTCTTTAACCCTTAAATGCATAGTGATGTATATATGCAGCATGCATTTTTGACTCTATTGACAGCACGTCAAAATTCAAATTTGAATTAATTTTTCTCAAGGTCATGCATTTAAGGGTTAACCTTCCTATTCGGTCGTGTAATGTTATAATTTACCCTCAAGTGGCTTAACGAGCCTTTTGAGGGTAGATTTTGTTTACATTTATTTAAATACCTAAAGAATAGACTATAGTTATTGATGAAATTCAGTTATAATATGTTACCCATCGAAACCTTGTGGGATTTAAACGTATGTATAATATTATGTATTAATCATGTTATGAGTATTCTCTCTCGGAAACCAACATAGGTATAGACAGACTAAGTTTAGTTGACAGCGATTTTGATAGGGTACACCTCAGAACATATCTTATACCTTTAAGGGCCACTTGCACCAACGAAAATAGTGGGTTAACCGGAGGCACAGTATAATCCGGAGGGTTAACCCACCATTTTATATGGAATTTGACAGATGACAACCCGCTAACCCTGAGTTGGTTGGTGCAAGTGGGCCTAAATGAGTAATCCTATATTTATTTATTTATATATACCGGCGATCTAGAAAATTGCTCTAACGATGTCGCTGAAATTTGTTATGTGGGGGTTTTCGGGGGTGAAAAATTGATCTAGCTTAGTCTTATGTCTCAAAAAACGCGAATTTTCGAGTTTTAAAACTCCGAGCGAAGCTCGGTCGCCCAGGTAGTAATACAGAGAGCACAGTATAATAAAGAGTACTATCGTACAGTATGGTTACCTTACAGTTACCGCCTGTCAAGAACTCGAACAGTCGACCTGTCGTATCTCACTCATACAAGCATAGTACGCGTTCACCTACACGAGCTTAGACTTTGCGTAGGAACGCGCCTCTTTCATATATTTGATCGCCATTGTGAGGTGTGACTAGATTGCGGATGTGTCGCAGTTAGCTCATTGATCATACAATTGTCGTTGTGTGCGTGGGTGATGACACGACTCACTGTGGTCGTTCGTATGTACCTGTACATGGAAATGATGCGCGTGTATTGCGCAATAGCAGCGCCCATCTACAATAGGCTACTTGCCCCCTAGTCAAATCAGCTTCTTTTTAAGAACTGTCAAACAATTTGAACGACTTGCTAATATGGAATTAATATGAAATCGAGTTGAGTGACGTCACGGTCAACTCAGTTATTTTTTTATATTTCTACCTGACTTATTAAATTGAAATTGAATTTAACCTCGTAAGGCCCAATGTACATTACAATGTACATAGTGTTGCAATCTAATTTAAACCTTCCATGAACTGAACAAAGTAGAATTTCCATTGTTAGATTGATTTTTGAAACAAATGAAAATCTTACTAATTTATTTATAGAATAAGGTTCAAATTCAAAATGGGAAAACTAACTGTGGGTCTTACGAGGCTAAAAATAACTTCTGTCCATGTTTTCCCTATATATTCAAATCAAGAGTGAACAGGCATCTTCTGGGCGAGCTCACTCCATCGTAGGCCACGTCTTTGCCTTTGGCTAGTCTGTGGTCAAGAGTAAGCCCATTTATAATTAAAAAAAAATAATAATAATTATCTGCACTATTTGTAAGTGCGATAGGGACGGCCTGATATTTTATCGTCTATCGCGCGACCATGCTTCCCGTGCTGATGCTTTCTTTCGTGCATAATATAAAATATTTTATTTTAACTACAGTCAAGTTCCCCATTGTGTGGGTTTAAGAACTTGCGACGGGAATATTCAATACAAATCGCTCGGCATCTTCGATTTCCTATCTACATTTGTGGGGTAGACTTTACTTTGCTTGTCTACTGTTAACCCTTAAATGCATGAATTATTCTTTTAACGAGATATTAATATATGTGATAGACAATGGTTTTCTGACTCTGGGAAAAATAATAAAAAAAATATTTAAGATCGATTTTTATACTAAATCAGTGTTAGAAGTTAAATAGGCCAAATATTATTTATATAAATATATCGTAATTGATAAGTTTTATTTAAAAGAAATGACTACTATTAAAAAGGTACACTATTTGTGGAACCCCTATGATAAAATATTTAAACATAAAATAATTACTAACTCTGAAAAAATCTGCCCAAATAATTTACTAAAAATCGCCATCATCCAGTTTTTTCACACTTTTCCGCCATTTTATCTTAATCCTTAATTAAATGCATGATTTCTTTTATTTTTGGTTGGAAATAATGTTTTTATTTAGTTATTTAGATGCAGGATCTAGGAAAAATATATATAAACGTCCAGCTTATATTTTGGCTACTTTATTTAAAAATATATGCATTGTAGCCAAATGGCAACAATATGCATTAATGGGTTAAATAAACGTCAAATTTGAATAGAATGGAGACGTATAAAATAACCCTTGAACTATCTATGGTAACAAAATCGTTGTCGACTTAGGTGGTTTGATTCTAACCCCCTTATTCATAAACGTACTCTAAAGTTGTCAAGCCGATAAAGTTCGTTTGTCCCTTTCTATCACACCAATACGTCGGAAAGGGACAAACGAACTTTATCGACTTGATAACATTAGAGTACGTTTATGAATAAGGGGGTAAGTATATTATGTACTCATACAAAATTGGAGATTCACGAACATATATCCGTAACATATTTTCATATTTTACAATGAAAACAATAAAACACTTACATATTATTAATTCTGTAGGTTTCCGGGGGTAATTCTAAGTCATGTAATGATTTTAGTTTTTAAATGACAAGAACTATATTTGACCAGCTTTTTTTATTAGAAGCTTAATTTTTTTGTTGTGTTCATGTAACATAATCGGGATATCGGTGAAATAGTTACCTTTTTTTCGTGTTTATGATAATGTAAATTGTATTAATGAAGATATAATATATACGTTTGTTATGTTTCGTATGTGATTCATAATTTTATGTTATTTTTGCTATATTTTTTATCTAAAATGATGTGTGTATTAATTTATTACATTCCGAATAGTTAAATAATGAGAGAATTTGAAGCACGAAAAAATCGTTATTTCACAATACAGTTATGAAGTCTAAATAAAAATAATATTGTACTTAAAAACAAACTTGTGAACAAAAACTAATTTTAAATAACAATCCAGTATCAAAAATGTATTTGAATTCTCAAATATGCGTATATCAATAATATACATACATACATACAATCACGCCTGTATCCCATGAAGGGGTAGGCAGAGCACATGAACCACTGAAGTGTCAGTGCCACTCTTGGCAAAAAGGGGGTAAAATAGGTAAAACGAAATTGTGGCATTGCAGTGACAGGTTGCCAGCCTCTCGTCTACGCCACAATTTAACCCATATCCCACAGTCGACTTCTACGACACCCACGGGAAGAAAGGGGGTGGTGAAATTCTTAACCCGTCACCACACGGGGGATCAATAATATAATTTAGAAAAACAAATATAAAGATTTAGTGCGCAAAAACTCTCATTATTTAAATAAACTGTAGGTACATTAAATAAAACTCAAACCATGTGTAGAATAAAAGTGTGTGTGTGTATGTGTCGAGAAAATGAAGTTTAATCATAATACCGATTTTCTTACAGGTCTAATTTAGAACCATATCATAATATATCTACTTCTGTAGGCCTCGTTTACCGCGTTTGGCTTGGAAATATCGTCTGAACGATGTTGGCAGTTGCCAAAAGTTTCCATTAGACTCAATCGAAGAGGGATTGTCTGGGCACGCTACGACTATGATGGCACAATCTGGATAATGTTTCGGTCAGGCAACCACATTTATAGTTATTTGTTATACAAGAGTGCAAAGTTGTATTTTAACGCCGAGTGTGGAGTTGAAAAAACGAGCAAGTGAAAGGATTCTATAGTTGAACCACGAGCGAAGCGAATAGAATCCTGAACTTGCGAGTTTTTCAACACACGAGAAGTAAAATACATTTGCACCCGTGTGTAACACAAAGCTTTTCCCCTCACTATAGCGAGGAAAGTACAACGCAAAAAAACGTGTTATCACTGCTTCCAGTAGTGCCACAGGTGGTAAAACATCTTCATCACTAGATTAACTCCACTTTTATGAATTTTAAAACAGAATATTTGCCTCTATTCAGGGTCAAATTACTTTATCCACTAGTGGATATAATGCGTTTTTACCCGCTGGTATTAAAGGACAAAACACGTGTTTCCGAGTTAGTGAGGGGGAAAAAGTCTAAAAAACGGAGTGTATGGTGTGTTTAAAAACATGATACCTTATTTTATCATTTAATTTGACATGGTTCTTAATGTTGACCTCGTATGAAAATTGGCATTTAAAACAACAATGAATAATATTAGAAAAAATACATCCGTACCACAGTATAATAAAGAGTACTATCGTACAGTATGGCCACTTCTGCTCCCCGCTGAAAGTGCCACCCACCCTCTCTCGGTTACCTCACAGTTACTGCCTGTCAAAAACGCGAACAGTCGACCTGTCATATCTCACTCATACAAGCATGGTATGCGTTCACCTACACGAGCTTAGACTGTGTGCTAGGAACGCACCTCTTTCTTATATTTGCTCGCCAGTGTCCGAGATGTGTCCGTACTATCTTAATTTTGTACTAAATTCTTTAGTAGGCATTCATACTAAAATATTCCCCAAAATTTAAAAATGTCAAGTTTATTACAGCGCTATAACTGATACCAGGAATATATTATGACTTGACATAATGGTGACAGTTCAGTTTAGTATGAACAAAATAGTTCTAATGAAATTCCGTGAGATGGCGCGTAGTCATATTATATCTCAGTTCAGGTTTTACCTTACTCGATCGATAGCGTAAGCGTGAAGGAAAATGTATAACTTTTGGTTCTAGCACAGAATATATAATAGTACAAGTACAGAAGGCTCACTCCTTTGATGTTCACAAAATGCCGCCATTCTAAATTCTTACCTACATTGACAAACGGACCGCAAGCGAGCAGCCGACATTGAATTCTATTGCGCCGCGCGAAGGTCGTCACCACTGAATGGGCCGCGAACTCGCATGTACTTATAGCGCGGCGATAGAATCGCGGAGTGAGCCGCCCCTGTAGGCCTAGCACATGATTGTCGCGAGAGTATGTCGCCGCGAGATAGATGACACGTCTTCTTCTAACTGTATTAATGACTTTTTTAACTTCTGATTAGCAGAAACGTCTGCAATCGATGCCACTAGGCTTAGAATAAATTTAAAAGTGGAAAATGTCTGCCTTGGGTGAGACTTGAACTCACGGCCTCTGGATCGATACTCCAGACTGTATTAATGACATAAGGACGGGTAGTCTACCTCGCGGCGACATACTCTCGCGGCAATCATGTGCTAACCCTGCTGGTAAGTGACCATTTGGGGGCGCTGTTCTCCATACAATGAATGTAATTTTCTGTCCTTTACCCCATAGGTTAACGTGTTCTAAAACGTCAGAAACTCATGGTACATTCAACAAATTGGAACCCTAGGCCACTCTACAACCATGTCAAAATAACAAGCAGTAAGAGATTTCTTACAATCTGATTTATAACGTTACTATGACATAGTTCTACAGTGGCCTAGGGTTCCATTGGTTGACTGTACCTATGCTCTAATATTATTTATTGTGTGTGGTGTAATATTTAGTGAAAACGCCTAAACCACGGATTCGTAGCGAAGTTAAGATATTGTTGCAATGTTTTAATAAATAAAGGTTTTCGAAAAGTCAAAATGTTTTTTATTACTTAGGTAACTATTCTTTTTATTGTTATTTATATGATACTCGGTCAGACGGGCCGATTTTTGAGTCTCACGCGTTCGAATTCTGAAAATTGTCACTGAAAATAATAAGCAAGTCACCGTTTCAACCGGTATTTTAGTGACAATATCCCGTATTTATTTATTTATTTATTTATTTATGTATGCGAGATTCAAAACTCGTCCTCAGAGCGTTGCACTTAGGTGCAGGGGGAGTTATAGAAAAAGCTTTTTCCCGAGGACGTTATGAAATTTCTAGTGTCTAACTAACTTTCTTTTATCTTTTACATTTTTTTTAATGAATGTGTGATGAGATGAAAAACGTTGCAACCAGGAGTGTAAGAATGTTGCAAACTCGAGTCGGCAAGTCGCGAATAGTCGCGATTAATATTTACTCCCGTTTGCAATATTTAACTTACGCCCCATGTTGCGCAAGTACTATTTTTCTTACATTACCTAACTCACTATCGGTAAGTATTGTGAAAGTAATAAACTTATCTATCTTTAGACGAATTATATTGACAGGGACTTCACTTTTTTTTCCAAAAAATGCATAAAAATATTAAATGCAGCGACCAACCCATTTCAAACCTTATATTTTTTGCAAATGGCGATAAAATGCCATGCATTCTGTATGTTACTTAAGATGTTTTGATTATAATTTATACTACGATGAGGAATCCCCTTCAGTTTATCATATCTTTAGATAAAATATTTATTGTTCAATTAAAATTGAATATTACATGAATCAGAGTTGAGGAAAAGGAAGATTATTATAACTACTGTGTTTTCCCGGGTTGGCTTGTTATTTTTACATTATTTTAGAATCATAATGTCATGGCTCAAAGGGTCATTGTGCCATTTTTGGCCCATGCTTTAATTTTCGTCTACAGCCTAGCAAAAAAAAGTAGAAAGGCATTCTGGCGGAACTTAAAATTCACTGCCGCTGTCTGTCATTTGCCTCCAGCGAATCCTTTACTACTTTGGACACGTGGCCAGACGGGAGCCGGAAAACCTTGAGAAATGTATGGTTGGACCTTGAGAACATTATGGTTGGCATGGTGGATGGAGGACGGGGAAGTGGCCATCCACCAATCCGCTGGGTGGACAGCGGCCGTTAAGACGATACAGGAGGAGTCAATTCTCCATACAAACGCTCTCGACTATTTCCTTCCTGGTTTTTGAATATGGAGCAATGATTTTTCGACACAGATTATTATTATTTTTATCTGTGTCGGACCGTTTTGATTATTTTGATATTTTTATTTTTAAAGACGCTAGAGCCAACGAAAAATTTCCAAAAATGGCCTTTTTCATTATATATCTACCGTGGACCGTCACGGTCTATATCCTGGTCAATATAAGTCTAATGAAAATAACTGAATCATTCAAAAATCTTTTTCATTATGGCGTAAAAAAGGTGTGATACCTACTCAAGCTTGGTAACAATTAGCCAAAAAAACTAAACGGTCCGACACAGACTATTTCATTGTTATTCAGATTCTCAAATTTCGTTTCGATTGATTAAGTTTTGAAGGAGGAAACAGTCGACAGCGGAACCTCAATTTTAAAGATTTTTTCGCAATATCTTTTAACTGAGTTTTTTTCGATAAATCTAATTAATAAGACTAGTATATTCAACTATAGAATTCCATTTTCATTTTAGCATTTTCGCTCCTGTCTTAAGAAGGCCTGCCAGGGATTAACACAGGCGCTTATTATTAGGACTGCAGAAGACCGTGAGGAGTGGAAGGATTTGGTGCGAAAAATAACGACCTCATGTGGCCGCGACCCTCAGCCATGAGGAACCGAGGAAGAAGTAGTGTCGTCCATTTTCTTACACATAGCATTGTCTGTCCGCAGCTCGGCCTGCGGCCTTCGCGTGCTTGGGAGCCTCTTAGATACACTCCGGGCCTTCGGTCCTTCGCGTAGTTACTGTGGGCGTTGTAGGGAAGTTGGAGCTTAAACACGACTCAATAGGCATTTTCAAAAATTGGGACCAAAAATTAGTGAAAGTTGTTAACAAAAATTAACTCGATGTCAGTTTTGTGACGACAATTAAGCATGAAATTTCAATAAAGATATTGCTTTTGCGTTAATTACGTAAACTATAAGCAATAATCTACATTTGGTTTTACTACAAAAATGGTTTTTAGACAAAAAATTTTTGTAATTGACGTCACAAAACTGACATCGAGTTAATTTTTGTTAACGACTGTCACTAATTTTGGGTCTCATTTTCTGAAAATGCCCCAATAGTAAAAGTGTCTTGAGAAGTTCACGGCGGGCCTGCGGCCTGCGGCCTCCGGTCCGTCGTTTCGATTTTCTAAGCCACTACTATTGTTTCGTGTTTAAGCTCCAACTTCCCTATCCGCAGGCGCGCCTCTCAGGGACGTGGTATGAAAAAGAGTTGCCACTTTTCAATATCTGTTCTTTTTGGTCAAACTATACCTACTTGACGGAATAGCACAAGATTTTGAATACTGAATTTGTTACTTGTTGAATATTTTAATTAATCACAATTTGATTGTAGTCGGGATTTTTATTTTGTATTCTTGTCTGTGACAAAGACTAACCCCCTTAAGTTATCAAGCCGATAAAGTTCGTTTGTCCCTTTCCGACGTATTGGTGTGATAGAAAAGGACAAACGAACTTTATCGGCTTGATAACTTTAGAGTACGTTTATGAATAAGGGGGTAAGAAAAGTACAGTCAATCATAAAAGCTTATAGCTAAGGGATAAGTTCGCCTTTGTACTGTTATTTACTGTAATTACTATGTTTTTTGTTATTAATTGTACAATAAAGAGTTTACTACCACTACTAAAACTTTAATGATGGCAATATTTAATATTTAAACTTTATTGCACAGTAAAAAAATGTACAAAAGACGAACTTAATGCCAGAAGGCATTCTCTACCAGCTAGCCTTAGGGCCAAACAGACAATAAGAGCTCAATATTCACAAGACATGATTATGATTATTATGAACAAATATCTAGGTCGAACTCGAAATATTTATTAATACTTATGACTGTATTTATGAATAATTGTTATTGTATAGATTCACGGCACTTAACTCAAAGATAAGTAGTAAGTAGATAGTGCATTGTTTAAATAGGAAACTTACTTCAATACCTTTCAGTGTGCTTCCAGTTTACCTGCAGAAAGTAGGGAGGAATCAATTTCTAGAATTGCATAACATTGAATAATTTTATTATTCAAAAATGTACTCCATACTACTTGGTAAGTAAATTTGTTTGTATACCAAAATGTGTTTATAGTCAAATCTCAAAATTAATTATGATTTGAACAAAAAGTTTTGTTCAAATTCTGTCAAAACTTAGTGCAGACTTGGTGCAGGTTGCAGGTGTTGTTATTAAAAATGGATCTACTTATATTTCATTTCATTTATTCATAGCAATGTACATTGTGTTGAATATTATTACATACTAATAAGAATAATTCTTATAAACTACCAATATCTAAGCCATGATTCAAAATTTCGGCACTTTTATCGTAATGTACTATTTCAGTCACACTCCTCGCCGCTTCAGCATTAGGAGCACAATGCCCACCAGAGGGCTCTCCATTCTTCAACATTCCTCATGAGACCGACTGTTCCAAGTTCTACACCTGTGCCCATGGTGTCCCTGTACTGAAGACCTGTCCTGAGGGCACGCATTTCAGCCCTATGCACTTGGTAAGTTCTTAGGCCCATCTTAACTTATCACATGTAATTCGACTTTGCCCAGACTGCTTACATTTTGCAAAAAATTACATTTTCTCAAACATGCAATGAAATATTGTCTTTACGTTCCTTAAAATGGGCTGGGAAGTATCGCTTTTTGGGCGCAACAACTCGAGAGGACTGTAACAAAGGGATTTCATATTATTTTTTAGGCCTAGGCCTGCAAAGTAACTTTTTTTTATAAAATATTGTCCTTTAGAGCATTTTTTTAAATTTCATTGTATGTTTGAGAAAAGCACTATACATGCCTCGGCGTGAAAACGGATTCCCGGCCTCGTATCCCTAGGTATATACCCACTTGGCCGGAAATCCTCATTTTCCCGGCCTCTGATGTAATGTACTATTGTTAAAATCAAATTATATTTCGTTCGTAGCGGAAAACTTTAGGAAACGACAATGTTTTTCAAGTGCTGAATCAGTCTGATAAGTTTACTACTTCCAATCCAAGTACTCTTCAGTTCTAACCACTTAATTATAGTAGGTACTAGTTAAATATAGGTACTTAATTACCAGTTATAATATCAACACTTTCTCCCCAATGATATGATCTTAAGTAGATACTTAATTCAATTGAAAGCATCTCTTCAATATCTAAGTATAGTTTAAAACGTGACAGATCAGATAAGACCACTGACACAGACTAAAAAAAAAAAGGTTTTTTTGAGTCCTGTCACGGTCGCCATGTAAGCACAGCTCTGGACCGGGAATAAATCCAAACAGGAGGTTGCTACTGTAGTTTAATAAGCAGATAGTTATTCTGTAGTACAGTCTGTACTCTCCAATCTATTAATGCTAATAGTTATAACTGTTAACTATAATATACACATTACACAACTTGCTTAAGGGATTTATAGTTCATCGCGCGGCGACGGACTATAACTCGCTGGTCTTCGCGTCGCGTCTCTTATTTACACTCGAGCGATTATCTTTTGTTCGTTTCTACCGCCGATAGCTCATCGCTAACTCGCTGGTGGGATCAGTGCCAAGAGTAAATCCCTTAAGTCATTGTAGAATACTAACCATTTAAGTTATTTATTATTTTGCAATTTTTTTTTTATTTTTTTTTTATTTTTTAAATATTGGGGACACCTTACACGGATCAACTTAGCCCCAAACTAAGCAAAGCTTGTACTATGGTGCTAAGCGACGATATACATACTTAAATAGATAAATAAATACTTACATACATAGAAAACATCCATGACTCAGGAACAAATATCTGTGCTCATCACACAAATAAATGCCCTTACCGGGATTCGAACCCAGGACCGCGGCTTAGCAGGCAGGGTCACTACCGACTGAGCCAGACCGGCCGTCTAATTGCGTATGTACCTACTAACAACAATGATCTCAGTTGGTCCTTTAAAATAAATGAAATTGAAATTATCACACCTACATACGTATTTGCTCGTTTGTATAATAATGGAGACGTATACTTTAATTAAATATCAACTATTTATTTATTTATTATTTATTTATTTATTTATTTGAAAACATATTTCAATGACATTACAGATAAATCCAATGCGTCATGAAATTAAATAATAAAAAAAACATTACAAAGAATAAAAGTATTATAACTAAACAATTGATTTGGGCGATGACGAAACAGCGTGGCTCCGTTGCGTCGTTTGCCCCGGTGTAGGATTCGGCAAGTTGCCCCGGAACCGCCGAAAAAGCACACCTTTCGGCCAGAAGTCTGCGCTCGCGATGGTGTCCTGCAGCGGCCGCGGCACGCGCACCACGAACGAACTGAAGTGCACGTAATGACGCGACTGTAGCTGGTGTACCCTCAGCGTGTAGCCAGTCTTCCGGCGCACGTACTCCACCACATCGTCAGCCACGGCGGAGTAATGAAGACGGGACACGTAGAGCGCCTTACTCGGTGTTGCAACCCGTAGACCAGAATTAACCGGCTCTGCGGTGCCACACAGAGTCTTACGAGGTGCCCTGCGCGCCTTCTTCTTCCGTTCCACCAGTGTGAATCCCTCCTTATCGACTTTAGCGCGGGAGGAATTCTCTTCCACTGGTTCTTCACACCCCTTATTAGGTGCATTGACCCGGCTGGCTGCGACAAGCTGACCGGCTGCGACGCCAGCATAATCACGCTGACGTGGTTTCGAGGTCACGGGGGGCAGTCGCGCGCGCAGGGGGGGCGCGCGCGGAGCGGCGGCACGTGCTGGACTTTTCAGCGTGTCAGCATCGCGCATACTGACCGACTTAACACTAGTGTCAGTCCGAATATCATTATTAATAATATTATTCATTATTATTTTATATTCAGGTGTGTCAAGATCCGGTGTTCGCCGGCTGCGACAACACTCTTCCAGCACTCTGTCCTGACTGGAGTCTCCTCCCGCGGCCTCACCCTGACGATTGCAGCAAATTCATCGTTTGCCAGTACGGGACTGTGCACGTGTTCAACTGTAGCGATGGCTTGGAGTTCAATGCTGAACTTCAGGTAAGGGAATGTTTATAATTCTATCTGTCGAGTGGTGCCTCGACTGCTTCGATCAGGGGTATCTGGACAATACTCGTTTCGAGTTTATTCAAATATGTTACAATACAAACTTCTAACAATACATCTAATATTATAATTAACTTAAAATTAAATCTTAAAACCCTAAAGAGTAAAACTAACACAAGTAGGTTATAATTAAATATAAAAAAAAAACCTCCCTCAGATCTCCTGCCTCCGGCATAGACCCCAGAATTCTTGCAGCGTTTCCCCTTTGCACCGCCAGACTCAACCTCTGAGCAAAGAAGGAACCCGCTCTTTGGTCCCCCGAGACACCTATAACGGCCCAGCCACGACATTGGTCTAAGCGCGTCAGCGGTGAGCGGCGGCCATATATTGGAGCGAGACACAACGATGGGACTTTTCATTCGCACGTATGGCTGCCGCTCACCGCTGTCGCGCTTAGACCAATGTCGTGGCTGGGCCGTAAGGCGTTCTGACACCTTTTTAATAAAAATTTTGGTGTCAGACGACCAAGGACACATAGTCCCCAATGCAAGCGCCGCAAACTCATAATCGTTCACTAAGAAAGAGTATTTGCGGCGCTTTATCGTTTGGGCTTGGTCTGCGATTTTCAATTCATCTTTTGCCAGTACGGCACTGTTCATAGTGTTCATGTCTTCGACTGTAATGATAACTATGAGTTCAACGCTGAACATTGTTAAGAGAATGTTGTCATTTCTACCTTGTTTTGTGTCTAGAGCAGCTCCTCCCTTTACCGAACCACATTGGCAAGCCAAACATAAATATATTATTTATTTGCAGGAATGCGTGTGGCCCTCCGAATCTAACTGCACTGCATCACAAACTTCATCAGAAAAACCTTCAACGGAGCCATCTCAAGATGGCGGACAAGAAAATGGCGGTGAACAAGATGGCGGCCAAGATAGCGGAGAACAAGATGGCGGCCAAGAAAATGGCGGCGAAGAAGATGGCAGTTCAGAAGGAAGCTGTGTACATGGAGAGTTGTCAAACAATAAAGATTGCAGTAAATACAACGTTTGCGATAATGGCGTTCAAGTAGCTATGGACTGCCCGGCGGGCCTGCAGTGGAATTCTGAACTCTCGGTAAGCATTTCCATTGAAAATGTTTCTATTAAATTACCTAAATATACTTACACGATTTTATTTTAATAGATAATTCATTACGTATTAGGTATATACTTATAAGTACATAAAATATACCTATTTATATCTAGTAAATATCATAATTTTGTCTCATTCATCTCATAAATCTCATAACGGAAGTTCTCTGACCTCTTGACAACATTACCTAATAACATATCTTTCTTTTTTTCAGTTTTGTGATTGGCCAGAGTTAGCCGGGTGTCAATAAAAAAGTGGTTGATTCTTCATATATTTTTTTTATATCTCCAAATATAAAAATACAAAATACAATACTGTTTTAATTAATAATTCGTACACAATACAATACTATTACTATTTTATTTATTTTCTTAAGAATAGTGTAAGTATAGAAGGGTAGTTATTCTTTTTATCATAGTAGTTACTAATAATCCACGCCAGACAAAGAATGAAGAACTTTGGAGCAGGTTACCTGGAATCAAAGGACTTCAGAGAGCTACGAGATGGTTGAGAAGCGCCTGTATAGCTAAAGGACCTTAGGATTGCAAGAGGTAATTGCACAAAAGATCCCAACGGGTCGAAGTGTATCCGTTAGAGTCCCACAGATATAAGATATGATACTAATAACCCAGCCAGTAGATACCCCTTGGCACCTGTAGTACAATTTTTTTAAATCTCTTAACATGAGTTACCAAACTGTCCATGTGAGTCGGTTGGCATTTAGCCTACTATTTTCCCTTATAGTCTTTCTTATTCTGTCTTAGGGAACAGCCTTCTGTTCGAAGTGGTAGTAGATGATCCTGCCAGAAACTTGGCTATACCTTCAACATAGAGCTAGATTGGTTGGTAAGTATGTTGGCCTTTAGAGGTGGCCCACTACTTTCTTCTATAGTTTTTTTATTCTGTCTTAAGGTGGAATAGGTCAGGATCAGGAACAGCCTTCTGTTCGAAGGGATAGTAGGTGATCCTGGCAGAAACTTGGCTATACTTTCAACATAGAGTTATATTAGTTGGTAATTGTGTGTTGGCATTTAAAGGTGGTCCACTATTCTCTTTTGTAGTCTTTCTTATTCTGTTATGTTCATTCTGTGTAGAATGGTTGTTAATTGTGTTTTGGCATTTAGAGGTGGCCCACTACTTTTTCCTATAGTTATTTTATTATATCTTAAGGTGGAATAGGTCAGGGTCGGGAACAGCCTTCTGTTCGAAGGGGTAGTAGGTGATCCTGCCAGAAACTTGGCTATACTTTTAACATAGAGCTAGATTGGTTGGTAAGTGTGTTGGCCTTTAGAGGTGGACCACTATTACTCTCTCTTAGAGTTTTTCTTATTCTGTCTTAGGGTGGAATAGGTCAGGGTCGGGAACAGCCTTCTGTTCGAAGTGGTAGTACACGATCCTGCCAGAAACTTGGCTATACTTTCAACATAGAGTTAGATTACTTGGTAAGTGTGTTGGCCTTTAGAGGTGGACCATTAATCTTTCTTAGAGTTTTTCTTATTCTGCCTTAAGGTGGAATAGGTCAGGTTCGGAGCCTTCTGTTCGAAGGGGTAGTAGGTGATCCTGCCAGAAACTTGGCTATACTTTTAACATAGAGCTAGATTGGTTGGTAAGTGTGTTGGCCTTTAGAGGTGGACCACTATTACTCTTTCTTAGAGTTTTCCTTATTCTGTCTTAGGGTGGAATAGGTCAGGGTCGGGAACAGCCTTCTGTTCGACGTGGTAGTACACGATCCTGCCAGAAACTTGGCTATACTTTCAACATAGAGTTAGATTACTTGGTAAGTGTGTTGGCCTTTAGAGGTGGACCACTACTCTCTCTTAGGGTTTTTCTTATTCTGTCTTAGGGTGGAAAAGGTCAGGGTCGGGAACAGCCTTGTGTTCGAAGGGGTAGTAGGGGTGATCCTGCCAGAAGCTCGGCCATACTGTGCGGTAGTTCTTGTTGAAGCCACCTGGAATTACAGCAGAGGTATAGTTATTAGAAAGGCAGTTTACTACGAAACTCATAAATCATAAATCATTTACATGGTCAATCATACAGGTCAGGTCGAATGTTGTACGTGGTGGAATGTGGTGAGTGACCCCGCGACACTCCTCCCAAGGCGGAGACGGAATTCGTTGGTGGTTTTAGACGGTAGTCCTATTCTGGTTAGTCCGTCATCGCCCCTGGTCCCCCGGACCAGATGGCATGTGTAAATGCATTTCCCCAACGTAAAAAAAAATGGTCGAATGCTTACCTGACCTGAGTTTCTTTTTACAGTGCAACTTTGACTTAAGTATCGTCGACATATTATAAGAATTCACCTGAATTATCCCTATTACTTACGTTGATGTAGTAAGGATTTCAAAGGCAAAAGTCAAAGATAGCGCCTTAAATACAATATATGGAATATCGGTCCGACATCCGATATAGGATCGGATAATATATGTGAAAACGCACTTATCCGAAGAAAGGGAAGAGCTTCTCGTTCTTAATTTTCTCTATCTCTTGTGACCGGTGAACCCGTGATTTTCCACAAAAACTTTGAATGACTTATAAAAATTAATTAAGTGTCAAAACTACAGAAAAGGCCATCCACAGATCCAGGTCCATCCAAGGATGTATGGAACCTGTTTAACATACTCAGAATTTGTACTTCTTCTGGTGTCAAACTAAAGTCGAAGATATCAATGTTTTGCTCAATCCTTGGCTTGTTGACTGACTTCGGGATGGGCGCTACTCCGGTTTGCACCTGAAATTAAAGGTTCTGGATAAAGTAGCTACATTTGAAGAGGTAACTACAGATGACCCTGTTGATGTTGTTGATGTTGCCTGTGTGGTGACGGGTTAAGAATTTCACCACCCCCTTTCTTCCCGTGGGTGTCGTAGAAGGCGACTGTGGGATTGGGTTAAATTGTGGCGGGCAACCTGTCACTGCAATGTCACAGTTTTGTTTTCTTTCAACCCCTTATTTGCCAAGAGTGGCACTGAAGCTTTAGTAGTTTCATGTGCTTTGCCTAACCCTTTATGGGATACAGGCGTGATTGTATGTTATATGTATGTAACTACAGATGATTATATCCTGTTGTCCCTCATCAGAGGCACAGGGCTCTTAGGAAGGATTTCCACTGTTCCCGGTCCGACGCGGCCTCCTCCAGGCGCGCCCAGCCGAGGCCCACTGAGCTGCTCCTTTTCCACGTTTTCTTAATTATAATATTTATAATCATCCCAAAGGCAACGGCAACAGTCAGTCTTAAAATTCATAATCTGAACACATCATAATCTTGCAAAAACCAGATCGAGTGCACGGAGTTCCATACAATTTCGCGACTGTCCACACACACTCTTGTTTTGTATGATTATGAATTTTTAGATTGATCTTACAGATTATTTTTAACACGCTTTTATTAGGTCGTCGTGTATGTAACTATGTAATGGAATCTGCGGAGGCTAATTTAACCATCTTCCAAAGATCGTAGCGTAATGAAAATTGGCAGCTGTACACTCTAAAAAAAATTTGGTTGCTCCTATCAATATTTTGATAGTCGTAGTCAAGCATCTTGATTCCATACGAGCCTGATAAGATCTTAGACACATCAAATAAGGTAATTTTGATTGCTCTTACTTTTGCAACGTAACTGAATCGATTAAGATCTTGTTCAATAATTCCATGAAAAATAATTATGTTAACTAAATTACCTTAGTAAGTTCAACTAAGGATTGAATCAACCTATGTTACATAGTTATGCCTAACAAGTTCATAATTGATTCAAGGTGTACAATGGTTAGGAATAACAAAACACCTAAGTTATTAGTTCAATCATACATTCCCTTGTTGTTTTTAGTAATCAGCTTTATTTGAATTATATAAGATCGTAATTGTAGTGATCAACTTAACGTCAACTAAGAGAAAACTGCTCTTAGTTGGTCTTCATTTTTTAGAGTGTATGTAGTTCTGATGACAATACAATAATATGGTACTGCTGAACTGATCTGATGATGGAGCCGGAAGATATGAACTGGAACTACATGATGGAACATCGTATCATAGCTGTTTTTGGGTTTCTTAGAAAAGTCTTGTAATGAACTTTGACTACGATTAGGTTTCAAGGTCTGATGATGGAGCCGGAAGATATGAAATGGAACTACATGATGGAACATCGTATCATAGCTGCTTTTGGGTTTCTTAGAAAAGTCTTGTAATAAACTTTGACTACGATTAGGTTTCAAGGTCTAATGATGGAGCCGGAAGATATGAACTGGAACTACATGATGGAACATCGTATCATAGCTGTTTTTGGGTTTCTTAGAAAAGTCTTGTAATGAACTTTGACTACGATTAGGTTTCAAGGTCTGATGATGGAGCCGGAAGATATGAAATGGAACTACATGATGGAACATCGTATCATAGCTGTTTTTGGGTTTCTTAGAAAAGTCTTGTAATAAACTTTGACTACGATTAGGTTTCAAGGTCTGATGATGGAGCCGGAAGATATGAACCGGAACTACATAATGGAACATCGTATCATAGCAGTTTTTGGGTTTCTTAGAAAAGTCTTGTAATGAACTTTGACTACGATTAGGTTAGGTTAGGTTAGGAAGATATGAACTGGAACTACATGATGGAACTTCGTATCATAGCTGTTTTCTGGTTTCTTAGAAAAGTCTTATAATGAACTTTGACCACGACTAGGTTTCAAGGTCTGATAATGAAGCCCGAAGATTGGCACTGGCATTCCACGATGGCATGGCATGGCATCGCAAAGAAAAGGATCAACAAAGTATGTAAAATAAGTTGGGTTAGGGTTTTCTTGTGATCCTTAAGAGCAAAACTAAAGGGGGTTCGGGGGGCGAAGACCCCCGCATAAAAGAAAGATCAACGTAGTATTTAAAATAAGTTGGGTTAGGGTTTTCTTGTGACCCTTAAGAGCAAAGAAAGGGGGGCTCGGGGGGCGAAGCCCCGGCATAAAAGGAAGATCAATGTAATTTTTAAAATAAGTTGGGCTAGGGTTTTCTTGTGACCCTTAAGAGCAAAAGTAGGGGGGGCTCGGGGGGCGAAGCCCCCCGCATAAAAGAAAGATCAACGTAATATTTAAAATAAGTTGGGTTAGGGTTTTCTTGTGACCCTTACGAGCAAATAAAGGGGGGCTCGGGGGGCGAAGCCCCCCGCAAAAAAAAGTATCAACGTAGTATGTAAAATAAGTTGGGTTAGGGTTTTCTTGTGACCCTGAAGAACAAAATTAAGGGGGGTTCGGGGGGCGAAGCCCCCGCAAAAAAAAATATCAACGTAGTATTCAAAATAAGTTGGTTTCGGGTTTTCTTGTGACCTTCAAGAGTAAATAAACAAAAGGGGGGCTCGGGGGGCGAAGCCCCCGCATAAAAGAAAGATCAACGTAGTATTTAAAATAAGTTGGGTTAGGGTTTTCTTGTGACCCTTAAGAGCAAAAGTAAGGGGGGCTCGGGGGGCGAAGCACCCCGCAAAAAAAAGGATCAACGTAGTACGTAAAATAAGTTGGGTTAGGGTTTTCTTGTGACCCTGAAGAACAAAACTAAGGGGGGTTCGGGGGGCGAAGCCCCCCGCAAAAAAAAAAATATCAACGTAGTATTCAAAATAAGTTGGTTTCGGGTTTTCTTGTGACCTTCAAGAGGAAATAAACAAAAGGGGGCTAGGGGGCGAAGCCCCCCGCATAAAAGAAAGATCAACGCAGTATTTAAAATAAGTTGGGTTAGGGTTTTCTTGTGACCCTTAAGAGCAAAAGTAAGGGGGGCTCGGGGGCGAAGCCCCCACAAAAAAAAGGAGCAACGTAGTATGTAAAATAAGTTGGGTTAGGGTTTTCTTGTGACCTTGAAGAACAAAACTAAACGGGGGGTTCGGGGGGCGAAGCCCCCGCATAAAAAATATCAACGTAGTATTCAAAATAAGTTGGTTTAGGGTTTTCTTGTGACCCTCAAGAGTAAATAAACAAAAGGGGCGAAGCCCCCGCATAAAAGAAAGATCAACGTAGTATTTAAAATAAGTTGGGTTAGGGTTTTCTTGTGACCCTTAAGTGCAAAAGTAAGGGGGGCTCGGGGGGCGAAGCCCCCCGCATAAAAGAAAGATCAACGTAATATTTAAAATAAGTTGGGTTAGGGTTTTCTTATGACCTTTAAGAGCAAAGAAAGGGGGGCTCGGGCGGCGAAGCCCCCCGCATAAAAGAAAGATCAATGTAATATTTAAAATAAGTTGGGTTAGGGCTTGTGACCCTTAAGAGCAAAAGTAAGGGGGGCTCGGGGGGCGAAGCCCCCGCATAAAAAAAAAAGATCAACGTAATATTTGAAATAAATTAGGTTAGGGTTTTCTTGTGACCCTTAAGTGCAAAAGTAAGGGGGCTCGGGGGCGAAGCCCCGCATAAAATAAAGATCAACGTAATATTTAAAATAAGTTGGGTTAGGGTTTTCTTGTGACCCTTAAGAGCAAAGAAAAGGGGACTCGGGGGGCGAAGCCCCCCGCAATAAAAAGGATCATCGTAGTATGTAAAATAAGTTGGGTTAGGGTTTTCTTGTGACCCTTAAGAACAAAACTAAGGGGGGTTCGGGGGGCGAAGCCCCCGCAAAAAAAAAATATCAACCTAGTATTCAAAATAAGTTGGTTTAGGGTTTTCTTGTGACCCTCAAGAGTATATAAACAAAAGGGGGGCTCTGGGGGCGAAGCCACCCGTATAAAAGGAAGATCAACGTAGTATTTAAAATAAGTTGGGTTAGGGTTTTCTTGTGACCCTTAAGAGCAAAAGTAAGGGGGGCTCGGGGGGCAAAGCCCCCCGCATAAAAGAAGATCAACGTAATATTTAAAATAAATTAGATTAGGGTTTTCTTGTGACCCTTAAGTGCAAAAGTAAGGGGGGCTCGGGGGGCGAAGCCCCCCGCATAAAAGAAAGGTCAACGTAATATTTAAAATAAGTTGGGTTAAGGTTTTCTTGTGACCCTTAAGAGCAAAGAAAGGGGGGCTCGGGGGGCGAAGCCCCCCGCATAAAAAAAGATCAATGTAATATTTAAAATAAGTTGGGTTAGGGCTTTGGGACCCTTAAGAGCAAAAGTAAGGGGGGCAAAAGTAAGGGCTTTATCAACGAAAAATTTCACGCCACGCCACTGCTAAAGCACGTCGCGAAGGTCTACAGATCCCAGAGCCACTATCAGTCTTTTAGTTGCTTAGCAAACTGTCGCGTCCACGTTCCATATCCAGGTTCAACCCCACGCAAATATACTAGAGAGCGACCGATTGTCTTTTTCCTACTCTGTAAGATGAAATCCTTAAGTTCTGTATTGCATTAATCTTCAAATTAGCGCAGCACTATGATTTTTTTTTAAATGAATGACTTTATTGCGATAAACTTGGTACCTATACATCAGGTGGTATTAATTCTTATTAAGTAGCAATACGTGTTAAGCCACAAATGGCGTTTTGAAATTCGCCTACTTGAAATAATATTTTTGTTTAAATTTTAAATATATTTCATTATTAACGACTAAAAAGTATAAAATAAATTTATAGTTTAAAAAACTCTAGAAAAACACGCTTTTATAAATGCACGTAAAAGCCAAAAATAAATTATGGATCGTTCAAGTTGTCTCTATTGCTGGGATGAAGAGTAAACTATGTGCTTTTAATTATAATATTTGATTGTAAAAGCGTGGGGCGCTGTAACAGGAAAAACTTTTTGTATAACTTGCTGAGAAATCAAGTTAAGCTATATTACGAGAAGCAGTTTACACAGATTGGCGCGCTAACTGGACTTGCAGCACGACAGCAGCGCCCCACGCTTTTACAATCAAATATTATAATTAAAAGCACATAGTTTACTCTTCGTCCCAGCAATAGAGACAACTTGAACGATCCATAATTTATTTTTGGCTTTTACGTGCATTTATAAAAGCGTGTTTTTCTAGAGTTTTTTAAACTATAAATTTATTTTAAGATTATAAATTTTAAGACTGTGTGTGTCGTGCCAAATATTCGCAATTGTTTTAGCAGATATTTTTAAATACTTTCATTATATCTACGGCTGCTGTTTTTACCTTCATTGCAAGTAGATAATATTATGTCATGCTAGTTCAGAGTATCAGTACGTCTTGTACTGAGACTGATTGAAATAGCATGACACGTTCGTAGGTTCGTAGATTTCCGTAAAAATACGAAAGAAAAACCTTTTCGCACTACATCTGTCTAGTGAATCTTAACCCTTAAATGCATGACCTTGACAAAGATTTATTCGAATTTGAATTTTGACCTGCTGTCAATAGAGTCAAAAATGCATGATGCATATATACATCACTATGCATTTAAGGGTTAAGCTATTAGTGTGGCCGTAGTTGTTTCATCCAGGAGTTTTTAGACCTTATATTTTAAAGAGACACTTACCAAGTACCTAAGGACGATTTGTGCAACGCTCTTCTTGTATTTAGTGGCCATGGATTTGAGAGTAGGGTCACTAGCGCGCGGTGGAGGTGGTGCTTTGTCAGTGCTGCACAAACAAAGACTAGGTATTAAAGTAAGTTTTCTTACATAGATTAAGTAACTAAGTCCTACGGTAAGCTCAAAAAGGCTTGTATTGTGGGTTCTCTCCAGGAACTAAATAGGGACTAAAACTGGCGTATAAGAGTAGATGTAGGAGTAGGGGTAATGGTCAATGGAAGTGATAGTGGGGCATTTTCAGAATTTGGGACCCCCCAATTAGCGAGTGTCGTTAACAAAAATTAACTCATTGTCAGTTTTGTGACGATAATTAAGCATGAAATGTTTTTGTGTTAATTACATAAACTTTAAGCGATAATCTACATTCAGAATGTGAAAAAAGTAAATTTTTAGACAGATTTTATGCTTAATTGTCGTCACAAGATTGACAGCGAGTTAATTTTTGTTAACAACTTTTGCTAATTGGGGGAACCCATACCACAGTATAAGGATAAATCAGTAGTTAATCTCCGGCAGCGGCGACGCGGTCGTTACTACTGCGCAAGGTCACGCAGGGTTGTACCTGTGCTACTGTCCTACTCGTAGTAACTGTGTATGGCGCTATGCTAGTACCAACGCTCTTTCTACCTTTTTATCTAATAAAGATTCAAGTACGTGTTTGTTTCTTAAATACTGACGAAATCGTATTTACATAAAAGGTTTGAATAGATGTTTGCACAATATTTAAGTAGGTACCAAACTTTCGAGCTAGATAGATCGCAGCATCTACCTAAATGTCGTTACATATAAATCCTTATTGATTTTAATGTGTCATTCTAACTTTAAATCTCACTTTTACGCCATTTACGTAAGCAATAATGTACCTAACACTGCAAAAATATAACAACCACTTACTTTTCTGGGTGTCTAGGAATTCTAAAGAACATTCTGACATTTCCGCATTTTGAGAACTGTTCTCCATACACCCATAAACACTACAGTAACGAAAATATGTCTTCGGTGCTGACGTCATTTTCTCCGGAACTCAACACGTCAACACAGCGCGCGAACGCGGCCCCGACTGTCCAGCCCAATACTTACCAGTTTCGCATGTATTCGGTGTATATGGAGAGTAGTTTTCGACACACCGCGCGGAGTGAAGTTTGTTAGAAGAGTTATTACTGCTTTATACTGTGCCCATACCCAAATTCTGAAAATGCCGAGTGATACCATAATACTTAATTATGCCGTAAAATTGTCCTACTTATTACAAAAATTAAAATTCATGGTTACCTAAAGAGATTTCCGAATGGTGTGTAAGCCATCACAGCTATGTTATGGCGTTTGCAGTACTGAAGGATGTCGTTTTGGGCCAGGTTGAGGTTCACCTGGAATAACCACATTTTTTTTAATACCACGTCGATGGCAAACAGGTATATGGCCCGCCTGATGGAAAGCGGTCATCGTAACCTATGGACGCCTGCAACTCAAGGGGTGGATGCGCATGCCGACCCACTAGAAACTTGTACACTCCTTTTTTGAAGAACCCCATACGGGAATACCTTCGACACCTACGTACGTACGTATTACCGTATTAGATACAAACAATATTAGGTAGTACTGTTTCACGTTGGTACTTACTGTGCTTAGTAAGATTAAGAAGCTCTGGTGGGCATGCGACAACAGCGTGCGACTTTCAATCCGGAAGTCAATGTCAGTCAGTAAGACTAGTTATTAAGCTCCGGGGCAGCAAATTTTCTTGATCAGATTTAGGTACAGCAATATCTATCTCACTGGAGTTGTCTATCGTCTCTGAGGGTTTACTAATTTATATTATTACTAGCTCTTGCCCGCGGCTTCGCTCGCGAGAAAGAGACAAAAAGTACCCTATGTCACTCTCCATCACTTCAAATATCTCCACTTAAAATATCACGTCAATTTGTCGCTCCGTTTTGTCGTGAAACACACTTTCCCATTTATAATATTAGTATTATGGATTAAGGATAACCTTGGCATACCTCTACTTGAAGCACTGATGGTTTGATCTCACAGTTTGCCAGCAATCTGTCCATTTGGCTGATGTTGAAGTTGGATATGCCAATGGACTTGGCTAGTCCAAGTTTCTTGGTCTGCTCCATTTGTTTCCACGTGTCTAGGTAGTCTATGACTTCATATTGTGTGTGATCCGGCTGGAAGTTATTAAAGTAGTGATTAATCAATTATTTCGTTCGTCGCGACATATCTATTGACAAGTTGCAGTACTAATAATTTTACGCTATTTTTTTTAATACTACGTCGGTGGCAAACAAGCATACGGCCCGCCTGATGTAAAGCGGTCACCGTAACCTATGGACGCCTGCAACTCAAACAGTGTCACATGCGCGTTGCCACCCCATTAGAAATTTGTACATTCCCTTTTGCTGTGTCAAGTACACAGCAAAAAGGAGTGTATAAGTTCTAAGGAGGGTTCGGGTTGCCGACGACTCAAAGGACAATAGACGGAACAAGTTAGTTCCGTGAGTCCTCCCGTCATCAGCACACCGCACCCTCGTTGAGCTCTGGCAGCCTTACCGGCAGGAACACAACACTATGAGTAGGGTCTAGTGCTATTTGGCTGCGGTCTTCTGTAAGGCGGAGGTACCTACTTCCCCAGTTGGGCTCTGCTCTAGATTCGAGCGAGACGATATCCGCTGATTGACGCTTATTTGACGCGTGATTGACGCTAGATGTCACAACTTTTTCCTTACTTATTCCTCTATGGCTTAACTTACAGTGAAAGATACTGGATTGTGGATCAAGTACAGATCGACATAGCTCATGTTGAGGCGTCCCAGAGACTTCCTTAGGGCTCCCAAAACGTCTCTCTTCTCGTTGGCGCCCAACTGAAATTAAGTAAGTAAGTAAATATTCTTTATTGCACCACAAGGATAACAGATTACAAATAGCAGACATTAAACATAGGTAGCAACAGGCGGTCTTATCGCTGTAAGCGATCTCTACCAGACAACCTTAGGGTAGGGGTATTTTGAAAATGGTAGTGCAAGAAATAATTAAAGGAATAGGAAAATTACACATACACTAAGTTAAATAATTATATACACCAATATTAAAAATAAAATATAAAAATAAATAAATAAAAATAAAATATCATGTACACAAACATACACATATAAGTATTAATACATACACAAATGCATACACACATACATACATACATAACATAACATACACAGCAGCAAATTAAGGCAGAGATAGGTAATGATTCTTTAGTAAAGTTAAATGTGTACACTTCTATGAAATTTCTAAAGAATTATGAAGAAATGTTCAAAATTTTTCGTAACTTCGAAGGTACAAATCGTCCATTTACCTAAGACGATTTCTTTATTTATTATTATAAACTCGCGCCTGTATTCCCAAATGGGGTAGGCAGAGCACATGAAACTAAGTTACCAGCCAACTGTCCACCAAAAACTGTAATCAAATCTTCAAGGTAATTTCATAATCATCATTTGACATGTTTGGATATATAAGAGTCGTGGAAGGGGGAAGTCCCTATACAAGTACATTCTGTGAATCTCCTCTATCCGCACAGACTCCCATAAGGTACAGCGGGGCAAATCTCGACTGGTCCATTTTGGTGGCCATTGTGACTGATCCATTTTTTCCATTATTACACTATGATGTTGAGTTCTACATGTATCCACTGAACACGCCTACCATAATATAACCGGAGGACACTATTTAAAAATGCAAACTTTGTAAAACATGGAAAAAAAGGTCCAGGTTACATTTGCCAGTCGAGATTTGCCCCGCTGTACCTTACTATTTTTTCGTGTACTCATTCTTGCCACAATTACCTTTGTAACTAGAAAAACGTGCTCCCTAGGAACTGTGGAGTTCTGTACACCTCTCCCGACTTGCACTTCGTTGTTGTAGGCCGATGCTGTGTCTATCATCCTGAAATTGATACCAAGATTACCAAGTTTATACTTATACTAACCCCCTTATTCATAAATGTTCAATAAAGTTATCAAGCCAATAAAGTTCGTTTGTCCCTTTCTATCACACCAATACGTCGGAAAGGGACAAACGAACTTTATCGGCTTGATAACTTTAGTGTATGTTTATGAAGGCTGGTTTTAGTGTCACGCGGACCGTCAGCGCGGACGGATCCGCGCGACCAATTTGTATGAAGTTGATGTTGTCGTCCGCGCCACTTTAAAACGCTCGCTTCGCTCGTGGTTCAACTATAGAATCCTTTTACTTGCTCGTCTTTCAATTCCACACTCGGCGTTAAAATACAACTTTGCCCCCCTGTATAACAAATAACTAATATTTCATGTCTACCTGTACCCGGCGTCAAGTGCCCATGACACAGCATTTTCCACCTCCATGCTTTTTGCTTCCTTCTGTCCGTTCTGTGGATATTTTACATAATATTATAAATGGTGTAGATCTGTAATCGGTCGTGTACCTAATTATTTCAATAGATTTTTTAGCTCCTATATGAGTACGTACCTAAGCAACTATAAGTACGTATGAAATGGTTCTAAAAGATAATATTTAAGTATATGTAGAGTTGCGAGCATATGTCGTTTTTATGGTAAGTAAGCGACAATAGGCTAGTTTCCTATACTTAAAATACAATATTTTTAGCAGTACACGAAATAAAGCACCACATAATTAAAAAAAAATATGCACAGTAATTATTTTTAAACATATATTCCATTTAATAGTCAAAGAGAAAAATATAAAGTAAATGAATTGACCGTGACGTCACTCCTCAGCATTTCATAGTAATTCCATATTAGCAAATCGTTTTGACAGTTCTTAAAAAGAAGCTGATTTGAATAGTAGGAAACTAGCCTATACCTATCTACATTTTACTTGATATATATTTATTGGCGGATTAGCAATCTTCACTTTTAATTAACATAAATTTCTGCAAAGTAACGCCTGATTCCATCGATTATTTTGAAAATATCACAAATAGTTCTTACATACATACATACAATCACCCCTGTATCCCATAAAGGGGTAGGCAGAGCACATGAAACTACTAAAGCTTCAGGGCCACTTTTGGCAAATAAGGGGTTAAAAGAAAACGAAACTGTGGTAGTTCTTACCTCGTCAAAACCTAGAAAGGTGCCAAGCCCCATAGCAGGCATGGAGTTTCCATCGTCCAGGGGGATCCTAGGAGCTTTGCCGCCATCTTTCTCGTCACATAACTAAAAACCACAAAATAATTAATTTACGTCTACCCAGGTAGCTAAGTACCTACTTTACAGTATTTACTTAGGCCCATTTGCACCAACCACTTAACTCAGGGTTAGTGGGCTGTCATCTGTCAAAAAAAAAATCATTTAAGTATTAAAAAAAAAAAAACATTGGTGTAAGTGGCTCTTATTATCAAACATACCTACATACATGCAGTCACGCCTGTATCTCATAAAAGGGTAGGCAGAGCACATGAAACTATTCAACTTTCAGTGTCTCTCTTGGCAATAGGGGTTGCAAGAAAACGAAAATTGTGACATTGCAGTAACAGGGTTGCCAGCCTCTCGCCTACTGTCCAACAACATTTAAAATTCTTGCATCAATAGTGTAGCCTAAGTGGAAAATTTTAGGAACACAACTTATCTAAATCAAATTAGAATTAAATCGAAACGCGTTCAACGTTACGACATAGTAGACGATGCTCACATTGAGAGAGAACGGAGAGCGTTGTGTGTTAGAGCGAATATGGTGGCCCGCAGATTTGTTAGTTGCTCCATTGAGGTTAAAAAGACTCTTTTTAGAGCATTTTGCACTACCTTTTACACTGCTAGTCTGTGGGCGTTCTATACGCAGAAACAATACAACGCTCTTCGTATTCAGTATAACAACGCCTTTAGGGTGTTGATGGGACTACCTCGTTTTTGTAGTGCATCGGGGATGTTCGCGGAGGCCAGGGTAGATTGTTTCTACACTACAATGAGGAAATGCTGTACATCCCTGGTGCGCAGAGTGCGGGCTAGTTCCAGCAGCATCTTAAGGGCGTTGGCGGAGAGATTTGACTGCGAGTATCTGAACCATTGTCACATGATTCACATGCTGGTAGCAAAGTCCACCGGACTGTTGTAAATTTAATTAAGATAATTAAGTTAATTATTAAGTATGATAATTATAATTTAGCTCTTAGTGTATTTTAATTTAATGTATTCTAATTTTAATTTTAATAATATAATTATGATCCTATGTTGGTCGCAAAATAAATAAATGAAATGAAATGAAATGAAATAGTTACGACTCAGTGCCAAACCTAACCTAACGTGTCGTTAAAACTTTCAGACAATTTAGGGCCGGTTGCATCAAATCGTCTGTCATTGTTAAAGCGTTCGTTAAACCACAGTATAATAAAGAGTACTATCGTAACTAAACCTAAACTTTATTGTATGGGAAAGTTCCATAGACGACTGATGCGTGACGATGTTGTGTTAGTCAAATGTGGTTGATGCAACTGGCCCTTCATAAAATAAGTTGTTAAATAAAACCAAATTATTTTAATAATAATATTGTTTAAGTATAACTTACCGCCACAGCGAATAAGCCGGCCAGCGTTAAAAACAACATGTCGGCTCGAATACAGAAGAACAACTAATGATCTTACAACATTTATTCCCAGTCTTTGTTTCCCACCGGTGTTGATGTTGATTTAGTTTTTGTTAGCGAGGTAAAGTTCGGATACGTGATATAAATACCTTAATCAATAAGGTAAAATCAATGTAAAACAACCTAAAGTAGAAATAAATTCGTTTTAGTTCAAGATTTCATGGGAAGATCGTCAAAACCCTGTCCAAAAACGTACAATTTTTAGATTAGAATCGGTCTTCAATTTGTTAATTATAAACACTGTATTACAAAAAAGATGGCAAAATTAAAAATATTGGGTTCACCGGTCAAATGTCATACATTACAGGTGCCGTCTTGGATTTTTTACATTGAAATCCTTCCGACACCAGATATCGGATCGGATTAGGTATGTGAAAACGGACTCACTGACGAATTAAGCTTGTTAGACTACATACTTGTATATCCGAACGTATCTAATAAAATTCCTCAATGCAATGTCCAACAAACATAAAAACATAAAATCAACTATGTAACTTAATAAGAACGTTATATACTTTACATAGAGTCCAAGCGGAATGCATATTTATCTTCGCTCCGTCTAGCTACCGGTTTGGTCACCAGTTACTTAATAAAGATACCTATAATATATGTTAAACTGAATATAAAAATGCATAAGTGCCTTAGGAATCTTATTGAAATATGTCGTTTTTGACTTTAGTAGGCAGTTTTGAAGGCTGTAGGCATAATTAACGCGTTAGTTTTTCTTAACCCTTAGCAGCCCAGAGACCTAAAAAAGGCTGTCTGTTCCGTTGGATATTGAAGCTTTGTTTTGACAAGTCAAAGATGCTTTTGTCTTCGTAAATTTTGACGTCTGGGTGACTAAAGGTTATGGTTTAATTAAGGGCAAAACCACATTGTAAGTAAATATGCAGTTTAGTTCACTACAGTTCGGCGATGTTGTAATGTTTATGTATGCCTACCGTGTTTCTTAAAAATCAAATATTACTCGAATATTCAAACATTTATTTAACAATTAGGGCACAAGGCCACTTTTACTTAGTTGTCTAGTTGTTTAACATAGGTACATACATACTTATACTCACGCTAGCATTCCTATAAGGGTTAGATAAAGCACAAAAAACCGCTTTCAGCTCAGATTAGGCTTGTGTCGTTCACGAACTATGAACTGTTAGGAATAAAATCCCATCAATGACCGAAATGAACTGAATCTTTCCGTGGTCTGAGAATCGGTCTTTGCTCATTTAGTTCATTATAGGATCGGCGAGCGCGAGCGGTTTGGATCGAGAACGAATGTGTGACTGCGCCGACCGAGAGCGAGAGCTACTTTAGCAGAGCAACAAAAAAAGTCAAGTTTTCATATTAAACTTCGGTTACTTACAACTTTTCGGCCCGGAATGTAACTATCTGTGGACTATTCGTATCATTTTGACACTGTTCGGTCCCATTCGTTCTGATCTTTCCGACCGCAGTGGTCGCTGGTCTGGCTGAACTAAATGAGCAAAAGACCTAAAAGAGCGAACTAGTTCGTGGGAGCGATTGAACGAGATCGGAGCGCTCCGATCAACGAACGAAACGGCACAAGCCTAGCTCAGATTTCGGCGCCACTCTTTAGTAATGGGGAAGCACACTGACATTTTATCCCGCCAGGCGGCGCCTGTGCAAGTGCTTAGGTAGGGTTGCAAATAGAAAAAAAAACAAATGTTTTTTTTTCAGAATTATGAAAAAAAAACCAAGCACCATGGTTTTTTTTTTTCTAAATATGGTTTTTTTTCAGATGATCAAATAATACGACAATAACGGTTTTTCGTGATTTCTAACGTTTCAATAACATTAAAGTGTATTTTAATTCGATAAACATTCAGTATGCAAACGTTTATTGGGGAATCCCCGATGCGGCGTGGAGCGTGGAGAAGCGGTGGTGTTGCCAACAGTAAACAGCGACAACTACTAACTACAGATTGTGTAGTTTTATAAAACCAGAAATTAAAGTTATTAAATTAAATTCGTTTAATAATTAACATAAAGTCTAAAAAACCGTATAAAAGTATTAACTGTTTTGCAAATTTTGAGATTTCGTCCTTTAGAAAAAAACATACTCCAGAAAAAAACTGTTTTTTTTTTCACGGTAGGTACGAAACGCCGCGAAAGGTAGTCTGGCTCTGTCACGCCAATACGCAAGAGCGAATATAGATATCTACGAGCGTTTCGTTTCGTGAGCGTTTGTGTCATTCGGCTACGTAATCATAATCATAATCTTTATTTGCTTTTAAAAAGGGTTAACATAATAGGTGTTACATAATTTTTGTGTCCCAACTTTTTAGCCGGTTTTGACAGCATGCAAAATATACTACCTACTAACTAAAATTACATTCAATTCCCTTAATTACTTACATATTAAGCTATTCTATTATAATACCGTACCCTGGGTGCGTAGCCGAATGGCACAAACGCTCACGAAACGAAACGCTAGTAGATATCTATCTCTATCGCTCGTGCGTATTGGCGCGACAGAGCCAGACTAACTGGCGCGGCGTTTCGTTTTCGTTTGGCGTCGGAGAAATGCCATTCGGCTACGCACCCTGTCAAGAAAATATAAAACTAATCGATATCTTGATTTTTCCCGTTCTTCCACGTCAGCAGTGCCTTGGGTATCGCGCTGCTTGGAACGTCGTATTTCTCAAAGGGGTAGTGCGCGTAGTTCTGCCAGAACGTGGGTCTGTTGGAGCGGTAGTTCACGTCGAACTGCGCGAGGTCATTGACCTCTTCCTGTGAGAGTTGGAAGTCGAAGATGGTCGCGTTCTCGACGACGCGGCTCGGGGTCACCGTTTTTGGAATGGTGACGATGCCGCGCTGGTACTGGAATGAAGAAACGAATAAGTATAAAGTCGTTAAAAAAATCTGAATATATTAAAACCATACCAAAGACATATCGTCACTACTTTTAAAAAAACTTGTATCTTCGTCTGTCAATGAAAAGAAAATTGTAGTAAGTATGTATGGAATGCATATAGACTTACTGCGTTTTAACTTTGAGGAGCAGCGTGAGATACGAGATTTTTTAAAAGTAGTGACGATATGTAACTCCGTATAGACAGATAGACACCTTTGGGGAACGCTCGGCTAGATGGCGCTAATACGATTCAATACGATTACATACAGTTACTATGTATGTCTTTCCCATCACGGAACAATGATGTTCCGGACCTTTGGGAGGCGTGCGCGGGGCCGAAGCCAACGCGTAGAGGCCCTTTCGACACTTTAATGAAATGTAAGGGGTACACCGAGCGGATGTTGCCCTTGCCCGTATCATGGGACACACGCAGAGGCAACACCCGCCAGGGTGTAAGGACTATTTGAGAGTTAATGGAATCTAAAATGAACTGGTCTATTTTGATGAAAGTGATGGACTAAATACTGGGCTATGGATAAAAAACCGGACGCCTGCCTAATAAAACGGTATCCAATTTTATTTCCGGCAGACGGTGACTCGTCCCCACAAGATGGGCCCCCACAAAAAGCGACATCCAAGATGGCTCAAGGGCAACACCGGTGTGAGAACTCAAGGGTGTCGAGAGGTGTACACCGCTTTCTGCCCAGTGGCTGTTAAGCCACTGTACCAACTCGCGTCTTATGCAAATTTTCACTTCCACCCCTGGGGCATGTAGCCCTAACGACCCCACTCTGGATGGCCAGCCAAGGCAAGCCAGAGGTAGAGAGTACTGTCCCACCCACCCGCCTTACGGGTAACAGAACTCCCCAGGAGCACTCGGGTACGTGGGGTCGCTGTTCCCCAACAGCTCGCCACAAGCTGCCCTGCGTTGACTGATTGCACTGGTAAAACCAATGGGCGATGGGGTCGTCACATCCCTACGCCAAGTTATAGTTACTATTATTATTATTTTTTGTAATTATTGTTTGACATCTATTTCTTTTTTTAATTAATTATTGAATTTATTTGAGAGTATTTTCTATTTTTAAAATGTAATATTGTATTGTACCCTAATTATGATAATTTAACTTTAACTTTGACATGTAATAATTGTTAATTTTATGAATAAATGAATATGAATATGAATATTAATATTTGACATTTTAACATAATTATATCAAGCAAACAATATGGGCCAAATTATCAAAACTGAGGTCCAAAAGTTTTAAGCTTGTGTCGAGAGATGGCAGTCTAATATGCACTGTGATTACATCCTTTGACAGTAACTTTCTATAATACTCTATCCTCTTTGATACTACTAAACTTACCAAATATCTAAGCACGATTTTTGTAACAGTTTTGTTGTATTTCTTAGCAATAGCGACCAGGGTTGGGTCATCTATCTTAGGTCCTTTAGTATCAGGGGCGGCCCGGAATGGACCCTGATATTTTGTATGGAGGATAGCATACCTACTTACTAGAGACAAACAGAAAACGAATAAAGTTACCAAGTATCTAAGCACAATTTGTGTAACAGTCTTGTTGCACCAGGGTTGGGTCATCCATCTTCAGATCCTTTAGTTCCATGAATCCTGATATTTTGTATGGAGGATAGCATACTTGCTAGAGACAAACAGAAAACGTATAAACTCACCAAATATCTAAGCACGATTTGTGTCACAGTTTTGTTGTATTTCGTAGCAATAGCCACCAGGGTTGGATCATCCATCTTAGGTCCCTTGGCATCAGGGGCGGCCCGGCTGGCGATCATAGCCCCGAAGGGCGCCCACGCGACCACCCTGATGTTTTGGGAGGTGCAGTAGTCGACGAGCTCCTTTTGGCCGAAGGCGAGATTGAGCTGAGGAGAAAGAAGAGTTTTAGTTGAAAAAATATAGAAAATTGCAGCTTGATATAATTCATCTGGAAAGAGGAAATCTTCTTTATCTTTTCCGTTTTTATCTCATTGCGAGTCTACTGGGGTGTAACATCTATTGTGTTTTAATAGATTAGGATATTGAAAAAGTACTCATGAGAGCATTTTTACAAGCTTTTATTCAACTTGCCTTGTCAGTATGTTAGTGTACGTCAGAACGTACGTAGAAGCTGAATTTGACCGGTTTCCGATTGAGCTGAAATTTTGCACACATATACAATACAATACAATACAAATACTCTTTATTGCACACCTCAATACACGAAACAACATAGCAAGTATAAACAACAACTTAAGAGGTAAAACAAGAGGCGGTCTTATCGCTAAAGAGCGATCTCTTCCAGACAACCTAGGCATATGTAAATCACGTGACAATGCAATATTATGGTATCATGAAGCTGATCTGATGATGGAGCAGAAAGGTGGTCATAGGAACTCTGCCATGAAACGTCGTATCTCCATGGAGTAAGGCGTTTTTAGAAACGTCTCGGAGAGCAGTAGATGACTGTTGAAAGAAAGGTACAGTCGGCGATAAAAGCTTGTGCCAAAAATGAAATTTTTGCAAAAAAAAACTTATTCTACCTGAGAGATCTCAAAGCACAACTGCACAGAAGATCAAGACAACTGGCACGTGTTCATTTCGCAGGTCACTCATTTTACGGCAACATACTTCGACTTGGTTTGTCCCTAGTTTATATACTCGTAGTCCTCCTCATCGTCTCCGACGGTGACCCTAAATACCTACACCTTGCGGACGTTTCCTAGCGTGTGCTCTAAGGAGGCTGGCCAGGTCACGTGGTAAAGGCCCAGGCCCCAGGGGGGGTCACGTGGTCTATTTGTATGGCCAACCTAGGCCCCCTGGATCCGCGCATGGTGACCATGTATATGTATGTATTATTGTGGGTCATACCTCAACTTGGTTAGTGGCTGGCTTAACATTGCTGTTGGCGATGAGCCTCTTCAGCTGTTCCACGTTGAAGTTAGACACGCCGATGGAGCGAGTCAGACCTTTCTTCAGGACTGTCTCGAAGCCGCGCCAGGTCTCTAGGTAATCGATGTTTTGGTCTACGCCTTCTTCCTGGAAATTTTGAAACGTATGCTAAAGTAAGTACATTAACAAATTGAGCCTGGTGTTGGTCACCACAATTTCTGTAGCTTCCACATAAAAAACTCAACTTTAACTTTCACTGCATCATTTATTTTATAATAAAAGTAAAAAATACATTCAATCCGCCTACATATTTTTCTCCATTTTACTTTCTTCTGTCCTCTATTGTTTTTCAACCATAAACAAGTTATAGACTTTTTACTTTAAAGTTTCACATACAAAAAGTTTTAATACAAATTAAACTTGTGTTCTGTTCTGAACACCTGGGACATACCCCAGACCTTTAAATTCAGGTTACGTAGCCATGAGTAGGCTCAACTGGAAGACCTTTGTGAAACAATCGGAAGTCCTAAATTAGGTTCTGGATATCTCTAGATACCAGTCCGGTGCTTGGCTAGGTCACACTTCGTTTTCTATAACAAGTGGTTGGAAAAAATAAGAATCACTAACGTACCTAACGTTAGTGATTCTTATTTTTTCCATAGAAAGCGAAGTGGTGGAACCTCCGGCGTTGTCGAGCGTAAGTAAATAAATAAATAAATAAATATTATAACTAGGACATTCTTACACATATTGACTGAGGCCCACGGTAAGCTCAAGAAGGCTTGTGTTGTGGGTACTCAGACAACGATATATATAATATATAAATACTTATATACATAGAAAACATCCATGACTCAGGAACATAAGTCATCCTTAACATCAGCAAAGTTACTGTTAAATTAAAAATATGTGCTCATGCAGCAGTGTTTCATGCCGTGTCTCCTCTCGGTTCAGAGGTGTAGAGACAAGGGCGGATTCAGCTTCGTAGACAGGGTGTGGGAAGGATGGGGGGGGAGGGGGGGAAGGGTCACATGGTAAATTTGTATGGCCAACCTAGGCTCCGCGCATGTGTAGAGAAAATCGGTGTAGCTAACATGATGATAACAATAACTTCTCGTGTAATTATAACAATAGAGGAACAAGTAAGGGGAGAGTTGTAACTTGTAACTCCATACATCAGTAATGCGGGTTATTTGTAGTGACATCTAGCGACAATCACGCGTCAAATAACGTAAATTATCAGTACCACTAGTCACTACTCGATACTAGGTGTCAACTGTGTCTCGTCTGCCAAAAATGTAATATTAGAACAGTTTACAACTTATATTAGAAGCAGAAAGAGTTAAAAACAGAATACTGATTGATACTATTGTAATATTAGCTAAAAATTGGTGAGCATTAGACTTTTCGTTCGTCGCGACATGTATTGACACATAGCAGTACTGATAATTTACGCTATTTGACGCGTGATTGTCGCTAGATGTCACTACAAATAACCCGCATTTACTGATGTATGGAGTTACTCTTCCCTTACTTAATCCTCTATGTTACAACGTTAGCTTACTGATGTGCAAGTTGCGGAAACTTTCCAAAAAAATCTTAAATTTCTTGTAAAATTGACGAAACTTTCAAGAAAAATAAAGGGAATTTAAAAATCCATTCATACAATTGTCCATACAAAGTATGGAAAGTTTCCTAAGTTTTCTTATGTGAAAATTTCAGAATTTTGGAAACTTTCCGTCGACACATCAGTAGTTTAGCTAATATCACAAGTCTACCACATCATTATAGTGAAAATTAAAAAAATGCTCACTGATAGAATGTTAGTAGGAACACCGTACCGCAAAATAACCTCCGATTTTAAGACCATCGATATTGATTTTGCATTCATCCGCTTAAATGGGGCCAATTAAATCAATAGAAAGAAGATCCATCGGAGCAGCAACAGAACGAGTGTTCTTAACTTCCTAGTTCCTACTAACATGCTATCAGTGAGAATTTGTTTAATTTTCACTATAAAATGGCGCCCGAACCACATCACACTCACATTGAAGGAGAGCGGCCAGTGCACAAGCACCTGGTCCACATAGTCGAGCCCCAGACGCCGGAGAGAGCCTCGCACGGAGACCTCCACGTCGGCTTCTCGGCTGTATGTCTGCCACACCTGGAAATACATGACGATTTTGATATAACAGCTGGAACAGATATATGGACTTTAAGAGTTTCTAGATGAGGAATCTGTTACGTGTTATCTAAGGAGTAGTAAAATCATCCACTTATTTTATTATTATTATTTGTATGTCTTTCGTTTATCTTGGGACCATGGGGTCCCGGACATTTGGAAGGCGTGCGTGGGGCCGACGAAGCCAACAACGCGGAGGCCCTTCCGAACAATTTAATCTTAAATCAAGGGATACACGTGGCGGATACCATCCTGAGTGCAGAATGTGATACATCCGGAGATGGTCCCCGCCAGGTGCGAAGACTATTGCAGTGCAGCACTTTTGTGAACTATAACTTTGGAACTATATTAGGGTCATAGGCTATTGTCGTGTAAGTTGGATGGTCTTGTTATTATAAATGGGCTTACTCTTGGCCACAGACTAGCTAAAGGGAAAGACGTGGCCAACGATAGAATGAGCTCGCCCAGAAGATGCCTGTTCACTCTTGATTTGAAGGTTGCCTGAAGGTTTCTTAAAGATACTTCTTCCTATTTGTCTTATTTTTATATTGTTCCATTTTTGTTTTGAAAAAAGGACGACACAAGCTAACAGGACAAAAAGTCACGTGAATCAGCCTACTGATATGACGACGGAAAGTTTCCAAAATTCTGAAATTTTCACATAGGAAAACTTCGGAAACTTTCCATAATTTGTATGGATGGAAACTTTCTATTTCATAAATTTAAATTCCCTATTTTACGTGAAAGTTCCGTGAATTTTTCAAGAAATTCAAGATTTTTTGGAAAGTTTCCGCAAGTTGCACATCACTAATTACACCAGCCCATCGTATCTCGTCACTCGTATCTCACGTTGCTCCTCAAAGTTAAAACGCAGTAAGTCTATATGCATTTCATACATACTTACTACAATTTCCTTTTCATTGACAGACGAAGATACAAGTTTTTTTTAAAGTAGTGACGATCTATTGTTCTAGCATGAGTACTTATAAGTAGGTTTATCATGACTTGATTCCTTCTTAGCATCTTCAGATCGACCCATATGTCGGTGGACTACATACCTTGGTAGTGATGAAAAGGTCTTCTCTCTTCACGACGCCTTCTTCTGTCTTCTTCTTCACCACCTGTCCTATTTCAGGCTCGATTCTGTACAAATGAGCTGTATCTATGTGCCGGTACCCCACGTCGATTGACATAAGGTAGATGCTTCCATTCATTCATTCATCATGAACTCTTCTCACCTGACACAACCTCACCTCCTCTCCTGACTGGTGGTGACACATTAATTTATCGTTGGTCCCAACCTAAATAACCATCCACCTTGCTATAGCTGAAATCTTTTTGATTTCAATGATGGACTACTGGTATACTCAATGACTCTAGAATATCTACGAGATAATTAGTCACAATTTTTTGCTACTGCAACTGTTGTCTTACCTTGGAATCACATGGGTAAGAAGCAAGACCTTGGTCGCTACTAATATCATTTGGAAGAGCAACATCACTGAGAATAATTTAACCAACCTTGGTGGTGATAAAAAGGTCTTCTCTCTTGACGACGCCTTCTTCTATCTTCTTCTTCACCACCTGTCCTATTTCAGGCTCGATCCTGTACAGATGTGCTATATCTGTGTGCCAGTACCCCACATCGATTGACATAAGGTACCCCACATCATTTGGAAGAGCAACATCACTGAGAACAATTTAACCAACCTTGGTAGTGATGAAAAGCTCTTCCCTCTTCACGACGCCTTCTTCTATTTTCTTCTTCACGACCTGTCCTATCTCTGGCTCGATCCTGTACAGATGTGCTGTATCTATGTGCCGATACCCCACGTCAATGGCGTACGAGATGCAATCCACCATCTTGTCCCAGCCGGAGTAATCGAACTCTCCGTCCTGGAAAAGCATGACTTTTTATCAGATGGATTCAGGAAAAGTAAGTATTTTTTTAACTCCCGACGCAAAAACGACGGGTGTCTGTCTGCCTGTCTTTCTGTCTGTCTGTTTGTCTGTCTGTCTGTGTGTGTGTGTCTGTCTGTGGCATCGTAGCTCCCGAACGGATGAGTCGATTTGGATTTAGTTTTTTTGTCTGAAAGCAGAGTAAGGGAGTGTTCTTAGCCATGTTTCATGAAAATCGGTCTACTATGTCGCGGTCGGGGGTTTTTTCAAAATTTTAATTTTGTTAGTAGTGACGATATGGAGCTTATTGTCAGAAATCTGGATTAACCCCTGGAACGCCGCTGTCAAAAATTTGCTACTGAATTAATAATTGTTAATTACAGTTAAAATTGCCTGGGAGAGGGGACCGATTTTTGAATCTCGAATGCATGAATTCGCCGTTCGAAAGTCGTAGCATTACGTCGTTTTCCACAGACTTTCGAACGGCGAATTCATGCATTCGAGATTCAAAAAACGGTCCCCAACTCTGAACTAGCATAATAAATACAAATGTTTCCGGAAAAATACGAAGAAAAACCTTTTCGCGCTTCATTTGTATCAATCATTACGCTTACCTCTCGGATACCGAGCCACGTCCCGTACCCCAGAGCTGGCATTTGGATGCCATTGTTGAGGGTGAACGAGGGAATGTTGACCTGAGAAGTAAAATAATAACTTGTGGTAAGTATACCCTTTCAATTGAAGTTCATCATCATTCTCCTTCTCCTTTTTTTTTGTCGGAGTGGGGAATCGTTACGCACCGTCCCCCCAGCCGCAGGAAGGCCTTGATGAGGGGGTGTGTGGGGACAGTGGGACTCTCTCCTTCGGCCCCCTCTCTTATCGAGAGGGAGGGAAAGAGGTATCATTCTCCTTCTCCTTGCGTTATCCCGGCATTCGCCACGGCTCCTGGCCTGGGGTCCGCTTTGATAACTCATCCCAAGATTTGATAAGCACTAGTTTTTACGAAAGCGACTAAAATTTGACCTTCCAACCCTTAGAATAAATTTAAAAGTGGAAAATGTCTGCCTTGGGTGAGACTGCAACTCACGGCCTCTGGATGGCCTATACAGTAGGCCTTATATTGGGATTAGCCCGGTTTCCTCACGATGTTTTCCTCCTTCAATCGAAGTTGTTGAACATAATAATGAATGTAAAAATTATATTTTCAGTAAACAGTATTTAAATGGAAAAAATACTGCCTGAAGTCACAGCCTTTTTTGTACTAACAACATAATGTACATATGTTGCATTTTTGCCACTGAAAAGAATACATTCATATTTTTAAAATAAATTGTAAATATTTATAATACAGATAATTTTGTTACATAAGCTTAGAAGAGTTTACAAGAGAAGATGATAAAGTAATATGATAACATTGATAACCTCTGTCAAGTCGGTAAAGTAATAGAGTAGAGAGACATATTTACATACATACATACATATACATAGAATCATGCCTGTATCCCATAAAGGGGTAGGCAGAGCACATGAATACTAAGTTTCACTGCCACTCTTGGCAAAAAGGGGTTGAAAGAAATCCAAATTGTGACATTGCAGTGGCAGGCAATTTATCCCATATCCCACAGTCGACTTCTACGACACGCACGGGAAGAAAGGGGGTGGTGAAATTTTTAACCTGAGACATATTTCATGGCAAAATATATAAAAAGGTACCCACATAATTACCACCACGCATATTCATTACGTGAATGTATTTCTATTACTAAATGTTTTAAGTACTTATAGGTAACTAGCGTTTGCCCGCGGCTTCGCTCGCATTAGAAAGAGACAAAAAGTAGCCTATGTCGCTCTCCATCCCTTCAACTATCTCCACCTAAAAAATCATGTCAATTCGTCGCTCCGTTTTGCCGTGAAAGACGGACAAACAAACAGACACACACACTTTCCCATTTATAATATTAGTATGGATGTAGTATATTTTAGTATAGTATGGATAAGCTTTTGCCCGCGGCTTCGCTCGCGTTAAATTCGAAAATTGTAGATTGCTCCGTAGTAAAGTTCCACCCCCTATTTTAGGGAAGTGGGGGGTTAGAAAGAGACTAAAAGTAACCTATGACACTCTCCATCCCTTCGTCTATCTCCACTAAAAAAAAACACGTCAATTAGTCGCTCCGTTTTGCCGTGAAAGACGGACAAACAAACAGACACACACACTTTCTCATTTATAATATTAAGTATAGATAAGTTATCTATTGTAGGAATTGAAGAGCTGAAAGAAAGTGGTACATACTTGGTTTTTTCAGAGCCATTTGACTTACGTTTCGACATGGTTTTTATAACTAAAACCTTTGAAATAGCTCCGTTTAAAACAAAATGGGATCGGACTGCTCTGAAATCGGTGTTCCACGCGAATACTGATGTGCCGGCGGAAAGTTTCGGAAACTTTCCATAATTTGTATGGACAATTGTATGGATGGAAACTTTCCATTTCATAAATTTAAATTCCCTTTATTTTTCGTGTACGTCTCGTGATTGTTTCAAGAAATTTAAGGTTTTTTTTTGGAACGTTTCCGCAACTTGCACATCACTACACGAGAATGCCAATTGATATTTTTTGAACAATTTGTTCTTTGGGCATTTTCAGAAGTTGGGACCCAAAATCAGTGACAGTTGTTCACAAAAATTAACTCGATGTCAGTTTTGTGACGACATATTAGGATAAAATTTGTCTAAAAACAAACCTTTTTCGTGTTCTAAATGTAGATTAAGTAATTATTGCTTATCGTTTTATTGAAATAATATTTTTATTGACATTTCATGCATAAAATTGTCGTCACAAAATTGATATCGAGTTCATTTTTAACCCCCGACGCAAAAACGACGGGGTGTTTGACGTGTCTGTCTGTGTGTATGTCTGTCTGTTTGTCTGTTTGTCTGTTTGTCTGTTTGTCTGTTTGTCTGTTTGTCTGTCTGTCTGTCTGTCTGTCTGTGTGTGTGTGTGTGTCTATCTGTGTCGCAGAGCATCGTAGCTCTCGAATGGATGAACCGATTTCGATTTAGTTTTGTCTGAAAGCTGAACTAGTCGGGAGTGTTCTTAGCCATGTTTCATGAAAATCGGTCCACTAGGTCGCGGTCGGGGGTTTTTCAAAATTTTAATTTTGTGGTTAGGTTATTGTTAACTTTGAAAATATGTCGTATCAAAACCGGTTCAAAAGTATAACAAATTGGTAAATAACAATCAACATTGACGATCACACAGTATTAATAATATTACAGTACCGACTACCGACAGCGTGGAGAGGCTATTTATAAACACGGAACCGGCGACTCATTCACATAAACACGCCGAGAATCTTATATGAGGCGATTGTTTGCGAATTGATATGAGAAACGAAAAGTTTTCTAATAAAATAGATAATTATCAACAAAGACATGGATTATTTAGAGTTAAAATGCCTACCGTCACTTAATGTGCAAATTTTCAAAAGTAAATTATTTTAAAACATCGATTTCTGACAAATATGTTAGTGTAGATATAGTTACATACTGACTTCCAAAATGAAGTCGTAGCGTACTATAATTACATACACTTATAGTGAAGTTATAAACTTGAAGCAAATATATAATAATAAGATTTTTTATTTGAAACTTATACCTATAAATTGTTTTGCTATATGCTGTGTTCCCTATGAACAAAAATAAATAAGTATGAGTACTAGAGACGGATTCCGAAGAAACAGCCTTAGCGAGAATAAGTGATTTTCACCTTCTCAACAATCATGTTAATTTAACGTTCCAGATTTTAGTGTTCAGAGCAATATTAGATTTTCGCACCTGCCTCTTTATACCTACTGAGACTTTTCCCATAATTATGTACCTACGTCTATATTTATATGTATACAATATGAATAAATTTACTTATATACAGATTATATATAAAACAAACATAAAACATTTTAATAAAAGGTAACTTAAAATAAATATTTACAAATAAACTAACTATTAAACCCCGTTTCTGGCGCAAAAGTACCCATAATACTTATGGCGTTACCCCTTTGGATGATTATGGATAACTTTTGCACCAAAAACGATTCAGAGCGGGGGCCCTCTCCTTTTTGCCGTAATCTACGGCCTATGTCGCGCACAAACTCTTTTGCGTCGGCACCCCAGCAGCCCGCCGTCTCCACTGCAAACGGTACGAATATGTACCCGCCCAAAGGAGCATACTAATGAATATGAATATAAAAAAAAAAGTATGAGCAGGTATTTGTATATAATCATTTACTTTATCACCATTATCAAAGAAATGATATTAATTTAATCATGTGTTTATGGATTTTGTAAACGTCTATAGAAAAGTAAGTACTTACATTAAAATTGAAATTTGAAAGCGTGGAATTAGGTGCCTACTGCCTACATTCATTGGAAGATCTTATAGTAAATACTTGTAGATGTAGAATGAGATAGGTAAGTATGATGTGATATATATTACAAAGTGTATGTTAGTAAATAACGAAATTTACCTTGGCCATGTTGCGTGTGAGCTCTCCGCCTGCCGGTTCAAAACTAGCGATAGAAAATACAGCGATAGCAAATGCGAATTATACGATACGATAGTATGGGGCCACGGTCACACCATTCAATGTTTGGATGGTAATGCTTTTTGTAGTTATTATGTCACAAGGGAGATAGTGATAAACAAATAACCATTGATAACAAAAGATATGCCTAAGACACTTGACATAATTATATTTCATGTCGTCATGAAATAAATAATGTAATAATATAAATCACTGTCACTAAAATACCGGTTGAAAACGGTGACTTGCCTATTATTTTCAGTGTCAATTTTCTGAATTCGAACGCGTGAGACTCAAAAATCGACCCCCTGGACTGACAAAGCCCATCTTACAAAAAAGCGTACCCCTGAAATGTATGGGCTTTTTAGGCTTAAAACTAGATGGCGCTGTTCGCAGCCTGGAAGTGGCCAAAATAATTTTTTCCCCAAATATTTTTGCTAGTTTTTATGTTTTATAAGAACAAATGACATATTTTTTTATTTTAAAATCATAATATCACGTCAATACACATTTTGAAAAAAAAAAAAAATGTAGGCATCGTCAGTGTAGTTATGACAGTATTTAATAGGTGGTGGGTAATAAATCTAGGTACCTACTATCTACGATTCTTAGTATAAAGTATGTAAATCCTATATAAATAATCCTTGTATACAAGCAAATAACATTTTCCCCTCACTAGCTCGGAAACACATGTTTTGTCCTTCAATACCAGCGGGTAAAAACGCATTTTATCCACTAGTGGGTAAAGTAATTTGACCTTGAATAAAGTCAAATTAACTGCTTTAAAATTGATAAAAGCAGGTGAATATAGTAATAAAGATGATTTACCACCTGTGGAACTACTGGAAGCAGTGATAAACGCATTTTTTGCGTTGCAGTTTCCTCGCTATATAGTGAGGGGAAAAGTTTTGTGTTACACTCGGGTGACTCGGGTGCAAATGTATTTTACTTCTCGTGTGTTAAAAAACTCGCAAGTTCAGGATTCTATTCTCGAACCACTCGCTTTCGCTCGTGGTTCAACTATAGAATCCTTTTCACTTGCTCGTTTTTCAATTCCACACTCGGCGTTAAAATACAACTTTGCCTCCTTGTATAACAAATAACTATTTCTGCTATTAAGAAAACGTCTAGTGCAGATAGTCGACTTAAAAATAAAAGTAAATCACTTGAATCCCTCATTATGCTAAGATTTTATTTTAGCGTTCTTCGCAGTGTAGGATTTCGCCTACGTTTATCAATATACAAAATGTTGTCTTAGCTAGGCCCTTGGATATTGCCTAACTAGGTAGTCTAGGTACTTAGACAAGCCAAGGTTGAGTGTTAATTTCAATTACCCTACTTACCTATAATTATTATTAATCACTTAATGGTACTTGAACGATAATTATAAGAATTCAAAAGTACTGAGAGACTTATAATGAGTCAAACTTCTGTTGAATACATTTTATGCATGTTATTGTAATAAAGCAAGAATTATTATGCAAAAATGAAAATATGTAACGCAAATATGTAAAACATAGATAGCGACATCTAGTAGCGTAATTGGGAAATGTTTAACAGACTGCTTATAGCGTCATCTTTACATCATATTAAAAACTACGTACCCTTTATGCCAACTATCATTTCAAGCACACGAAACTAAGCTACCTATTATAGTAGTACCGCTACTTGTCACTAGATGGCGCTTAAATAAAATTTAGTTTTGTTGTGTCCATCCGTCCATAGATGGCAGCACCGACATGAAACTAAGAGATTTTATCGCGAAAATTGTATTTGTATTCTAGATCCATATCAGTTCGTTCAGCAAAACGATGTTCTGTTGCAAATAAGATCGATACGTATCATTAACTTTGACGTACGGTCTTCATTATAGCCGCTAGGTTGGCATTATGTGTTTTTCACTTCTTTTTATCTAGTTTTAATAGAGTTAGCGACGTAATTGTATCAGTAAGCGTGTTAGTATCGCGTGAGTTTGTGATTGATGGTTATAATAAACTGTGTCGGCTCATTAAAGGTTAAGTTGATCTGATACTTTTAATTATTAGCGCTAAGTCGAGTTGTGACGACTGAAGAACGTTACAAAATGGTTTTCAGCGAGATCGTAAAGAATATGGAATATGAAATAATAACTGTGATGTGCAACGCTTCAAAAAACTATTGAGGTTTTGCAGGTTTCTTACTACCGATTGTAACTACTTTGAACGTTATTTGTCCATTAAAAAAGATTTTTCAACAACAAAAATTACTCATAACTTGATGCTCAAAGCTGGATTCGCATTTTAGAATTCGCATTTTGTTTATTTATTAATTAATAACAAGAAGTACGGCATAATGACAATGCTATGCTCCACAAAACTTGTTAATTTGTTAATTTGATTGTGGAGTCGTTTCAGTCTCTTTTTATACATTGTTTATTATATTTTATATACTGTGTGGTGACGGGTTAAGAATTTCATCACCCCCTTTCTTCCCGCGGGTGTCGTAGAAGGCGACTATGGGATATGGGTTAAATTGTGGTGTAGGCGAGAGAGAGGCTGGCAACCTGTCACTGCAATGCCATAGTTTTGTTTTCTTTTAAGCCCTTATTTGCCAAGAGTGGCCCTGAAGCTTTAGTAGTTTCATGTGCTCTGCCTACCCCTTTATGGGATACAGGCGTGATTGTATGTTATGTTGTTGTTGATGTTATTATATACAAACTAAAATATAACATAAATGATGATTATCCATATCCATACGAATATTAGGTATAAATGGGAATGTGTGTGTGTATGTTTGTTTGTCCGCCTTTCACGGCAAAACGGAGCTCGGAGAGACGAATTGTCATGAATGTCATGATTTTTTAAGCGGAGATAGTTGAAGGCACGGAGAGTGACATAGGCTACTTTTTATCTCTTTCTAACGCGAGCGAAGCCGCGGGTAGAAGCTAGTGAATCATAAATGTTAAATCAATTGATGGATTTGATTTAGTTTGATGGGGGCCGGGGGCCGATTTTTGAGTCTCACGCGTTCGAATTCAGAAAATTGCCACTGAAAATAATAAGCAAGTCACCGTTTTCAACCGGTATTTTAGTGACAAAATCCCGTATGTGAGATTCAAAAATTGCCCCCCAGTTCATATTTTCATAGTGTTATTTTTCATATACATAATAGTGTTACTTAGTTACAAAATTTGTTTAACCTGCGCCTGCCTTGAAATCCTCGCAACGCTCAAGGTTCCACATTCAATATCGGCATCTTTAGCTTGCTCGGGTATCAATTTTGACACGTGCGGACAAACAAAAAACTTCGCCTACTTGTAAAAACAAATAACTATTCTCGTTTCTAATAAACAATGACTAAGGTGCATTGTGAACTCGGGTTATTTCGAAAGGGGAATCTTGATCATCATCATCCTCCTTGCGTTGTCCCGGCATTCGCCGCGGCTCATGGGAGCCTGGGGTCTGCTTTGACAAGTAATCTCAAGATGTGGCATAGGCACTAGTTTTACCAAACTGACTGCCATCTGACCTTCTAACCCGAAGGGTAACTAGGCCTGATTGGAATTAGTCCGGTTTCCTCACGATGTCAGATGAAAGGGGAATCTTGATATGATGGAAATAATGGTGATATTTAAATAATGTGACTTTCGAAATTAGACGACTTTCGAAATTACCCCAATGTACCCGTACTTTCTGTATTAGTTACATACCATGATATTAAACGTCGATTAACTTATTAAAATCCATAAATTACTAAAACATATAACAATAAATACCTATTTGACACCAAATTCACTGAATGGTATCTAATACCAAAGAGGATCGAGTATTATAGAGAGTTACCGTCAGAGTAAAATGTGTAATCACAGTGCATAGACTGCCATCTGTCGACAAAGGCTTAAAACTTTTGAACCACAGTTTTGACAATTTGGCCCATATTCTTAGCTTGATATGTGTTAAAATGTCAAATATTAATATTAGCGCCATCTAGCCGAGCGTCCCCAAAGATATCCTACCACCGTACCTTTTTATATATGGTTCTGATGTACGTTTTTTTTCTTAGACTTTATCTGTCTATAGGTACGGAGTTATATATGTCTTTGCTAGTGTGCTACTCTGCGGCGGCGCCACCATAATGAAATTCAACTAATTATATGTTAAAATGATGTTCGTAAGACGTACAGTATGTACGTATAATTTTATGACTGTACCTATAGCGGGAAACGAAATAATGGGCTTTTATTGTGGCGCCGCTGCAGAGGATGCTCTGCAGCGGCGCCACTCAGTTCTCATAGATAGATATGACATCATCTACTTTTTTCTCATGGAAATTGATGTACCAATGCTGTTTATTATGTACGTATTGAAAAAATCACTATAACTTAGTAAATTTATGTACTTTCAGTAATTCCGCATTCCGCCTGAACGGTATGAGCTAGTATGTAAGGAGGTGTACCTACGGGTAAGCGAGAGGGAGATATGTTCCTTCCCGCTCGCTCCGCGCTCGGCGCGTTTCGTTCTAGGTTTCAATAATTATTATTAAATTTATGCCCCTGTTGTACACTTTGCTTTTTACTTCGATTGCGAGGAATTAATTATATTTTTCTCGGCAATTTACACCACGAAATTGTCGTAAAGCGAAAGAACATAATAGGTACATAAGATAACCAATTCCCGCCAACTTTTTTTCAACATGTGATCAGAGTTTCAGACGCTTGGTTTTTTTCCAAGTCAAAAATTTTTTAAACGATAAGTAATCGAATCCTATTTTATTTAATTTACTTAATTTAATGACAGAAAATACGGAATTCTAATAAATTATAGCAAAAATAAAATAACCTATCAAAGTTTTGTCACCTACACAATTTTATTGCTCAATAAAATTGTGCAATATGTTTTAACTGTTTGTCTCTTGAGACCGATTATCTTAGTCTTAGGCCGGCACGGCAACAGACAGTCTTAAAATTCATAATTTGATAAAGTCATAGGCTTCCCACAGACAGTCTTAAAAATTCATAATCTTAAAAAAAACTTGTATGCAATCTGACAGTTCAAACTGACACTGACAAGACACTGACAGATCTGTCAGTGTCAATTTGCATACAATTTTTTTTTAAGATTATGAATTTTTAAGACTGTCTGTGGGAAGCCATAATCAGTACAAAAATCAGATCGAGTGCACGGAGTTCCATACAATTTCGCGACCGTCCACACTAGGGCTTCCAATACCGGGATCCCGGTATCACGGGATCCCGGGATCCCGCCTTTTTTTGGGCACATTTCAATACCTGTATTTAATTTAGTAATACCGGGATCCCGGTATTTTTAGTAACTACCAAATGAACGTAAATCACTCATCAAAAACATTAAATTTCTGCATCACGATGGTTACTACACGCGTAAATCTTCTTCTTGCTTTCGTTTTTCGATTTGATACATTCTCTGTTTGGTGTTTTTGCAATATTTGTATGAAAATGATTATTTTTTCGATGATTAGCTAGATAAAGAATTAAAGATACGTGTCAAAAGCATTCATTGAGGAGGGTCGGCCGCGAACATTTTTTGACACATTTGTCGCACTTGTGAATTCGCACGTAAGTGTGACAGAGGAGCAACACATCAAACGTAGTTGCAACAGGACACAAATCCTCTGTAAACAAATCGCCTTGATGCATCTATATCATAGATATAACTTTTCAAAAAATTGGTTAATGCATACGAACTAACGTATCCCGTAGCTACTCTATTTTTACTATGCGTGTGCGTTAGTGTGTTGAACTCTATCTAGCTCAAAACTTTGCCGTACATAACATTCCCTATACTTAGTACCGAAATTGGGAAATCACTCCTTAACTATCAAAATCAAGAAAAATACTTTTCTAATCCGTAAACTAAGTGTTCCTATTCCGCGGATAATCTTTTTGATTTTGATTATCATGGATTTCCGCAAAGTAATGTGTGATTCCATAGATTATTTCTTAATGTGATTTTTGATAATCTATGTCGGACAATTCAGCTTTTTTGGCTAATTGTTCAATGATTTGGCGGATTTATTTTATTAGTGCATTAGCGCCTCTAGCGCCACGAAATACAAAAATACCACTAAATTGTACCACAGATATTGATTACAATGTGTTTCTAAAAAAAATCATCTCATGTTCTAATTTCAAAAGTCAATGATGAAACTATAATCGAGAAATGCTTCTTAATGCTTGTTATTTAATAAAGTGATATTATAGTTAAACCTACAGCACAACTACACCATTAACACTGACTATAAAATGTAACACAGCATGAATGAGCCACAGCAGCTTCTTAGTATCACAGCCATACTAAAGAAGAGGCGATTGAGGTGGCTCGGGCATGTGTATCGAATGGAGCGGACTCGTTTGCCACGCTGGGAGATGTTGTAGATGCAAAAAGACCGGTCGGACGGCCAACGCTGCGCTTTAAAGATTGCGTGAAGCGTGACATGGTCACATTTGATATTCCATGCGACCCGTGGCAACGACTGGCCGAAGACCGAACCACGTGGCGCCGTGTTGTCCATGACGTTCAATCCAAGCACGACAATGCCTGGTTCTCCTCCTTGAATGATAAACGCATGAGGCGTCACGAGCAAGCCTCTAAACCCCGCTCATCTGGGGGAGCATACACCTGCCGTGTGTGCGGACGAGGGATCCTCTATCGAATTGGGCTGTACAGCCACAAACGTAAGTGTCGCAAGGATGCCGTTTGAACCATCTGGTTATATATGCAAAGGCTTGTTATTGTTAAAATGTAAAAGGTTCTATTCCGCACGAGCTTAAAGAGATCGATTTGGCAGAAAACATGGTTTGCTATAGCCGCGTCTTCTTGTGAAATGTCCGATATGGCGGCGATATCTAACTTACAGAATCACCTGAGTAGAGATCTGGCGCTCTTTCCCGTTTGCTTTTATACTGCGTACTTGGGACTGAGGACTCATAACAAAAATAAAGAGCACAGGGCGTAGCCCTTTGAACTATGTATACTTAAAAACAATAGAAGTTGAACGGACTTGGCCACATAAGTTTGCGAACCGTTTGGGTTGAAATCGAAACTTATGAAGTTGGAAATGTAATCGATTTGACACCTCACTAAGTCGGATTGGCAAGATTCCGCTGTAGTATATAACACGCATGAAAAGTAACGAGATTTTGAATAAAATTTGTTATTTTAAGCAAATTACTTGGTTTTTATATTTTCCCGATTTCAATACCGGGATCCCGGAATTGAAATCGCCAATACCGGAATGAATACCGGTATTGGATAAGGTCCGGTATTTGGAAGCCCTAGTCCACACACACTCTTGTTTTTTAAGATTATGAATTTTAAGACTGTCTGTTGCCGTGCCGGCCTAAGACTAAGGTAATCGGTCTCAAGAGACAAACAGTTAAAACATATTGCACAATTTTATTGAGCAATAAAATTGTGTAGGTGACAAAACTTTGATAGTTTATTTTATTTTTGCTATAATTTATTAGAATTCCGTATTTTCTGTCATTAAATTAAGTAAATTAAATAAAATAGGATTCGATTACTTATCGTTTAAAAAATTTTTGACTTGGCAAAAAACCAAGCGTCTGAAACTCTGATCACATGTTGAAAAAAAAGTTGGCGGGAATTGGTTATCTTATGTACCTATTATGTTCTTTCGCTTTACGACAATTTCGTGGTGTAAATTGCCGAGAAAAATATAATTAATTCCTCGCAATCGAAGTAAAAAGTAAAGTGTACAACAGGGGCATAAATTTAATAATAATTATTGAAACCTAGAACGAAACGCGCCGAGCGCGGGAGCGAGCGGGAAGGAACATATCTCCCTCTCGCTTACCCGTAGGTACACCTCCTTACATACTAGCTCATACCGTTCAGGCGGAATGCGGAATTACTGAAAGTACATAAATTTACTAAGTTATAGGGATTTTTTCAATACGTACATAATAAACAGCATTGGTACATCAATTTCCATGAGAAAAAAGTAGATGATGTCATATCTATCTATGAGAACTGAGTGGCGCCGCTGCAGAGCATCCTCTGCAGCGGCGCCACAATAAAAGCCCATTATTTCGTTTCCCGCTATAGGTACAGTCATAAAATTATACGTACATACTGTACGTCTTACGAACATCATTTTAACATATAATTAGTTGAATTTCATTATGGTGGCGCCGCCGCAGAGTAGCACACCTTTGCTAATACTTACTGCATCATTATGTCTAAGTATAGGTATATATAATAGGCGTCACCCGTCTATACAAAATGGCGGTCTTTAGCATAATCATGTGTTTAAAAACTAGTTTGTAACATACCTACCTACATTAAATGTTAACCTACCTCAATGTATTACATCGCGTATCTCATTATATGTTGTGAATTTGAAATGTGAAAATTTAATGGAATATTTTAAATTTAAAATCGGTAAAATAATTATGGACCCATTACCACGTATATATGTGACTTTCTTCAGTAAAAGGTACCACATATCCGCTTGCATTAAAGACGAAAATTGTGAGTGTGTTTAGTAAAACGTCCCACTTTGTCGGTTACCATTAAAGCGAGATTTACTTGTATCTTTACATGAATAAACTGACAAAGCGGCTTTATAGCAATCAACAAAGTGGGACGTTTTTCCGTGCACACTCACATTTGCTCGTATCATTGAAATTGATTTGTGTCTTAAATGATTAAGCGACAATGTGGTACCTTTTTTAGGGTTCCGTACCAAAAAGGTACAACAGGAACCCTTATGGTGCGACTCTGTCCGTCTGTCTGTCCGTCTGTCACATTCCTAAATATCTCGAGAACTACTAGTGCTATCAACTTGAAATTTGGAATAGTTGTGAACATTGTGAACCTCTACAAATAGAAGGTATAATTTTTTTAAATTTATTAATTTTAATTGTAGAAAATGGCCAAAATGAAAGGGGGCAAACTGTAAATTTCAAGTTACTAGGTCAAGTGGAGTATCGTTAGAAAGAGCTCAAATTGAACGTAAAGAAACTATTTTTTATAATTTTTTTGTTGTGGAAAAAAAAAGAATTTTGAAGGAAAATGTAAAAAAAAGTACCGTTCCCCCCCCCCCCCCCCTTATCTTCGAAGTTTACCAAAGAAAAATTATGAAAATTTTAGGAAACATTGGTTTTATGCTAAATATTACAGGAAAAATATAATCGTGTTTGTATCTTGAAAACTTTTTTTTTAATTCACAAAAAACTTTTCAGATTTTTACTTTTAATTTACCCACCTTTGCGGATGTATATAGTACTTCAAATTAATACGAGATGTTACGTAAATCATCTTCTTTCCAATAAAGTAAAAATTGTTTAAATCGGTTAACATTACAAAGAATAATCCCTGAAAAACCAACATACTATGGTCGCGCAAATTAGTTAGCGAATTCACCGAGAGATGGCGCTATACACAATAATACTCATTAGTACCTATACTTTTGTCTTCTAGTCAAGTTGTTAGAGTTATGTGAAAACATGAGATTATTTTAACTGGAGAGTTTGAAAGTTTGTACGGAACCCTCGGTGGGCGAATCCGACTCGCACTTGACCGGTTTTTTTTTGAGAATGGCACATATAGGAGGTTGGTAATGAAATCGCTAGTCGGTTGACTAGTAAAAAGTAAAGTTTTACCTACGTGAACTAGAAAATAAATAAGTAACATATTTATTTTTATAGTTATTGTTTCAAATATTGAAACATTACAACGTGTATAAAACTACTATATTTATACGTCGTCATTTGTCTAAATTTCATTTTTGATTATAGAAAACAAAACAAAGTATTTTAAGGTCATAAAATTGTTTTTTTTTTTTAATTTTATTATTATAAATGTGCCTACTCTTGGCCAGAGACTAGCCATAGGCAAAAACGTGGCCTACGATGAAGTGAGCTCGCCCAGAAGGTGCCTGGTCACCCTTGATTTGAAGGTTGCCGGGTTATTTGAGCTAGGAAATATATATTAATAATTTAATCGCACGATACAATTTGTCCTTTACTAAAAAAAGACGCAAGCTTTAACCTTTAAAAAAAAAAAAGCGCAGGATCATCTCTCAGAGAAAGTATCTCATAAACAAGCTCCCTAAAACACGAGCTAAGAGTGTAAAGTGACTTGTAAAAAAGTTTAATTAAGAATATCTTGCAACTTACAGGCGTATTTTTCCCCCTTTTCTGTCGAGCTACGCCGTGCCTCGTTTAGATGTAACTTGAACTAACGTTTCATCTGAACTTCTTAAGGCAGCGTCCCCACTTAGGCGTCGCGTGTCTCGCGGCGCACAACGGACGGCTCCGCCACGCCGCCTGCATGTAATTCAAAAAACGTCTCCTCAGTACATTTTGTACACATTCAATTGAATTATATTCAGGCGGCGTGGCACAGACGTCCGTTGCGCGCCGCAAGACATGCGTCTTATGAGTGTGGATTCATTCTTGTCAACCAAATCTTATCACAGGCAAATCTGAAAATATGTAGGGCTCACCGTCTAATTGTCATTTATAAGACGCCTGCCTCCCTAAACTGTGACAATACATATCGACGAACCATACGTAGCACTTAAACATTGACTGAGAATGCGAAGCGAAAGGTTCAAAAGAAATACCTAAATAAAATTTGAATTTTAGTGCCAAGATTTGGTTGGACGTGTATAAGTTGTCTGATCAAATGATTTTCTAAGTTATCTATCTAAATCAGCTGTTATTGTGATATTAATTTTGTATTTGTTAGGAAGGGACTCGATTTATTGAACAAAACAAGCATTTCAAATAAAAGTGTTTATTTGTTGCAGATTATCACTGAGACCGTTCATCCATCCACCACCAACCATCCATCGGCGAGATTACAAACTGAAGATTACTGGGATGCGGTTAAAAAATCACCTACCCCGCACGAAACTCTGAATTTATGAAACTGACTGAAAATAAAATAATAATAAATAAATACAGTCCTATTATCTCAGCGATACCGTTGATGCCGCCGCTAATCATGAACTTGAAAATTTCCTTGATAGTTAATTCATGATTTTGTTTTTGTATGATTTCTTTTTCTTTTTCTTCTGCGAACTGCGAACCCTCAACAAGCTTGGTTCTTGATACACTCTAGTTTCAAAACGACTAGCTTTACTAGGTACACACTTCATTAATTTGTGAACCCACCATATTTATATTTTAACCGAATTTCAGTTTGTTTTAAGAAACTTGTTTTTTAACTCCCGACGCAAAAACGACGGGTTGTTATAAGTTTGACGTGTCTGTCTGTCTGTCTGTCCGTCTGTCTGTCTGTCTTTTTGTCTGTCTGTGTGTGTGTCTATCTGTGGCATCGTAGCTCCTGAACGGATGAACCGATTAAGATTTAGTTTTTTTTGTCTGAAAGCTGAGTTAGTCGGGAGTGTTCTTAGCCATGTTTCATGAAAATCGGTCAACTATTACGCAGTCGGGGGTTTTTACAAAATTTTAATTTTGTGGTTAGGTTATAGTTAATTTTGTGTCATTATAAACTATTTTCTGATTGCAAATTCATCATTATACGAAATCAGTTTCCATAATTTTCTTTCATGAGTAACTATCGCGCTAATAACCGAAGAAAATAATATGAAACATTAACGCAAGAGTAAAATATTTCCATTAATAGATCCATTAGCAGCTTACCCAAGTAATAACTTCTGCACTTAACTTATACGATACATTATAATATTGTTATTAAACTCTTAAGTTTTAGCATATTAGGTAGACAAGGCACAACTTTCCAAACACTGGTTCTTACTTGTAAATATCAAGGATAAATATATAGGATTTACATACTTCATACTAAGAATCGAACCTCGATTTTTTAGCGCCACCTATTAAATACTATCATAACTACATTGATGATGCCTACAAATTTTTTTCAAAATGTGTATTGACGTGGTATTATGATTTTAAAATAAAGAAATATGTCATTTGTTCTTATAAAAAAATAAAAACACGCAAAAATATTTGGGGAAAATATGATTTTTTTTTTCTAGTATGGATAGGTAGACGTTTGACCACGATCACACCTGATGGTAAGTGATGATGCGGTCTACGGTGGAGCACGTTTACCTATGAGATACCTATTTACTCTTGCTTTAAAGAGACCTGGATTGTATTCCGATTTTGGCCACTTCCAGGCTGCGAGCAGCGCCATCTAGTTTTGTCTAAAAGGCCCATTTCAGAGGTAAGCTTTTTTGTATGGGCTTTGTCAGTCCAGTATTAAATCGTTCTTGTAAATAAGTATATATTTTATGTAGTACCTATGCAGGTTAATTACATTTTGCAGCATTAGTTAAGATTACTTTTACATATCTATGTATAATATCATAATATTTATTTTTCCATTAGCGTTTTGCATGCACTGTCTATCTTAATTTATATTATGGTACAGTCACCGGCAAAAATAAGTGATGATTTCTGTACCTTGTCGCTTTTAATCGTTTGACAATTTCGTATGACATTTCATACACGACGTTAAAGCGACAAGGTATAGAAAACATCTGTGACTGTACGTAGGTATTTGCATTTGCACCATCATAAATGATAGGCTAGTTTCCTATACTTAAAATAAAATATTTTATGCAGTACACGAAATAAAGCACCACCTAATTAGAAGAAAAATATGGACCGTAGTTATGTTTAAACATAATTTATATTTAATAAGTCAAAGAGAAAAATATAAAGTAAATGAATTGACCGTGACGTCACTCCTCAGTATTTCATAGTAATTCCATTTAGCAAATCGTTTGACAGTTCTTAAAAAGTAGCTGATTTGACTAGTACGAAACTAGCCTATTCTATTGGTTTTTGTAGGTGTAAAGTTTCGATATCCTTGTAAGCAAGTACCTAATCTTCCTTTCCTTTTTGTTCCGTCTATTGTCCTTTGAGTCGTCGGCACCGGAACCCTCCTTGGACCTTGTACAGTGTACACTCCTTTTTGCAGCAAAAATGAGTGTACAAGTTTCTAATGGGTTGGCAACGCGCATAAGACACTCCTTGAGTTGGAGGCGTCCATAGGTTACGGTGACCGCTTTCCATCAGACGAACCGTATGCTTGTTTGCCACCGTCGTAGTATTTAAAAAAAACCAGTTGACCCCAGTGCTTTTAGGAGAGTGCTCTCTCCACCAACTTGCCTGTCTAAACGCGCGCAGTCTTAAAGAACACTTAAAAAACGAGCACTAATTAAAAAGTGCCCTCTTTCGGAGTGTTTCTTTTATTTCACTTTTCCCCCTTTACCCCTGGAGGGGGTGAGTAACGTCTCGTCGAGGGGAGTAAGTGATTCTGTTACCAATACCAAGTTAGCTTTAAAAAATGAAGGTGTAAAGTATCTTAATTGATTTTTATTCGAATATTAATTTATTACGCCGAATTATTATTATACGCAACATTAACATTGTGAAAAAACCCCGACTTAGTGGATCGATTTTCATGAAACATGGCTAAGAACACTCCCGACTAATTCAGCTTCCAAAAAAAAATCTAAATCGAAACATCCGCTTGGGAGCTACAATGCCACAGACAGATAGAGATAAACAGAGAGACAAACAGACAGACACGTCAAACTTATAACACCCCGCCGTTTTTGCGTCGGGGGTTAAAAATAAATACCTATCATGTAAAAATACAAGAACTTAGTTAAAATTTTAAAATTGTTATCTACTGTAGGTTTATAATACTTAAAATACAGGGTGTAAACCTAATAAGGGCGAACCTCTTAACGGTGGTGAGTATAGGACATAAAAAATGGAATTAGATAACTTTTACTTAAAATTGAAATATTTTTTTTTATCCATACAAATTAATTAGGCCCGCAACGTAATGCAAACACACTCGCGTCAAACGCTCGTTGACAGTTGTCATTGTCATCGCAACCACGTTTACAGTACATATAATTAATGATAACAATATTGAATTATATGCCTGGTTTCATTTATCGCCCTTATTAGGTTTACGCGCTGTATAATATGCCTAGGTAATGATAAGTACCTATCATTAATCATAAATTACGAATAGGTATCTTGATGGATTTTATTATAAGATAGCTATCTACGGCGTTTTCTAAATTCTCAGGTTATAAAGTTTGCACTACACACCCGTTATAGGTTATCTATACACCATACGGCATTAAATAATTTTATAATAACATTATTTTCATGGCGGTTTTATAGTAGGTTTATTAATTGCACATTAATAAGGTTATAGTAAAAATTGATTTCTTAATAGTCATATAAAAAGAATATTAAATTGTAAATAAGTTTACTGAAATATTTGATAATTTAATTAGTTATACACAAAAGCTTTTTTAAATTGAAATATAATAACGTCATCAATTAAAAAAGAAATATATTTGCATACAAAAAACAATTTAACCTAACCTTTAAAAATAGGTATCTACTTAAACTACATCTGTGGCATGTAAACAACATCTTCAACACAATCCCTTATTAATATTAAAACGCACACATAGAATAAATTAATAATAAACAACTTTAACCCGCGATCGAATATTAAAAAATAAAATTGAGATACGAAATCATACGGACACTGACGAAATGACAACTTCACTCTTATTTAAATACGACAAACAAATATACATTACATTATAATAAAGTAAAAAAGCGGATGAAATTTCGACGTGTATAAGTATGGGGATATGGAGAAAAAAAGGTCTGTAGAGACCACGCCTCACGGTAAGGTAGGGCCACGCCTTCACTGGTGGGGGGACGGATCGTATTTGCCAGTCTGTACTTGCATTCGCGACCCGCGTACGTTCGAGTTTAAAAAAAATAATTAAAAAGATTACCTGTCAATTTTCAGCGCCAATCGGCGCGCTTTTTGACAGATTAGTTTTTTAATGTTTGTAGTGCTGTGAGTGAGTGTGTTTTTTGGCGGATCATTTTGGAAGCTTTGGGAAGGATTTTGTATGGTGAGTTTCAGTTTTTTAGGGAATTTATAATTTACGAAGATTAGGTACTAAGAGTAGAAGCAAAGATATGCAAAGGCACACACGGTGGTAATGAAAGCCTTTGCTAAAAAAACATAAAGATTGAACAATATTTAGTGGTAGGTATACACATAGTATACCTACATACGAAATTCTTATTATTGTAATTATTCATTATCAATACAGTTATGTTTTAAACTACATTATTTCATCAATTATTTAAAGAAGTGAAATTTTTAAAAAGTCGTTCGGATTTTAAGAAATTAATGCCGACTTTAATTTAATAGAATTTCAAATACTTTTCTGAATTCATCCCGTAGTGTTTGTTACCTATGCATATTTTAAAATAACATTAGAATGCTTATTAGATAATAAGGCGTGATCGCCTAGTTATTAATTATATCAATTATTATAGCACACACGATTCTATCTATTTATTTTTATTGGATCGCTCACTATTATAATACCTACTTCGTAACACGTTGATGCAAAAAAAACATTATTTATATAAAAAAAAACATTCAGTTCATAAGACTGCTATTAGTTTTTGAAAATACTAAATAAATATGAAAAACAAGTAAATAAGGGATAGGTAATATCATATTAGAATCATATTGAACGTTCTATGTCATTTACTTACTATATAAATTAGTTAAACAAATAAAAAATATAACTAAGAAACAAAATTTAAAAAAAAAACGCTTAAAATAGGCACAACACTACAAACACTTAGAGAAAAAATCGAACTATAGGTACCGCTGTGAATTGGGTGGCCGAGCGGTATTAGGCATCTGCCGCGATTACAAAGGACGCTGGTTCGATTCCAGCCTCGGACATTGAAGTCCTTATCCACTAATATAGTCATACTCGTATATTAACTATTTAATTCATATTTCTTAAAATATTATTAGGTATCAGCTGAATTCTAAGACATGTAACTAACCCTTTTTAACTCCCGATCCAAAAACGACGGGGTGTTATAAGTTTCACGTGTCTGTCTGTCTGTTTATGGCATCGTAGCTTTCGAACGCATGAACCGATTTAGATTTAGTTTTTTAGTTTTAAAGCTGAATTAGTCGGTCGGGAGCGTTTTTAGCCATGTTTGATGAAAATCGGGGGGTTTTACAAAATTTAATTACTATCACCCAAAAATAGGCTTGCCTGGGATTCGAACTAAAAACCATCAGCTTGAAGGCAATGACTAACAACCAGGTTAATTGGCTGTTAAAGCTTGTTTGAGCTTGTTATAACCGTTTCCTTAAGTAATTGGTGACTAGGCAAAAAAGTTGAGTGACAATGAAAGCCCAACAAATCAACAATTAACTGTTTAAAAAAATATAAGACATTTGTATTTTTTTTTTATTTTATTTAAGTGTCTTTAAAGTTTTGTATAAGTATAGATAATTTTGCTTATTCTGTGCAGAAATAACGCTCTTCCAATTCATTTGCGTTTTATGAAAATTTCATGCAATATGTAAAAAAAATATTCCGCTCAGGGTGAGATAAAACAGTAAGGAGAAAAATAAAAAAATAGCGCTATAAAAGCAGTTTCAGAATAAAAAAATAGTATGTAGAGATAATATTTTATTAATACAGTTCATAAAATGTAAACCGGACAAATGATCACCAAAATATAAATAAAAAAGTGTAAACATAAAAAGTAGAAAAATAATCATATATGATTTATATGGTAAGTCGAATGTGTATTGAATTGTAATGGCGCTTTTAGCTTTTAAGTTAGTTGTTTAAAATTTTAAAAGCTTACAAAATCTTTCTGGCACTGCTTAATAATTATGTACCTATAGTTTTAACCCTTCAACTGAATTATGTACCTATTTACTATGATTATTATATAAATGCCAAATTTTCGCAAATTTTAATAGGTATTGGTTGGGTACCCAATGTCTATAGGGAACCAAATTTCATGAGTAGAGGACAGGAACCGAGGAAGTGCGCAGAAATGCGCTCACAATTAGTTCAACAGATGTCGCTAGTGTATAAGCTAGTCTTAAGATAAACTCACGCGCAAGAGAAAATCAGATCATTATTTCTTCAATTAAACCTATTTATATCCCTTTTCCGTATTAATAGTTGTAATAATTCGCGGTGCCGGGTTCGAATCCCGGTAAGGGCATTTATTTGTGTGATGAGCACAGATATTTGTTCCTGAGTCATGGATGTTTTCTACGTATATAAGTATTTATATATTATATATATCGTTGTCCGAGTACCCACAACACAAGCCTTCTTGAGCTTACCGTGGGCCTCAGTCAATCTGTGTAAGAATAATTATATTTAATTTACAAAATAACATTAAGACATAATTTTATTGTTAATGTAAATGTCGGCCGACGCGGAGCCGAGGTCAACAAACATGTGATCTGAGGCTTTCTCATTTATTGGCAAGTCGTGTATAAGTAGTATTATTTATTACTACGGAGCTGGGAAGCGGTCACCTCGCTTAGCGCAGCGACCTGAAAGACACTTTCCGATCGAATGACTAAACATACATCAACTCTCAGAAAACTCACTAGATGGCGTTGTGATGTAAGATCGACTGGCAATAAGACCGTGCCGAGTGGCACTGCCGACCTAATTAGGGGGATTGTTATTCATAGCAATGTAGGTATTTTATTATTTTTTTATTGTTTCTTATTATATTTTTTTATTTTTATTTTTTGACACTATTTTTAAGAGTACACATTATATTAACTAGGAAATCCTAGTCTTATATATAACATATTGACATTTGAATTGATGAATTTTGAAATTGAATTTTTTTTTATTAATTTTATCGCTTCTTTGACGTTTTTATTGTTTTTTATTTTCTCATTTTTTTGATTCATGATTTATTATTGTTTTATTATTTAATTTTATTTTTTTATTATTTTGTATACATTTTGACGACCTTTTTGTGAATTTGTGTTTTTATACCTTTCAAGTAATTTCCATTAAGAAATAAAGTTATCTAATCTAATCTAAAAAATAAATTTACAAAATTTCCCACGAAATATTAGCATCAAAATTATTACAGATGTAGTGAGAAAAGGGCTTCCTTCGTATTTCTTCGGAAACGTTCGTATTTGTCATGCTAGTTCAGTCAATGTCAGTACATCTTGTACTGAGACTGACAGAAATAGCATGACACGTTCGTACGTTTCCGTAATAATACGAAGGCAAATCTTTTCGCACTACATCTGTAATTGTATATTCTAAGCGCACGGTAGTGCGCAGGCCAAGTTCCAGCAACAGGCATACATAGTTTAATTTAAAGGTATGAGCGTGTGAACACGTAGCAAACACCACATTCAATATTTATTTTGTTTATTGAAATTTCACCAGACACTAAACAATAGAAAATAAATAAGGTAGGTACTTAAATTAAAATTTTCATTATGTGATAAAAAAAATATACATTTTCTATTTTGTTAATTTTCTTTTTAACATTTAGGAAGGTATTTATTTATTAAGTTTTTCTCCTTGTCAACAATGTTACGAAATGTCAAGAAAATATAATTAAAATAGCCATATTTAATGTGTTCTTGAGTCTATGGTTTGTATTATGGATACATTAAAATGCATTCTTTTACATGTACGTATTTCGCATTTTGACCTCCATCGAAATCGTTTAAAATTTATTTGAATAAGCTCGGTGAGCAGAAACAACGTCAAAATATTTTTTTTTGTGAGCATGGAATTCTGGAGCAATATTCAGATGAGGAATGACATTTTTAAATAATTCAGAAATGTTGACAGCTGTCAACTAAATTTCAATAATTTTGCCCCCAAATTATACAAAAAGAACAGCAATCACTTTATTACAGCCATTTAAAAACAGCATTTAAAGTGAAGATTTTCCTAAATATATTTATAGGTAGGTACTTGAATAGTCTTCTAGATGGCGCTCTATGTTCAAATTGGTTTTATAAATGGCAAATAAATAGGTATAAAATGATAAAATTTGTAGCATTCATTGCCACAAGGACCGTTATGCTTCAATAAGGTCTATTTTATTCGAGATTCCAACAAAAAAAAAATATGATTAAAAAGGTTTTCATTTCAAATGAAAAATAAGTATCATCATAGAGGAATAAGTCAGGGAAGAGTTGTAATTCCATACATCAGTAAATGCGGGTTATTTGTAGTGACATCTAGCGACAATCACGCGTCAAACAGCGTAAATGATCAGTACTGCTACTTGTCAATATATGTCGCGACGAACGAAGAGTTTGATGCTCACCAATTTTAGCTAATATTACAATAGTATTAATCAGTATTCTGTTTTCAATTCCTTCTGCTTGTAATATAGGTTGTAAACTGTTCTAGTATTACATTTTTGGCAGACGAGACACTGTTGACACCTAGTGTCGAGTAGTGGTAACTCACAACTTACGCTATTTGCTACGCTACACTACAAATAACCCGCATTTACTGATGTATTGAGTAACTTCCCTTACTTATATCTCTATGGTATCCTTTATAGCTGGATTGCCATGCGTGCATATTATTTTACTAGCTTTTACCCGCGGCTTCGCCCGCGTAATAAAAGTATTCATTAAGATTTTCATTTGGATCCTTAGGTTTCTCTGTAGGTATATTTATCTGCGATTATTTCGATTGCACATAATACTTTTGCTTGCAATGATTGTAGAAATATTACACATCGACCACAGCGTAGGTAATTCTATATACGCTGGGGAAACCTTTATAAACATCCCACATAGCCCGTATTTCGACACTATGATCGGTGGGTAAAAAGTACTTTTTTCTATTATCCCTTACAATTTTTTACATTTTGCTAATACTTATCGCAAACGTAATCTTCAAGCAAGCAAACAACGATCGTCTTAGAGCACATTGACTGTAAGAGACCGCCGACCGATTATCCGTATCCCTCTAACGATATCCATATTATCCGTATGCGTATCCGTATCGCTATCGCTATCGCTAACGCTAACGCTATCGCTATCGCTATCGCTAACGCTATCGCTATCGCTATCGCTATCGCTATCGCTAACGCTATCGCTATCGCTAACGCTATCGCTATCGCTATCGCTATCTCTATCGCTATCCCTATCGCTATCCCTATCGCAATCCCTATCGCTATCCCTATCGCTATCCCTATCGCTATCCCTATCGCTATCCCTATCGCTATCCCTATCCCTATCCCTATCCTTATCCCTTATCAAGATGTTTAATGATATAACACTTTAAGTTCTCGCGCTTTGTACACATATTTAAAGTCACATACGTGTTGAACGCGATTAATTAACATTATTTTTACCTTTTTTCCCAACGTTTCGGCCAGGTTGCACTGGCCGTGGTCGCGGAAGACTGACGTCCCAGCAAAATGTCACCGGAGACCACAGCGTAGGTAATTCTATATACGCTGGGGAAACCTTTATAAACATCCCACATAGCCCGTATTTCGACACTATGATCGGTGGGTAAAAAGTACTTTTTTCTATTATCCCTTAAATTTTTTTACATTTTGCTTATACTTATCGCAAACGTAATCTTCAAGCAAGCAAACAACGATCGTCTTAGAGCACATTGATTGTAAGAGACCGCCGACCGATTATCCGTATCCCTCTAACGATACCCATATTATCCGTATCCGTATCCGTATCCCTATCCCTATCGCTATCGCTATCGCTATCGCTATCGCTATCGCTATCGCTATCGCTAACGCTATCACTATCGCTATCGCTATCGCTATCGCTATCCCTATCGCTATCCCTATCCCTATCCCTATCCTCATCCTTATCCCTTATCAAGATGTTTAATGATATAACACTTTAAGTTCTCGCGCTTTGTACACATATTTAAAGTCACATACAGGTCGAACGCGATTAATTAACATTATTTTTACCTTTTTTCCCAACGTTTCGGCCAGGTTGCACTGGCCGTGGTCGCGGAAGACTGACGTCCCAGCAAAATGTCACCGGAGATGTAAACAACACAAAACTACCCGATCTTAATTTATATAAATGTTCGGGGTAGACAAATAAATATAATCTACCCGCTTTTAGTTAATGTTTATTTCCCACCATGTTTATTTTAAAGGTAAAAATAATCCATACTAATATTATAAATGCGAAAGTAACTCTGTCTGTCTGTCTGTCTGTCTGTCTGTCTGTCTGTCTGTCTGTCTGTTACGCTTTCCCGCTTAAACCACGCAGCCGATTTTGATGAAATTTGAAACAGACAATCTTTAGACCCTGAGACAGAACATAGGCTACTTTTTATTTCGAAAAAAAGGGATGAAGGGGTTGAAAAAGAGGTTGAAAGTTTGTATGGGATTTCTTAATTTTAAAAGATAAAACCATGAAACTTTATATTTTAGCACTTGATAAGAAATCATTAAACATATATTTAAAGTCACATACAGGTCGAACGCGATTAATTAACATTATTTTTACCTTTTTTCCCAACGTTTCGGCCAGGTTGCACTGGCCGTGGTCGCGGAAGACTGACGTCCCAGCAAAATGTCACCGGAGATGTAAACAACACAAAACTACCCGATCTTAATTTATATAAATGTTCGGGGTAGACAAATAAATATAATCTACCCGCTTTTAGTTAATGTTTATTTCCCACCATGTTTATTTTAAAGGTAAAAATAATGTTAATTAATCGCGTTCGACCTGTATGTGACTTTAAATATATGTTTAATGATTTCTTATCAAGTGCTAAAATATAAAGTTTCATGGTTTTATCTTTTAAAATTAAGAAATCCCATACAAACTTTCAACCTCTTTTTCAACCCCTTCATCCCTTTTTTTCGAAATAAAAAGTAGCCTATGTTCTGTCTCAGGGTCTAAAGATTGTCTGTTTCAAATTTCATCAAAATCGGCTGCGTGGTTTAAGCGGGAAAGCGTAACAGACAGACAGACAGACAGACAGACAGACAGACAGACAGACAGACAGAGTTACTTTCGCATTTATAATATTAGTATGGATTACTTCTCTAGTCTGATAGAGGTTATGTGAGCTTGAACCATTAATTCTATATTTTATCTGTGCTTGAATCCTAAAGAGCAATAAATTATTGAAATCAAGCCGGAGTCAGGTTTCCTAATAAAATCTAGACGGAATCTCGCCTAGATTACCTGGATTACCTATCCTATTGAGATTTGATTCATTGCCAGACATGTGACACCGTCAGTAGGGTCAGTAGAATACTGTTAACTAATAGATAGTGGTTGTAGGACTTACAGCTGCCTAGGTGGAGACATAAAAAAATATACAAAATAAAGGTGAAATATGACGTCAAGTAAATTTCACAAAAAAAAAAAATTGTGTATTATTACTTTTTTTTTATTTATTTTCACATAAAAAATAAATGTTGTTCGTAAAACCGGCACTTTTTTGCAACAAGTCACTTGTTGCTTTTTGATATCTATCAACGAGGATAATTAGATTATGTCCGATAATGGCATCATCGCTATCAAAGCAGCGTTTTGTTCTGAGAAATAAAAAATAACTGTAGTTTTTTAAAATGCTTATAAATCTGAAAGTAGGCGAAATCCAGAAAAGTTATGACATTTTACACTTCTAATATGATAAAATTATTAAAAAAAAAGATTATTCGGTTTCCTCATGTTACACAGTGTATTTTATGAGAAGTCATTTTTTTCACGCAGGACTTTTTCGAAATACAGCCATTTTGATTTGATTTGATTTGATTTGATTTATTTGCTAAAATGAAAGCACAGGTATATGCATGCAAATACAGTTTAAAAATCCTTATACTAATATAACAAAATTCTTAAGATAAAAACCAGATTAACATTAAACAGATTTCAAAATACGTCACAGATACAATTTAAAAGATTGAGATGAAAAAAAGAAAAAAATGTCAAATTAATTGAATAAATTAGCAAAATATTCGTCAATTGAGTAATATGGTCTATTTATAAAATATTCTTTCACTTTTCTGTCAAATAATTTAATGTCATCACAGTCTCTCAAATCTTTGGTCAGCTTATTGTATACCTTGATAGCATTATTACCTAGACTTTTGTTAAAGTGTGCATAACTAGATACAGGTAAAGCTAGTTTGTCATTGTTCCTTAGGTTATAATTTTGACTATCCCCAATCGTAGAATAAGATGCTTTATTACGATGGATATACAAACATATACGGTAAAGATACAGCGATACTACAGTCAAAATATTATTATCTATGAACATATCTCTATGTGTGACAGGTAATCTAGAGCAGCCTTCTATGATCCTAAGAGCTTTTTTTTGTTTCAAAAGGACAGAGTTTATATTGACACCATTTCCCCAAACTTCAATACAATAGCTTATTATACTATTAAAATAAGAAAAATAGACATGTTTCAATATATTTTTATCATAACTACTGGACAAACTTTTCAGTGCATAGCATGCACTAGCCAATTTCTTATTAACTTTGTCAATTTGCATATTCCATCTAAGATGCGGGTCAAGATTTACTCCTAGAAAGCATACACAGTTAGATTTAGATATAGGAATATTACACTCAAAGTCAGAGCTATTACTGCAGCGACGGAAGATCATATAGAAGCATTTACTGCAGTTGATACGTAGACCATTTGCTGCGAACCAAGTTGTGAGCTCAGTCCAGCACTTCTGCATCAAATCATTAAACGTGTCTTCAGAATCAGAATTTAGAATTATGCTGGTGTCATCCGCGTACAGATAAGTCGTTCCACATGTAATACAGTTCGGTAGGTCGTTTATGAATATTATGAAGAGGAAAAATTAAAAAAAAAAATTAAATTAAAAACATTAAAAAAAAAAACATTCAAAAAGTGACTTTTTTCTTACAATTTTACAGTAGATATCCCTCAAAGGGCTATGGAGAGCGTCACTGGACGGACGATGCACTCTTAAGCCTCAATCTCAATTCTTCTCAATCAAAAAATTTTGAAAAACCCCCGACCGCGACATAGTCGACCGATTTTCATGAAACATGGCTAAGAACACTCCCGACTAACTCAGCTTTCAAACAAAAATAACTAAATCGAAATCGGTTCATCCGTTCGGGAGCTACGGTGCCACAAACAGACACACAACAGACAGACACGTCAAACTTATAACACCCCGTCGTCTTTGCGTCGGGTGTTAAAAAGGATTGCCTGCGGATCTCCAAATCATACAACAAACAAGGCGATGACAGACAATTTTAAGCGAGAAGTGACGTACGCACAAACAAACGGTTGGCATATTTACCGAATAACATGAGTTATTTCACTGTGAAGTAATTAATATTAAGCACACGTTCGTAATTTCATTTACACAGTTGTCATCTTTGTTGAGACTTACACGGCGTTCTTTGTTTTCATTATAGCGTTAAAACAATTATTAATTGTAATAATGCAACAATTATTAATTGTTTTATGACAGGTTTTATTTCTTATTGAATATTGTTTTCGATACGCATACATTACATCAAGTTATTTTCTTTGACAGTTTTCTGAATTAATTATTTGTACAATTTATCTTTATTTGAAAGGTAAATTCTAAATAACTGTAATAAATTGTGATATTTACATATCTATAACAATGATATTTACGAACACTAATGCACAAATCACTGTATTGAAACAGAAAAATAATAGAACAAAGAACACCCTATCTTTTGACAGTTTATTGACAGTCATATTATATACTTTTTCTACTCCCGAACTGTAATTCGTTATTTACAGGGTCGTGCATAGATCTTTAAAACCCTACATAAAAGTCTATTTCCCAAAAACCAGCGCCCACCGGCTTCCCGCGCACGCGCGCAGTAACGAAAAAACTGAAAACGCATTGTTTGGCTCTGTAACCATGGCAACGCATTGTTATAACGATACTGCGCGCGTGTGCGGTAAGCCGGCGGGGGATGGCTTTGGGCAGCTGCGCTGTCAGTGCAAAATACAGGAAACAGCGTGAATTTCACGAAAATTATTCTAGAAAACTATTAAAAACTAAGTGAATGGCCGTAGAAAAAGTATTGTATGCATCGGTGTTTCAGTGAGTAAAAAAATACTCGTGGCGTCTTTATTAACAATTTTTGGCTTCGCCTCCAATTGTTACCCACGCCACTCGTCTTTTTTGATCTCCTATTAATATATAAAATAAAATATTATATGGTACCTATGTAAAAACGGTACGGACGGAAAGAATAACCAGTCATAATATAAGTATAATTTATCTGTATTTGTGACTTCTGTTTAATAAACGTCATATTTTTATTGAAATTTGAAATTATTTTGGTCATTTTTAGGTCAGACTATTCACTATCAAAACGGTGTGCCGAGTACGGAACCGTTTTATTTTCCTTCTAGAAATATTTTTCGACATTAAATTTATTAACACTAAACAAACATTTGCAAATAATTCCACACCTGTGATAATTTAATTATTAACAATACAATTCAATGACAGTGACAAATATGGAAAACGGAACATTGTCCGACTGAAATATGTACGGAATGCGCCCGTTGTGGCATTCGATACGCTCAATTTTATTAAATAAACTGTAGATATAGATCACAGTCTGTTGTTATTTTTCTTGTAACGTTTTCATATTCTTTTTAACTGTTTGACCACTTTTCTTGTATGTGTTTTGCTTTTCTGCTGTCTGTTGCCCTCCGTGAATCTTTTTCACTGGTCTCATCGGAAGATCAGCGCTGGAAGTCCCCAGCAACACGCTGAGATGAGGCCATTTCGTGGCACTTCATTATTTTCTGTCTTGTTGTTATTATGTGTATTTTCTCTTGCCTGTGTTCACGAATAAATGTATATTCTATTCTATTATTCTATTCTATTACGCAAATTTTATTTTCATATAGGTATAAGTATACAGGATGAAATAAAAAGGACCGTTCAAACTTTGCCTAGTGACTTTTGATTTGAGGTCATAATGAACAACTTTTATTATGGGATCAATGCTGAAATCGCAAAAAAAAACTTGACTGTTTCATACATTTCGACTGTCATGATGCCGCTCATTAGGCTAGATTCCTACTAGTCAAATCAGCTTATTTTTAAGAACTGTCAAAACGATTTGTTAATTTGGAATTACTATGAAATACTGAGGAGTGACGTCACGGTCGGTCAATTCATTTACTTTATATCTTTGTCTTTGAAAGTGAAAAATAACTACTGCCCATATTTTTCTTCTAAGTATGTGGTGCATTATTTCGTGCACTGCATAATAGTTATTTGTTATACAAGGGGGAAAAGTTGTATTTTAACGCCGAGTGTGGAATTGAAAAACGAGCAAGTGAAAGGATTCTATAGTTGAACCACGAGCGAAGCGAGTGTTTCGACAATATATAGAATCCTGAACTTGCGAGTTTTTTAACACACGAGAAGTAAAATACATTTGCACCCGAGTGTAACACAAAACTTTTTCTCCTCACTATAGCGAGGAAACTACAACGCAAAAAATGCGTTTATCACTGCTTCCAGTAGTTCCACAGGTGTGGTAAATCATCTTTATTACTAGATTCACCTATTTTTATCAATTTTAAAGCAGTTGATTTGACTTTATTCAAGGTCAAATTACTTTACCCACTAGTGGATAAAATGTGTTTTTACGTATTAAAGGACAAAACACGTGTTTCCGAGCTAGTGAGGGGAAAAATATTTTCCCCTCACTAGCTCGGAAACACGTGTTTTGTCCTTTAATACCAGCGGGTAAAAACGCATTTTATCCACTAGCGGGTAAAGTAATTTGACCTTGAATAGAGTCAAATTAACTGCTTTGAAATTGATAAAAGTAGGTGAATCTAGTAAAAAAGATGATTTGAATTTGATGAAAGACCTGTGGAATCACTGGAAGCAGTGATAAACGGAATTTTTGCGTTGTAGTTTCCTCGCTATAGTGAGGGGAAAAGTTTTGTGTTACACTCGGGTGCAAATGTATTTTACTTCTCGTGTGTTAAAAAACTCGCAAGTTCAGGATTCTATTCTAGAACCACTCGCTTCGCTCGTGGTTCAACTATAGAATCTTTTCACTTGCTCGTTTTTCAATTCCACACTCGGCGTTAAAATACAACTTTGCCCCCTTGTATAACAAATAACTATTATTTTAACTATAGGAAACTAGCCTTTTCCATGGAGCAGCCATTTTTTTTGCGATTTCAGCATTGGTCCCATAATAAACGTTGTTCATTTTGACACAAAAGTCACTATGCAAAGTTAGAGCGGTCCTTTTTATTTCACTATGTATCTAGTGGGTTGTTGTTATAAACAAACTGAAATATCATACACTGAAGAAAAAGTCTACCTGATTGTCCCACGGAAAAGTTCAATAAGGCTTGTGATGTTGGCCTTAAACAAAAATATATAAATACTGTATATATACCTAGAAAGTACCCAAGACATGAATATAATAGTATAAAATGTTATCTGAGTATTAATTCGTTTTAATCCATAGGCAACCCTATCGTCCAACGCTGCGCACGTGCGGCTCGTTTCTTTGTTAGAATTTTGTAGGCATTTAAAAAGGCGGCATTTCTTGAACATCAAAGCAGTGCGCCTTCTCTACTTGTACCTAATATTACAACAACAACAACATACAATCACGCCTGTATCCCATAAAGGGGTGGCAGAACACATGAAACCACTAAAGCTTCAGTGCCACTCTTGGCAAATAAGGGGTTGAAAGAAAACGAAACTGTGACATTGCAGTGACAGGTTGCCAGCCTCTCGCCTACGCCACAATTTAACCCATATCCCATAGTCGCCTTCTACGACACCCACGGGAAGAAAGGGGGTGGTGAAATTCTCAACCCGTCACCACACAGGGTAACCTAATATTAATTATAATATATTCTGTGCTAGCACAATATTTGTTAGCGGATTACCAAAAGTAATTTTCTAGATTTATTGACATGAATTTCCGCAAACTAACGCCTTATCTTATACTTTTAAACGAGCAATTCTTGTATATTTATTTATTTATTTATTATTTATTTATTTATTTATATATTTATTTACACTGACGATCTCGGAAACCGCTCTAACGATTTCGCTGAAATTTGTTATGTGGGGGTTTTTGGGGGTGAAAAATCGGTCTAACTTATCCTTAGGTCCCGGAAAACGCGAATTTTCGAGTTTTCATGCGTTTTTCTTCGCGCGCCATCTCGTGTGCAGTAGTTGTACTGTTAATACAGAATTCTTTCGGTCGATGTAAGTACTATTTATTGCAAACACTAGATGGCGACACAGGTCAAGGCTAAAACGAATAGAAAAATACACTATTTGAGCTTTTGTGGCGAAATGCGCGCCATCTCGTGTGGAGTAGTTGTGTTGTTAAGGCTGAGAATTCTTTCGCTCGATGTAGGTACTATTCATTTTTGAACTAGATGGCGACACATGTCAAGGATACGAAACAGAACCGAGCGAAGCTCGGTCGCCCAGATATGCTATCAATTAGGATGGGAATTTATTTATTAGTACTGATTGGCCAGCACGAGTTATTTTTAGTTTATTAGCAAAGGAATACTTTCATTTTCATTATTACGAGTTTCCGACAGACTTCATAAATAATAATACAATTAGCAGCGCACAATTAGTTAGCAAAATAGTATTTTATACAATCGTGATATAATACAAAGCTTTTCAGTCGAGTACCATGTTTAGGCCACGAAGCTTGCTGAGTTACCTAGCAAGCAATTGTTTATAATACCCGTCTCTGATTGGTCGATACGCGATATATAAAAAAAAAATGTGTTTCAGATGCAGAAAAATTTGCCAGGTATCGCAAATTAGTATAGAACTTGTATGAAGTTCTATTTATGAATTTATTTCAGTTAACTAAAGTGAAGTGTAATGAAAGACTATCCAACACTGAAAAGTCAGCACTCTGTGGTGTCCTAATTGACAGATTAAAGTCGACGAGTAGAAAAAAAATATTAAGTAGGTAGGTACCTAACAATAAATGTTATTCACACACCGGACTCTATTAATAATAATTATAACGTGTTTTTGCACTTTTGCAGTTCTTAACAAGGAACCAAAAGATTACTTTGAAATCGTTAAACATTTTTAATGACTTTCAACGATGAAATGAAATTATATTATTGCGTTTATTTAAATTGAGAAAGCATTGGAGAAAATTTTGCCACAAATTTCATATTAGCTGAAATCTTATTGGAATTTTACTGATATTTCCACAAGCATACCTACTTTCCATCGAAGCGGGTACTTATGTTTCAAGTTCACATGGAGCATAGGGAACCTTCTCTAATGGAAAGTCACATAGTCATACAGGCATTCGCTACGCTCAATTGTGTGTTTAAATTAAACATGATGGGATGAGGTAATGACTTGTGACATGATTGATACATACACATAATATAGGCATTGGTTACTGGAATCATTATTCTTTTTATGTTACCTAGTAGTAAAATTGCCTGCCGACCGTTTGACGACCGGTCTGGCTCAGTCGGTAGTGACCCTGCCTGCTAAGCCGCGGTCCTGGGTTCGAATCCCGGTAAGGGCATTTATCTGTGTGATGAGCACAGATATTTGTTCCTGAGTCATGGATGTTTTCTATGTATATAAGTATGTATTTATCTATTTAAGTATGTATATCGTCGCTTAGCACCCATAGTACAAGCGTTGCTTATTTTGGGGCTAAGTTGATCTGTGTAAGGTGTCCCGAATATATATTTATTTATTTTATTTTACAATCTTATAGTGTGTAAGCTTTCTAAAGCCCGCAGGTTTGCTTGCTGCTCTAAAGAAGTCAAAGTTAGTTTGTTCAGAGCCTACTGTACTAGTTTCTACACAAGCAGCCTGTGGGCAGACTATACATATAAGCGGTACAACGCTCTGCGCGTTCAATATAACAACGCGTACAGGGTGCTGATGGGGCTGTCAAGATATTGTAGCGCGTCACGGCCCAGCCACGACATTGGTCTAAGCGCGGCAGCGGCGAGCGGCAGCCATACGTGTGAATGAAAAGTCCCATCACTGTGTCTCGCTTCAATGTATGGCCGCCGCTCGCCGCTGTCGCGCTTAGACCAATGTCGTGGCTGAGCCGTTAGGGATGTTCGCAGAGGCGCGGGTAGACTGCTTCTACACCACTATGCGTAAGCGAGCCACATCCCTGGTGCGCAGGATACGGGTCAGCTCCAACAGCATCCTGATCATGATTGCGGACAGGGTTGATGGCCTATATCTGAATAATTGCTGCATGACCCATGTACGTAGGAATAAATAGAAGTTAAATGTAAATAGTTACGTATACTAACACTAGTCTTAAGTTGTTACATATTTTATGTTACTAACAAAAATGATCCAAGTTGGTCCTCAATAAATGAATAATAATAATAATAAAGGGTTTTTGTAATTGTTAGATTAACTCCGATTTTGTAAAATATAGGGCTCCGCGGCCGATTGTTCTTTTAAATGGGAATTAAACTCAGAGCAAAAAATACTATAACCCGTTTACTTAAATCTGTGGAATTAATCCTTCGCTTCTGGTTTAATTTCCATAGAAAATTTGAATTTGGCGCCATATTTAGTGCCGATATATTTGGTTGGCCATGACCATTCGGTAGCATTTCCATTTCTAGAAAAAAATCGCAATACTTATTTTTTTTATACTACGTCGGTGGCAAATAAGCATACATTCCGCCTGATGGAAAGCGGTCACCGTAACCTAAGAGATGGATATCCCAAAAGAGCGTTTTTTTACCATTTTTTTTATTTTGATATTTTTAGGAAATTGGGTCGACTGTAGGTACTTAGAATCACGATCTCAATAGGAGACAAAAAGTGTTCCATAATTTCCATACATTTTTGTTACTTTCCTCTTTTGTCATTCCATACAAAGTGTACGGAAAATGGTAACAAAATAAGAAAAAATCGTATGGGGCAATTTTTTTACATATTAGGATTGAAAAAGCTAGTGATTCTGAGTAGAAACATGAACGAAACATGTATCAAAAATATCACATTTGAAAAAAAGTGGCAAAAAATGTTCAAAACTGTCTGAAACCGTGAGCGTCAGAATGGCGGGTGTACATCAAGCAATCCTGGTGTGGTATACGTCAGGAGTTAGTGCTAGCAATGTGCCAAATGTGTGCCAAAATTCGAGCAATGTGCTCTTTGAACTCCAGAGATATTTAAGAAATTAATGACACCCGCCATTCTGACGTCAGGTTGGCGGGTGTACTTCCAGTTCTAGCTAATGGCTGCTTACTCGAGGGTGAAAGTACTGCCTAAAGTTAGTGCTCGCAATGTGCTTCAACATGTATGAAACACACATTAATTCAGAGAGCCGTTGAAGAGTAATATGGGATTGAATAAATATATCTATAACGCCTGCTGAAATAAAATAGCAATGTTCATTGCCTGCAATGCAGCATTAACATTCAGGCGCTTTTCACAAAAAAGTGATACTTATAGATATATTTATTCAATCCCATATTACTCTTCAACGGCTCTCTGAATTAGTATGTGTTTCATACATGTGGAAGCACATTGCGAGCACTAACCTTAGGCAATACTTTCACCCTCGAGTAAGCAGCCATTAGCTAGAACTGGAAGTACACCCGCCAACCTGACGTCAGAATAGCGGGTGTCATTAATTTCTTAAATATCTCTGGAGTTCAAAGAGCACATTGCTCGAATTTTGGCGCACATTTGGCACATTGCTAGCACTAACTCCTGACGTATACCACACCAGGATTGCTTGATGTACACCCGCCATTCTGACGCTCACCTGAAACCGTTATAGAAAACAAAACGCACCACAGACTAGTTTCCCCGCGGCATCGCTAGATGGCGCGCGCAGGTTGTTTATAGCGGCGGCACGATTTACAGCGCGATCCGAGATAACGCCGCTCCTATTAAAGAACCTAATTATAACTATATGTTGCGTTTTGTTCGCCTTTTATTTTTATAATTTTTTTTTAAATGTCGGTAGGTGTTAGTCTGTAAAATGAGCTTATAATTTTTATATTAGTCTTAGGTAGGTATCCGTCTATTGTATTTTTGATGTGTTGAAATAACGTATGGTAAACCGAACTTTGATCGAATAAAAATCTCAATAAAAACCTCAAAAATGAGCATTTTTAACATATAAGACCTACGCTAACAATTTTCTTCCCGTGATCCCTGAAATATACATTTACTACTATAATTGCTTGTTATATGATTATGATAGGTACAGTCGAGTTCATAAAAATAGGTATACATTTTTTTACTTTATTGCAACGATTTAAGGTGAAGAATTGTATATATATTTATGAACTCCCCTCCTATCCTCCTCCTCATCCTAACCTGTCTTCTATCTTTCCCCCCCTTAGGTTTTATGAATGTTTCTTTATTAATATTAAACCTTTTTATGTATCTAATTTATGTGTGTATGTTTATGTATGGTTATACTTATTTATGTATAATATATGTCTATTTGCATGAGTGTTTTGTGTTGTTTGGTTGTATTTAAATTCTACTTCTCATATTTCTTAGAGCCACCTACCATATATTCTGATTATATTAACTCCAGTACCCAAAGTTTGTCTGGAAGAGATCGCTCTTAAGCGATAAGACCACCTGTTGTTACCTCTGTTTAATTTGTTTTTTTGTATCTTGTGCATTACTTGTAAACTATGTGAGGTGTGCAATAAAGAGTATTGTATTGTATTGTATTGAACTCGACTGTAAACGTACCTACTTACTGCAATTCATTATAACATAATGAACAATGTTTTTAGGCGTTCGCCAGCATTAAATACTAGGTTTATTTTAAAACAAACAGAACTGAAACATCATGTTATGCAGCTCTATGACTCTTGTTTATGGTAAACTATTTTTAATTTAGAAAAACGATGTAAAATACAATGTCACAGTTCCCTTTATTTGTTTCACGTTCATTAATTCATTAGAGGTATGTCTATATTTAGGCATCTACTTGATATTTAACCGACACTCATTAAGTGTCTATTTTTCACTTAACAGTTAAAAACCGCATACTAAGAAATAATAAAACTGCAAAAACACAAAATTAACACAACTATGTGACACCGCACTAATAAGTACATAAATTACCTCCAAATATGTCATTGAAGTGTCATATTGGCATTAACTGAGTTGCCCTCGCTATCAACACTTATTAATTCATTAAAAAAAAACTTTATCTATGGTACGCAGTAACTGACTGTCAGCCATTTTGCCGCGAAGGGCTATATCCTACTCGTTCTAACCTACAAAAAATTCTTAATAAGAAAGAGATAGATGACGTTCTTAGTGTTGTTTTTTAATTACGTTTTATTATTGCTTTGTTAATTATTATAACGATTGATATGAATCTTAAGTAGGTTTCAGAGAACAGTTTAATTTGTTTTATTAGGGCGCAGCAGTTTGAAATGGACGGTAATATGTAGCGTTCAATGTTTAAAGGGTCCATATGAAATACAGACGGTCAACCAAATCTTGGCACTAAAAACGCGCGAAATTAAAATTTTATAAGGGAATTAAACCATCGCCCTTACATTTCAATCAATTTTTAAGTGGCTCGTTGATGATTCCGCCAACGTCGGCAAGCGTTTTATGAAGACTATAGGGAACATGACTGTTCTTAAAATAAAATATTTTATAGGTACCTTGCACGAAATAAAGCATCAGATCATTATTAGGAAAACATGGACAGAAGTTATTTCTAAATCCAATGTCTATTTAACAAGCCAGGTAGAAATATATAAAGTAACTGAATTGACTTTGACGTCACTCAATTCGATTTCATATTAGCAAGTTGTTCAAATTTGTTTTGAGAGTTCTTAAAAATAAGCTGATTTGACTAGGAGTAGGAGGCAAGTATCGTATTGGCGGGTGAGCCCTTCATTTTTCTAAGTTGCCAGGTTTTTTAGTCCTCAACTGAGCGTTTCTCCAGAAACTTCCTGCCTCGCACAGCTAAACTGTAGAATGAACTGCCGCCTGCGGTATTTCTGGACCGATATGACCTTCAAATTTTCCAGAAAAGAGCGAGCGTACACCCACCTTATAGGTAGACAACGCACCGCCGACCCTTCTGGTGTTTTGGGTGTCCATGGGCAGCAGTGATCGCTTACCATGGTTACAAAGTTGTTTGCATATAAGTACATACACTCAGCCATACTTGTCCAATCATGTATACAAACACTGCTGGAAAACATTATCTCACTTTTCTCTGGAATTGCACATTAACCATCCCTAAAAATGTTATTATGACACTTAAAGAAACTCACAAAGTATTGAAATCAGTCAAAAAACCACTGAAAAATATCATTTCTATAACGATTTTCATCAATAATTGTAATTACGAACGGATGACATCAAAAACTCCTGACATTACGAAGTCTAGACTGTCTATGACTCGTAATATTGAGATGACAACTTATCGTTATGTTATGAACGATCGATATTAACGTTTGAGTTTGTATAGCTTGGAAAAAATGCGTTGATATTAATTACAATAATTTATCAGATTTATTAACCGACTTTTTAAAAGTTTTAATTTAGGGTATGACAATTCTTAATACATACTATTTAAAGTTAATTACTAATTAGGCTTATTGTAAATGTGTAGTTATTTAAAAGTAGGTACGTTGGCATCAAAGGATAAAACACGTGTTTCCGAGCCAGTGAAGGGAAAGTGTAATTTTCCGTGACGTACTCGATATCGAGTAACGCATTTTAAACTCATGATAGTGTCACGCATCTCGTATTCCGTACACATTCGTCCTGACATTTCACGAATAAGCCATCTACTTGTGATACTATTAGTGTGCGTATATTTTATAATATCATTTGCTACTGGACTAATTATGAGTAATTAGAGCTAAGGATATGAATGAATAAAACATTAGTGTGATGTAATTTAATTAGAAAGGGACTAGGTAGTTGGCGTCTCTTTCGCACTTGAAAATGCATACGTAATAAAGCCTGACCAGCACGGGAAGCATGGTCGCGTGATAGACGATAAAATAGCAGGCCGTCCCTATCGCACTATTTGTAAGTGCGATAGGGACGGCCTGATATTTTATCGTCTATCGCGCGACCATGCTTCCCGTGCAGCCGGCGTATCATGCTTCCAATTTTATCACTTATCCACGTGGATAAAGCATCCGTCACGCTTTGGCAAGTATGTCAGTGTGAGAGTGACAGTTGTCTTATCCGCGTGGATAAGTGATAAAATTGGAAGCATGATAGACCGGCAGCCGGCGTATCATGCTGCCAATTTTATCACTTAAGCTAGGAACACACTACGCGGACGTCCGTCGTGATTCGACCGCGGACGGGAATCTGGACAATGACATTACACATAACCGTGCAAACTATCGGTCGACGGACGCGGACGTGGCCTTGAGCGCACGGACGTCCGATCGAAATCTGGCTCTCTGGATGTTTTGTTCCGTGCACACTGATAGGTCGCGGTCGCGGTCGTTTTACGACGGACGTCCGCGTAGTATGTTCCTAGCTTTATCCACGTGGATAAGACATCTGTCACTCTCACACTGATGCTAAAGCGTGACGGATGCTTTATCTACGTGGATAAGTGATAAAATTGGCAGCATGATACGCCGGCAGAAGTGTAAGACTATTGTTAAATTTGTCAAGAGGGCGCTGTTATTGTGATGTACGTGGCCGGTGACAGTTCAGATTAGTATGACGAAAAAATAGTTCTTCCGCAACGTGGTACCTATTTAAAAAATGCGGAAATTCTATAGAACTTAAGAGTCAATACCAAACAAGTAAGCGTTTTTCTCTTTTGCATTTTCTAAGCATATCGCGAAGACTTACTAACTACGACTACTGAGACTAAATTTTATTTATTTATTTAATAAAACATCTTACATAGGAACTTAAATGTAAATACAATGTCCCCCAAAACTGTTTACACAGTTTGACTGTGGGATCTGGGTGAGTCTAAAGGTACATAATTATAATTAGTTGTCATGGTAATGAATACAGATCTACATAAGTATATTGCCAAAGATGGTTAGGTAGTTCACAAATAAATGAGGCATCTAAATTTTGTCTAGGTAGTGTTTGAACAAAGCCCTCTTAAATCTATTTTTGTTTTTCTCTGTTCTAATAGCCACAGGTAAAGAGTTGAGTAAATAAGGTAAGCGTTTTTTAATGAGCCTATCCCCATAGTAATTGCTTACTCTGGGGACAGCATATTTACCTGCAGCTACAGATCTGGTGTTATATTGTTGGCTCATTTCAGATAAGTTACTCTCTTGATTGCCATGCTGATTAACTAATAATAGATACTTGTGTTTAAGAGTGGCTGGAAGAATTTTACATAATTTAAATAACTTATAATAATCATTTTTATATTTATTCTTAATTTTACTGCTCACTAATAATTTGAGAAATCTAATTTGCAATTTTTCAACTTTTTCCAAATTTGTTTTAAAAGTCAGGCCATAGCAGTCCAGAGAGTAACTTATGATTGATTCCACTAAAGATATATAGATACATTTTAGGGTGCTTGCTGGTATTCTATAGCTAAGGTGATAAAATCTACCGAGTAGGACTCTTAATTTACTACATAAATGCTCTATATGAGAAGACCATGAAAAGGTTTCATCTATTTTCATACCGAGGTAAGTGATGCATTTAACTCTCTCAATCGGCTTACATCGGCACGAAACTAGATTATTATGCAAACAAGAGAAGTCATGCGTAACTATTGTAGGGTCTGACGAACAGGAAGGGGTTAAGTAAGGTGAGTGTAAAATGAGCAATTTGGTTTTTTCTGAATTTAATACTATGCCATTATCGTGCGACCACTTGAGTACGGCGTCGACGTCCTGCTGCACCGCGCGGCAGACGCCGGCGAGGTCGTCGGCGGCGCCGGCGCGCAGCACGCACAGGTCGTCGGCGAACATGTGCGGCGAGCAGTGCCGCAGCACTCCGCACAGGCTGTTCACGTGCAGCAAGTAGCACACGGGACCGCAGCCCGAGCCCTGCGGCACCCCACACCGCACTGCCTGCTCGTCGCCGACCGTCGATCCCACCTTCACGCGGTAGGAGCGCGCGGTGAGATAGTCACTGAACCACTGGCTCAGTGGCTCGCCCACCCCGCACTCCCTCATGGCATCGATAAGTGTATTAGTTTCCAAGGTGTCAAATGCCTTCCGAAAATCGAAAAATACAGCCACGACTACTTTTTTATCTGCTAAATAACCATTTATTTCATTTGTAAAATTTGACAGTAGCGTATTTGTACTTTTGCCCTTTTGGAAACCATGTTGACACCTGTTTAATATACTGTTTTTCTGTAAATATGATCCCAATTGATTAACAATACACTTCTCGATTACCTTGTCTACGCTAGAAAGTATCGCTATAGGCCGATAGTTGGAATAGGATTTATAATCACCTTTTTTATGTATAGGTCGAATTATTGCTTGTTTAAGACCACCAGGGAAGCAAGATTGGGTTACTGACATATTAACTAACTTAGCTAATATAGGACTTACTCTATCTGATACAGTTTTTAAATCGCGCATGCGTATGTGGTCGGAGCCGGGAGACTTCTTACAGCTCATCCTGTTAATTACTCGCGACATGTCTTTACTACTCACCGGCTGCCACCGCATACACACGTCCGACTCTTTTGCGTATTCTTTCCTATCCAACCATTTATCATTACACTTATGTTTAATGAGATCAATTTCCTTAGAAAAAGTTTCTGCAAACCCATTACATATATTTATAGTACTACCTTGTGTTTTCATGTTATTCAAAATCACTGAATCTAAGGATTTTCTGTCGTTTCCTAACATAGAATTGACTTTGTCCCATATTTTCTTAATATTATTATTACAGTCTAATATACTCTTCTTATCGTAATCACTTTTTGCCTTAGATATTGTTTTAAAACATTTATTTCTATATTTTGTATATGTAATACGCTTTATCATGTTATTTGGTTCGTAGCTCCATATTTTAAACAGTCTATCTCTCTCTTCTATCATAGATTTTAACTTAGAATTAATCCATCCCTTATTATTTCTATTATTGCTGACTTTAACAATTTTATAACAATCATTATATATATCACTAAAAAGTTTACAGAACTCTTCATACATTTTGTTAGGACATTGAATAGATAATAGTTCCTCGAAGTCAGTAGCAAGCAATTTTTCTCTAACTAATCGGTTGTCTAGGACGCGGCGCGTGTCGCTAGACGCGCTCGCGGACGCGACCGCGGCCGCGGCCGCCCCTCCAGTGGCGCCGAGCCGCGAACTTTGCCCAACAAATGGCGCTGTACACCGCACTCGCGAGTCTCGCGACTGAGCACGTTTCCATACTACCGCTACCGAAATCAAATAGTGATCGGAAATTTTATGTTTGATTACAGCTGAATTAATGCTATCACTGAGCCCGCTAATATATATATGATCCAAACAAGACTCTACAACCGCTCCATTTAATATTTCTCGCCTGGTAACGCTATTTATACAGTTAATAAATCCAAATTCCGATAAAACACTTTCATATGCAATTACATGGTTATTGTTTATATCCAGAGTATTAATATTAATATCACCACACAAAATTACTTTTGAGTTTGGAGGTAAAGAGTGTAATAAAGAACTTAATTCGTGAATAAATTGTGTTTTTTTATCTTGATTGTGCAGTTTCGGTGGCCTGTAGATTGATATAACGTAGATAAGTTCGTCGTTGTATTCTATGGTTATGGAAACGCACTCGGCCGCGGTGAGGCAGCGCGCATGCGCGGGCACGGGCGCGACCGCGAGCGCGGCGCGCGAGTACACCAGCACGCCGCCCCCCCGCCTCCCTTCTCGAGTTATTACATTTACATTGAAGTCTTTAATATTATAAAATGACAAATCTGAATTATTTATGTTTGGTTCTGTAATTACCAATACATCTAAGGAGTTTAATTGGCTGTCTAATGCTACCAATAATTCGTTAAAATGTTTTTTAAGCGATCGGATGTTGACATGGACTAAATTTAAATCTTTAACTTCACTAAACGAGTTTTTTAATTCTCTGAAATTATCTACTGAAACAAAATTAACGAAAGACTGATTATCAATACAATCGATACTATTAATAGCTGTGAATTCTAATGAGTAAAAATAAACACTGTAGTCGTGGAATAATAATAAATCTACTTCACTTTCTTTAATTCACTTAAATCGTTCTCTGACCTCACCCACGTAGCGTTTCCGCCTTCGGCTTTCTTCACCAGGATCTTACCGTTCACCACCCAGATATACTTGAAGACACCATGCAGCTGGTTCTTCACGTTCCACAGCAGCACTCTGGTGGCCTTGTTCAGGTCCTCGTTGAGGTAGACCCTGGTGGCGAGGGCCCCGCCTGTGAGCGCGGCGCTGGTCAGGTCCGCCAGGCGGCGCCGCCGCGCGAGCCACTGGTCGCGCGCCGCCGTCCCCGAGCTCTTGAACGCGACGATGATGGGCGCCGGCCTCGCGTTCGGTCCGGGTCGTGGTGGATGAGTGCGTCTCGCTGACTCGATATCCGCGCAGCTCACGTCAATTTTCTCACCTATCTTAGTAACAATACCCATTATGTTTTCATCTGGTAACTGCTCGATTCCTACAATCTCAATATTATGTTTCCTAGTAGTTTGTTCAAATTCCTGTATTTTTTGTTCAAGCGCCATGTTCTGCTTCTCCAGGTATATACATTTATTATTGGTGCTAGCGGCCATTTTTTCTAGCTTGCTAATTTTCTCCTTCGACTGCTCATGTTCCGCCAGCAGCGTGTCGTACTTCTCTGAGAGAACGCTCATGCTTTGTTTTATATCACTTAATTGTTTTTCCAATCCAGGGAGTACGCTGACCTTCTTTAAAATGACTTTGAGCATTTTATCGACATCTTGGTCCTCCTCCTGCTCCACTTCATCGTCGGATTCATTATCCTCACAATTATTACAGCATCTCCGGTTGCGGCCTGCCTTCATATCTGCCGCCAGTCCCTTAACGCAATTTCTATGAAAAGTGCCTTGGCACGGGCCTTGGCACACAAAATGTGCCCCCTTTTTCGCCAACACTCTGTGACATGCTTGACACTCCATTATATCTTTATTATTATTACTTCTTAATTTGCCAAATAAATGAAGAGTTCACTTGAGGTCACGGCAGGTGGCACAGCAATTCCAGGAAATCGCGCACAGTTTTAGCAACTAATATTTGGGCGTCTCAGCGTCCAGAAGAGCTTAAGTGCGGCCGTTTTTGTAGCCGCTTACGCGTTTTCTTCAAAAATTATGTTTTCTTTAAATTTTACAGTTAATTAACGTTGTATCCAATACACATGTACTATAGCGTAATCACTGTCTCATAAGGAACATTTTGGTATCACTTTTAAGTCACTAAACTCACTTATAACCGTTGAAAATTAATTATTTATACAGAGCTTCTTAAACTGCTGTTTACGCGCGAAGGGCGCGCCCTAGACTGACATGAAACATGGCTATTACACTCCCGACTAACTTAGCTTTCAGACAAAAAAAAACTAAATCAAAATCGGTTCATCCGTTCGAGAGCTACGATAATAATAATAATAATAATAATAATAATATTTATTTATCAAAAGAGACACACGTTTACATGAATATCCATCAGACTCCAAACTAGGCTGAGCCTGTATTTTGGACGTCTGCGAGAGCGAGTTGACAACTACATAATTTTATACATAATTAGATTTGTAACAACAGTGCTATTATAGCTATAGGTAACTATACAAACTAAATTATCATTAAAACTAATCTAAAATCTAAGTTAAATAGGTTCTATTACTAATATTATTTTCATTTGGGTGTGTACACTTGCGTGTAAGTCTGTGTTTGTGTAGGTAGTGTAAGTGTGTTTGTGTGTGAGTGTGTGTGTAGGAAGCTTATCACAAGGTGTTTAGGTTAAGCCTTAGCTGTCAGATTTTCCGTCTCAGCGTAAGATAAACTATGCAACCATCTTGTTACCTGGAATTTGACTTTTTGCACGGACAGTGTTTTAATGTCTAGGGTCCTGCATATATTGTTGTAGGTGTAGGGATGTGCGAAGTCCGGGGATTTCCTGGCCAACGCCGACCTAACTGGAGGAAGAGGGGCTTTGAAGGTTCTCTTTAGTAACATATCCTTATACGACGGGGAGTTCAGAATGGATCGGTGGATACGCGTTACTGCTTTTAGGATGTAGAGCTGCCTCACCCTTAACAACTTTGACTCAGAGTACAACCTATTTGTAGGGAATCTGAAACGTTTTTTGAGCATGACTTTTATCACGGCTCTTTGGGCCCGTTCCAGTGTTATCATGTGGCTTTTTCCTGTGCCACCCCAGACCGCGATGCCATATTGTGTAATGGACTGGCACAGTGCAAGATACACGAGGCGCAGCACTTCACGTGAAGCGCAATCCCGGAGCCTCTTTACGACGTAAATTAGCTTCCTGACTCTAGCGGCAAGGGTGGTAATGTGTTGCTTAAATGTGAGATGTTGGTCAAATAGAAGTCCCAGATACTTCACATACGTGCACCTCGTAATGGCTTGACATGAGCATGATTGAACAGGCGGATTTGGTAGGGAGTCTGGATTTGGTACACACGTATGAAATTTAATAGCACGGTCTGCGGCGGGAGTAGAGGTTTTTGTTTTTGAAAAGGTAACAAAGTTAGTTTTGTCTACGTTTAGCGTAAGTAGGTTGTGGCTTAGCCAGGAGGCAACTTTCGCTAGTGCACTTTCCGCCTTGTGGTAAGTTATATCCCAAGTTTTGCCATGCACCAAAATCACAGTGTCGTCAGCGTAGCATAAAATTTCCGATGCCTCAGACAAACACACACACAGACAGACAGACAGACAAACAGACAGACAGACAGACAGACAGACAGACAGACAGACAGACAAACAGACAGACATACACACAGACAGACACGTCAAACTTATAACACCCCTTCGTTTTTGCGTCGGGGGTTAAAAACATACTATTTGACACATACGACTTCATCACAATCTACTACTAGAACCGCAGACTATATAAATACAAGTGAGCTGTAAAATTGCATGGAGAAATTATCAATGAAATCATTGATAAATGCCATGGGCAAATTATCACAAAATAATGGGCAATAAGTAATTAATATCTCAAAATGTAGTCTCATAACTTCTGAAATGACCACACCAAAAACCTGAGTACGTAGCCAAATGGCACAAACGCTCACTAAACGAAACGCTCGTAGATATCTATCTATATCGCTCTTGCGTATTGGCGCGACAGAGCCAGACTACCTTTTGCGGCATTTCGTTTCGCGTCGCAGAAATGCCATTCGGCTACGGCACCTGGTCGTGTAATCTGAATTTATACATACATACATACATACAATCACGCCTGTATCCCATAAAGGAGTAGGCAGAGCACATGAAACTACAAAAGTTTCAGTGCCACTCTTGGCAAATAAAGGGTTGAGAGAAAACGAAACTGTGGCATTGCAGTGACAGGTTGCCAGCCTCTCGCCTACGCCACAATTTAACCCATATCCCATAGTCGCCTTCTACGACACCCACGGGAAGAAAGGGGGTGGTGAAATTCTTAACCCGTCACCACACAGGCACTCAGCAGGCAGGCAGGCAGGGTCTGAATTTATGTATCGCAGATACCGCTAACCACATCCTCCATATTGAAATGCATAGGAGCTAAGCAATTTAATCACCAGACGACGTCCCCTTTGACACAAAAGCGGAATTCTACGAAATAAGAACGCATTTTGTCTTTCGAAATTACCCGAGCATTTCTGTGCTTCGAAATAACCCCAATGCACCCTACTAGTTTTATTAAATTATCAGATTTATTTATCTATTTAAGTATGTATATCGTCGCTTAGCACCCATAGTACAAGCTTTGCTTAGTTTGGGGCTAAGTTGATCTGTGTAAGGTGTCCCAAATATTTATTTATTTATTTATTCGAGAGTGCCAATAAATTCGCTATTTATAGAAAAATCGTTTATTGTCGTGTGTTTATGATGCTTATTGTAATTCAATATCAGCAGAACGAATGAAAAAAACAAACTACTTTATTATACCGATTGAAAACTGTAACATTTCACATTGGTATATTTTCCACGCGTTTCATAATTTCAGACATTTATAATTTATAACCGTAAACGTTTCACTCGTAAATTTGTGTGACGTGAACAAGACGTTTATAGTTTAGTAAAACATAGTAATTCTGACATTTCGTTATTTATTATGTAAATTCGGAGAAAATCAGATCAGCGCGTAGACAACGTGCCTATATCGGTTACCTCTATCTCTTTTTTAGGGTTCCGTAGTCAACTAGGAACCCTTATAGTTTCGCCATGTCTGTCTGTCCGTCCGTCCGTCCGTCCGTCCGTCCGTCCGTCCGTCCGTCCGTCCGTCCGTCCGTCCGCGGATAATCTCAGTAACCGTTAGCACTAGAAAGCTGAAATTTGGTACCAATATGTATATCAATCACGCCAACAAAGTGCAAAAATAAAAAATGGAAAAAAATGTTTTGTTAGGGTACCCCCCCTACATGTAAAGTGGGGGCTGATTTTTTTTTTCATTCTAACCCCAACGTGTGATATATTGTTGGATAGGTATTTAAAAATAAATAAGGGTTTTCTAAGATCGTTTTTTGATAATATTAATATTTTCGGAAATAATCGCTCCCAAAGGAAAAAAAAGTGCGTCCCCCCCCTCTAACTTTTGAACCATAAGTTTAAAAAATATGAAAAAAATCACAAAAGTAGAACTTTATAAAGACTTTCTAGGAAAATTGTTTTGAACTTGATAGGTTCAGTAGTTTTTGAGAAAAATACGGAAAACTACGGAACCCTACACTGAGCGTGGCCCGACACGATCTTGGCCGGTTTTTTTTTTAGTATGAATAGGTAGACGTTTGACCACGATCACACCTGATGGTAAGTGATGATGCGGTCTACGGTGGAGCACGCTTACCTATGAGATACCTATTTACTCTTGCTTTAAAGAGACCTGGATTGTACTCTATAGCCAGGCAGCAGGCAGGCAAGTATGGTCGCGCGATGAATGATAAAACATCAGGCCGTCCCTATCGCACTATTCGTAAGTTCGATAGGTGCGACCGTGCTTGCCGGCTAAGGCCTACGTCACTAGCTAGCGGTCGCGCAATTCCACTTGGTTTTGATACTTTTGATATTTGATTCTGTTAACAAACTTTTTGTAATTTACTACGCGAAAAAGGTTAAGACAAATACATTTTTAAATAGGCTTTCCGAGATGAACTTTTTTAAATTTAGGATTAGATTCTTTTATTACGCGGAACCCTCTGTATGCAAATCCAGCTCACACTTGACTAAATTATTATAAAACAATACCAACCCTAGGAATTACTACAATAAGCGACAACCCTACCATAAGTAGTCATTGTTTGTAAGTTGCATTCGGGTTACAGAATCCGTTCTTGATCCGTTTTATTTTCGTGGCACTTCATTATTTTCTGTCTTATTGTTATTATGTGTATTTTGTCTTGCCTGTGTTCACGAATAAATGTTATTCTATTCTATTCTATTCTATTTGATAATGAATGCTTGGCGTTAAAGTGTCTGTTAACTGGGATATTTTTTTCAAAGTTGTCCTCCCCACCTTTTTGTAACATGGGTATTTTTTGACGCGATTCGATATTTCGATCCTGCGGACCGATTTTTGAGTCTCACGCGTTCGAATTCAGAAAATTAACACTGAAAATAATAAGCAAGTCACCGTTTTCAACCGGTATTTTAGTGACAAAATCCCGTATGCGAGATTCAAAAATCGCCCTCCTGATAGGAGAAAAAAAGGTACATTTTTCAAACTTTCTATTCCTTTACCGCCATACAATATGTATGAATAAATAGTGACGGAATGGGAAAAAACTTTGGGACACTTTTTTCTCCTATTAGGATTGAAAGAGGTCGCGATTCTGAGTGGAAACCACATAAAAATTTCCAAATCCAAAAAAGTGGGGTGGACAACTTTGAAAAAAAAAATGGCCCAATTGAATTATAAATAAATTATATACAATATCGCTTTTATCCGCGACTTCACTCGTGTTAAATTAGAAAGCCCTTACTTTTACCCCCCAACCCCCATTATAGGTAAGTTGGGGGTTAGGTAGAGACAAAAAGTAGCCTATGTCACTCTCCATCAAGCGCGGATCCAGCTTCGTGCCCAGGGGGGGGGTCACGTGGTAAAGGCCCGGGGCCCCAGGGGGGGTCACGTGGTCTATTTGTATGGCCAACTTAGGCTCCAGGGGGGGGTCATGACCCCCATGACCCCCCCCCTGGATCCGCGCATGCTCTCCATCCACTTACAAATCACGTCAATTCGTTGCTCCGTTTTGCCGTGAAAGACGGGCAAACACACAACCAAGCACTGCAGACACACACACTTTTCCATTTATAATAATAAATAAATAAATAATGAATAAATAAATATCATAGGACATTTTTTACACAGATTGACTGAGCCCCACGGTAAGCTCAAGAAGGCTTGTATTGTGGGTACTCAGACAACGATATATATAATATACAAATACATATATACATAGAAAAAATCCAAGAATCAGGAACAAATATCTGTGCTCATCACACAAATAAATGCCCTTACCGGGATTCGAACCCAGAACCGCGGCTTAGCAGGCAGGGTCACTACCCGCTAGGCCAGACCGGTCATCAAAATATTAGTATAAACCTACCATATACTTATTTCACTACAACACACAAATGCTCCTAACGCGATTCGAACCTTGGACTTCCTGCTTCATATTCACTACTAACCAGACTATAGATCCCGTTATGTTATCAAATTAAAATCATCATTTAACGCTCCAAATGCCGCTTGACATTCTAAAATTCCTTACATTTTCTCAGTCTGCAATATAGTTCAGTAGAAGTAATAACCATTACATTATCATTCACTCCTTCTTCATACAGTTCATTCTTTCCATTCATTCGGCGATTATCACTCTTATCACAATGATATTAAGTGCAATTGAAGTTAGTTTTACGTCGTTGTGAAATAGACTACCTACCATAAGATGGAGCAACCATACTAATATTATAAATGGGAAAGTGTGTGTCTGTTTGTTTGTCGGTCCTTCACGGCAAAACGGAGCGACGAATTGTCATGATTTTTTAAGTGGAGATAGTTGAAGGGACGGAGAGTGACATAGGCTACTACTGTCTCTTTCTAACGCGAGCGAAGCCGCGGGAAAAAGCTAGTAATATAATAAACTTCATTGGCACACCTCAGCTAAAGATGCAGTGGAGACAAAACAAATGATTATAAATAGAGACAGACCACAGGCACTCTTATCGCCAAAGAACGATCTCTTCCAGACAACCTCTGGGTAGCGGAATTAATAAACATAAACAAACAATTTGCATAAAGGTCTATTATAGTTTAAAATTCGAAACATAAGAAACTATAATTAAATTACGTGTACCGTAATTTTCAAATAAGAAAATGATTTTTGAAAGTGATATAAGTAGAGGGTTTAGTTTTGGCAACAAAAACACAAAATAATTAAATGATACGCCTTAAATTAAAAATTGTACATTTTTTTTTATTAAGCTTTTGGGCTCAATCGGTCTTCGCTAGGAGTACGGGCGGCCGATTGCCATTAGATAGGTACGAAGTGTGCGTTTTGTTTAGGTTTGGTTTTGTTAACCCGCGATGCAAAAACGACGGGCTGTTATAAGTTTGACGTGTATGTCTGTCTGTCTGTGTGTGTCTGTCTGTGGCATCGTAGCTCCCGAACGGATGAACCGATTTAGATTTAGTTTTTTTTGTTTGGAAGCTGAGTTAGTCGGGAGTGTTCTTAGCTATGTTTCATGAAAATCGGGCTACTATGTCGTGGTCGGGGGTTTTTTCAAAATTTTAAAAGTGGTTAAGTTATTGTATGTTAGTAAGTTGGTACTACTATGTAGTGTACTACTGTACTGTGGCTATTTGTTGAATGATTTTAAATTGTGTATTATGTATTTGGTGAACTTTAAAAATGATTCAAGAGTTTCTTCTTTTGGAGTAAGTCTGTGTAAATTAAATAGCTCTGTGTTATGATTGCTGCATATGGTGTCGTGGACAGTTCTTGCGTAGAAGAACCTTGGGCAAATATACTAAAATAATTTGATCCTCCTTTTCTGTCTGTCTGTCTGTGGCATCGTAGCTCCCGAACGGATGAATCGATTTAGATTTAGTTTTTTGTTTGAAAGCTGTAAATGTCTTTTAAAGTTTAAATAAACTTTGTGGTTATTATTTTTGATAATTATTTTTATTCCATTAAGCAAACGAGGCTTGATCTCACGTTTTTTTGTATGTTTAGCTTGTCTCTTCTCCAAAGGTACCTTGTCGATTTACACTCTCTATGGGAGGTGATCTAAGCTCACAATATAAGGGTGTATACACACTGTCCATATTTAGAAAAATCATTATACTTCATGCGATAATTTTGCAAATTTAATATGATCGAAGAACATACACGATAATATAATTTACCATTCCAATTAAGTACATAATTATGTTTTACACTTCTGGTATTTTTATTATGTACCTACAAGATTAAAAACAAACATACATAATTTAGTTGCAAATAAGAAACTAAGGATTATAATTGTTGATCAATATTTATTAAGTACTCTGGCACGGGTGTGTACTTTGTAAATAGTAGAAATAGATAATACATACAATCACGCCTGTATCCCATGAAGGGGTAGGCAGAGCACATGAAACTACTCAAGTTTCAGTGCCAGTCTTGGCAAATAAGGGGTTGAAAGAAAACGAAACTGTGGCATTGCAGTGACAGGTTGCCAGCCTCTCGCCTACGCCACAATTTAACCCATATCCCACAGTCGCCTTCTACGACACCCACGGGAAGAAAGGGGGTGGTGAAATTCTTAACCCGTCACCACACAGGCGACAGAAATAGATAATATAAATAAATAAAATACTTTGATGAACAGTTTTATTCGCCTGGAACATTCAACGAGTATACAAGTGGAATCTAGAGCGCTGCGAGGGTTTTCAGGCACGATAGCAACAACTGTAAAATATTAAATAAAACAAATCATATCCATCAATTTTGCTAATTGGTGTAATGAAAAGAATATTCTATAAAAACTTTGATAGTGATTAATAATTTGGTTTTATACTGCACTTCTAGTTAATATTTCGCACGAAAACGTGACAACGTTAACATTTCTGTACGTAAATATACTAGTAGACTGACCATCTGATCAACCAAATCTTGGCACTGAAAAAAGTTTTTTTGTAGGAGGTAGGGCATAGCGAATGATATTCCGCTTTGTGTGGTAGGGCACAGCACAGCGGATATCGTCTCGCTCGAATCTAGAGCAGAGCCCAACTGGGGTAGTACCTCCGCCTTACAGAAGACCGCAGCCAAATAGCACTAGACCCTACTCATAGTGTTGTGTTCCTGTCGGTGAGTAAGGCTTCCAGAAATCGACGAGGTTGCGGTGTGCTGATGACGGGAGGACTTACAGAACTAACTTGTTCCGTCTATTGTCCTTTGGGTCGTCGGCAACCCGAACCCTCCTTGGAACTTGTACACTCCTTTTTGCTGTGTACTTAACACAGCAAAAGGGAATGTACAAGTTTCTTTTCTAATGTGGTGGCAACGCGCATGTGACACTGTTTGAGTTGCAGGCGTCCATAGGTTACGGTGACCGCTTTACATCAGGCGGGCCGTATGCTTGTTTGCTATCGACGTAGTATTAAAAAAAAGGCGGCAAATTTGAAAAATGTAGGGCTCAGCGGCTAATGCTGTTCATAAAGCGCGTACCTACCTAACGCCGTGGCTTGCTTGGGCGACGGTCGCGCGATGGTCGCGCGACGGCGATGCGACGCATACGAGATCAAACCTTATCGATATGGAAGTAGACGATGCGATGAGACGCGACGGCGACGGTCGCGCGACCGTCGCCCACGCAAGACACTGCGTAAACCTTGACGTTTTTGGGGGAATCATCGACAAGCCATAACACTTAAAAATTAATTGAAAATGTACGGATGAAGGTTTAATACCCAATACCCCCTAGAATATTTGAATTTCGCACCTTTTTAGTACACATACTCATATAAATATAATCACGCCTGTATCCCATAAAGGGGTAGGCAGAGAGAGAGATGTCTTTCAAGCCCTTTTTGCCAAGAGTGGCACTGAAACTTAGTAGTTCATGTGAACTACTAAGTTTCAGTGCCACTTTTGGCAAAAAGGGGTTGAAAGACATCCAAATTGCGACATTGCAGAGACAGGTTGCCAGCCTCTCGCCTACGCCACAAATTACCTAACCCATATCCTACAGTCGACTTCTACGACACCCACAGGAAGAAAGGGGGTGGTGAAATTCTAAACCCCGTCACCACGGTTCCACGGGTTTCCTGCAAAACTGTCCAAATATACCTAACCGCAAAGATATACTCACGCCTCACGCAACAAACTAACCTAAGAAAAAATTATGCAAATTAAACACAGTAAAAAGTAGCAAAATGGACTATTAAGACAGCTGTTTACCTAACTAGTAGAAATCCATTGATGAGCAAATAGGTACTAATACTTAGTTACTTTGAAATAAAACTATGGAAACGAATTATATCGCGTATAATTAATTTACCATTCATCCCGACGTTTCGAACACTTTACAGCATTCGTGGTCAGCAGCAGCACCGTGGAAAAATTACAATGTGCAAAAGCTACCCACATATAGGAGACTAGCTTTTGGCCGCGGCTTCGCTCGCGTTAGAAAGAGACAAAAAGTAGCCTATGTCACTCTCCATCCCTTCAACTATCTCCACTTAAAAATCATGTCATTTCGTCGCTTCGTTTTGCAGTGAAAGACGGACAAACATACAGAAACACACTTTCCCATTTATAATGTATGGATATTAATGAACTATGACCGTAAATAATATAGATTTTTAAAGAATGACGCCATCTTGCATGGACGACGATCGCGCGACCACCGCCGCCGCGTCGCGTCGCGTCGCCTGTTATCCATAGTTTTTTTTTTCAAGAATAAATAAATATTATAGGACATTCTTACACAGATTGACTGAGACCCACGGTAAGCTCAAGAAGGCTTGTGTTGTGGGTACTCAGACAACGATATATGTAATATATAAATACTTATATACATAGATAACATCCATGACTCGGGAACAAATATCTGTGCTCATCACACAAATAAATGCCCTTACCGGGATTCGTACCCGGGACCGCGGCGCAGCAGGCAGGGTCACTACCGACTGCGCCAGACCGGTCGTCAAGTTCATGGATGTCGCCCACCTAAGACACTTCCATAGAGATCGAAGGTTTGATTTCGTCGCGTCGCGTTGTCTAACCGTCGCGTGCCCGTCGTCCACGCAAGCCACGCTGTTTTAGTCTTGGTCTTCAACACAAGACCTACGCCACTTTACGCGGTCCAGGTGCCGTAGCCGATTGGCATTTCTGCGACGCGAACGGTAGTCTGGCTCTGTCGTGCCAATACGCAAGAGCGATAGAGATAGATATCTACGAGCGTTTCGTTTCGCGAGCGTTTGAGCCATTCGGCTATTTACCCAGAGCGATCTCTCGCCAGCCCTCGTTGACGCTGAGTTCACGATCTGCCTCTACTCTATCTGCCCGATATTTAGGATGGCCAGCAGGACGGCGACAAACTGCCTTGATTTGAGGAGTTCCCTCAACTCTTTATAGATCCTATCATCAGAATAGCACCAAATCAATATGGGACCACCTTGGATGGTGCTCCTTTGAAACAAAAAAAATATTATCTAATGTAATGTCTGATGAAACGCCCCTGCACATCCTGGTAGAGTGCCCCTCTCTAATGCGCACACGTAATATGATTCTGGGCAGCTACCAAATACACCCAGAGGACGTGAGGTATCTCGATCTTAAAAAGATACTACGTCTTTGAATTTGTAGGACTTGATCGAGAGTTGTAGTAGGTGGCGATCACAATAGATCAGAAATGGTCGCAGTGATACATAAGGCGCTCTGAAGCCTTACAAAGCCCCTAACCTAGAAGAAGAAGAGAAGAAGAATGTAATGTTTTGAAAAGAAGTGGCCCGCCGAGTCTCTTGCCGGTCCCATAGTGGATATCCCCTACAACTGAGCTCTGAAATCTTCTCGAGGCTGAGGCGTAGGGTTAGAGCCGGCGTAGCTTTATTTGACGTTCATATGCGCATTATGATATGCCTACTTGGAAAATAAATATTTCATTTCATTTCATTATTGAAATAGGACCACGGTTCTCGGAGTAATCGGTCAAACCTACATAAAAAAAAGCACGAACCCGAATATAGAACCTCTTTCTGGGTGAAGAAGTCGGTTAAAAAATGTCATGGAGTATTTTTGTTTCAATACTGTTTAAGGCACTCTATGGCTTACTGTGTGCGAAAGTGCTGCACTCTGGCGGCAAAACATTCCCGTAATATTCTATGCAATATTCGCATGACTGAGCATAAACATAATCATTTGTTTTGTCTCCACTGCCTCTTTTTTCTGTATCTTATGCTGATATGTGCCAATAAAGAGTATTATTTCTATCTATACGGTCATAGACAGATTTGACGACCGGTCTGGCTCAGTCGGTAGTGGCCCTGCCTGCTGAGCCGCGGTCCTGGGTTCGAATCCCGGTAAGGGCATTTATTTGTGTGATGAGCACAGATATTTGTTCCTGAGTCATGGATGGTTTCTATGTATATAAGTATGTATTTATCTATTTAAGTATGTATATCGTCGCTTAGCACCCATAGTACAAGCTTTGCTTAGTTTGGGGCTATGTTGATCTGTGTAAGGTGTCCCCAATATATATATAAGTATATTTTTTATAGACAAATATGATAACTTATATCAGTTGAAATAAGTATTATGATCGCCAGAAAAGAAATAGCACATGAAAAAAAAATGAAACCGATGAATTACTTTAACTTCTTATAGAATAATTAGTGTACACGCACCTTAACATTATTGATATTTGCCTCCATACCAGCTAGAAAACTACTTCATACTAGATACTATACAGGGTGAGCCAACGAGAGGGGCGAGTGAAGGAAATATTTGTTTTCATTGAAAACATTTTAATTTGCATTTTTTTCTAAGGTAAGTATAAATTGAAATAAATGCTATAAAATATTACGACATAATAATTAAGACAAAAATGCACACTATTCCATACATTTCTGTAGGTAGGTACGGTCAGCCAAGAAAGTGGTTTACCACTTTTCGACTCTATTTTAAACACATAAGGTCGAAAAGTCGTAAACCACTTTTTTAGCTGACTGTAGTCAGTTAAGGATTGTCTGTATGTCTGTTTGTTCATGATAAACTTATAAACTATGAACGGATTTCCAAATCGTTTACAGCTATCGATAGAGTGATTCTTAAGGGAGGTTTAGGTGTATAACTAAGGTTTTTTCTAATAAATGAATACCTAATAATATAAGTTAAAGGACAAACATATTATTAACCCCCGACGCAAAAACGACGGGGTGTTATAAGTTTGACGTATTTGTCTGTGTGTCTGTCTTTGTGTGTATTTGTCTGTCTGTCTGTGTGTGTGTCTGTCTGTGGCATCATAGCTCCCGAACGGATGAACCGATTTAGATTTCGTTTTTTTTTTTTAAAGCTGAGTCAGTCGGGAGTGTTCTTAGCCATGTTTCATGAAAATCGGAACGCTATGTCGCGGTCGGGGGTTTTTTCAAAAATTTTATTTTGTGGTTAGGTTATTATCTGTTTTTTTTATTTTAAAACCGCTTGCAACATTTATTTGGCCCATATTTAAGTCCTTCCTGTATACATAGTTCTATTCAAGTATGTCATCGCAGTTTTTTTCAATAAACTCATTAGTCCAAATCGGGTAATTAAACACATTACGCTTAAGTACCCTTTGTACCCGGTATGGATATAAATTACGCACCGGTATGAAAAATGGCTATTACGGACTAGTTTTTTAGGGATCCGTATTGAGAACATAAAAACCAGTAAAATATCTGCTTTTGTTCCGTTGCAATGTTAAATAAGTGTCATTAAAACATATGAGCACTTTTATGTGATTTGCCTACCCCGTTAGGGAATACAGTCGTTGACCGGTCTGGCGTAGTGCGGTAGTGACCCTGCCCGCTAAGCCGCGGTCCCGGGTTCGAATCCCGGTAAGGGCATTTATTTTTGTAATGAAAACAGATATTTGTTCCTGTCATGGATTTTTTATCTATAAAAGTATGTATTTATCTATATAAGTAAGTATATCGTCGCCTAGCACCCATAGTACAGACTTTGCTTAGTATGGGGCTAGATTGATATGTGTAAGGTGTCCCCCAATATTTATTTACCTATTTGAGCATTTCTTTTTTTTGCCATCTTTTTATTTTGATTTTTTTAGGGAATTTTAGATCAATTGGACTCAGAATCACGAGTACCTACTTTCAATCTCACTGGGAGACAAAAAGTGTCCCAGAATTTCCATACATTTCTGTTACTTTCCTCTTTTGTTACCCCACACAACATGTACGGGAAATGGTAACAAAATAAGAAAAAATCGTATGGGACAATTTTTTTAGCAACTAGGATTCGAAAAGCTAGTGATTCTGAGTAGAAATAACATTTTTTTTTTCAAAAATATCATATTTCATAAAAGTGGCGAAAAAAAATGCTCATTTATTTAATTTATGTGACAAATTACCATGTGTGTATGTACTTATGTTTACGTGTGTGTGTGTGTGTATAATAATGGAAGTCGCATCAGTAAAGCTGCTACAAGTGTCTGTGATTCCAAAAATCCACATGAAACGAGTACCTTTCTCGTGTGTTTACGTATTATTAATAATAAATAATAATCTCGTCGTAAAAATGCGCGCGGGTGCTGGCTCCGGGCATCGCTAACCGCAATAGTTGACTGGACGAAACCGCAGCCCGGGGCAGTGCGAGGGAAGTATGCTCTACTTAATAAATAAATAAATATTATAGGACAGTCTTACTTACGCAGATTGACTGAGTCCCACGGTAGGCTCAAGATGGCTTGTGTTGCAGGTACTTAGACAACGATATATATCATCACATTTCACCTACTCAAAGGTTAGCTGGAAGAAATCCCTTAAAGGGATAAGTTCGCCTTTGTACTGTCTATCCTGTGTCATATTTGTGTTTTGTGTTTTGTACAATAAAGAGTTTATACTCGTACATACATACATATATATATATATAATATCAAGTATTTATATACATAGCAAACATCCATGACTCAGGAACAGTCGCCATCAGATATATAAGAGCGCCCGAGGTACTCAAAAATATCTGAACACGCCTCTAACGCCTAGGCAATAGAGGCGTGTTCAGATATTTTTGAGTACCTCGGGCGCTCTTATATATCTGATGGCGACTGAACAAATATCTGTGTTAATCACACAAATAAATGCCCTTACCGGGATTCCGACACAGGACCGCGGCGTAGCAGGCAGGGTCACTACGCGCTAGACCAGACTGGTCGTCAATACTTGTTGTTGTTGAATGTCACAAGGCCCCATAGGCACAGGGCCTCCACAAGATCCTTCCACGCCTTTCTATCTTGAGCCACCGCCTTGGCCTCGTTCCAGCTCAGTCCATATTCCCTCAGCTCGTTCTCAACGCTCCACCTCCAGGTGTGTACGGGGCGTTTGCGGGCTCGCTTCCCTCCTTGAGGCCGCCACTCAAACGCGATACTGGCGCTGCTGATCCATCTCCATTTCCGCAAAGCCACTTCCCTGGCAATCGGAGATTGTCGGCACATACTCCACAAATCCTTATTTCTTATGGTCTTCGGCCAGAAGATACGGAGGATCGACCGGAGGGACTTATTGACAAACATTTGTAGTTTGTGTGTCAGCTCCTCTACTAAATACACGTATTTTCAACGCATAAAATGCAGTCTGACTACCTGTGACTACAGACGTAATGTCACACGTCCGAAACGTCGGGCCAAATATAAACGTAAGTCTTACGCGATTGGGTGCAGTTTTAATTCAAAACTATGGTTAAAGTTTAATATTTTTTTTTATTATTATACATCAATATGTATCACCATCATTTTTGTACCTACATACCAGCTACCCATTTGGAAAGCATTTAATTGGGCAATAAAAACCGCCATTTTGTTTTTCCAAACTACCCACATTTTTTATTTCTGCCTCGGAACCACATATTGGCTATTAACACGTTCGCAACGGCAAAGAATTTTTAAGACTTTCCCTGGGCACGGCAAAGGGTCTGTTAGATCCGATGCATGACTTTATTCTATGGCGTTAACGGGTCGATAATAACCGTTGGGTATTCTCTTAATTAATTGTTATTATCTAAGTTTTTACGATGAATTATGCATATATTTTTTAAATAACATATTATTTAATAGTTAACCTAGTCACTATTCAATTCGTAGGTAGATTCATTTTAAAATAAAATTGCTGGACAAAAAACAATTTGTCGGATCTCTTACACCCGATATCCGCACTGGCTGTTTAGATTGTCGATATTTTTGTAGTGTTGAGGGTAGAAATAAAATATCGATATCGAAAAATATTGATTTTAATATGGTGACAGACTTATGCGATACCTACTAAAGACACTACTTAAAATATGTTATAAATTTTAACTGTTTATTTAAAGTAATTTTAGTTTTACACAATATTCATATTATTTTTTTATAATGTCTGTTTGTATAATGTTTTAGAATAAGAAGAGTAGGTATGTAATGAAACGTAATCGACCATTATTTGTCTGGAGTAATAATGATTGCGGGTTGAATAATCTTATCTTCTAATATTTTCACAAGCCGATTGGCAGGGTTGCTGGTAGATGCAGTCAACGTCTGCCCGGTTGATGGGCATGTGTAAATATTATTGGCAGATATGTAACGCTTACCAATAATTATCCTCCTGGCACTACATCCTCTTTTTTTCTTTTGAACCGTTTCATGTTCGTTTTCTTGTTTTTCACTAAAAACAATGTTTTCTCGATCGCTTCATGATCGATAATTCACTAATTGTTACTGCAAGCACCCACACACTTGGACTGCACTATCTCAACTAGACTTTCATCTAGTACGGCTATCGGGTCATCGGGCATCGGATCTTGACGACCCGATGGCCGTACCAGATGAAAAATTTTTTCGCCCTGGTCGGCATGGGGTCGAAAGTAACCGATACCTATTTTATTAACTATATTGCTTACATTCCAATAGACATTGTCAAAACACTACCTATCCTTTTTTTACTCTTGCTACATCCAGAGATATCTATCCCGCACCAGCGTACGGAACAGCAAATTCTCTCTCGCACCGAAGGAAAGTTCTACAACGGTTACATTCGACCCGATGCCGTAGTGAACGTGTTAACGAATCCAGAAAAAACACAAGAAACTACTAAACAGTTAAAGAAGCTATTAAACATGATTACACTATTTGTTTCCGTTTGATTACCGATAAAAACGTATTTGTTTATTTTACGTCCCTGTTATTCGTAATCTACGAATTACTATTTTTGTGATGGTTACATAAAGTGGTTTTACGAAATCGTTTTATTATAATGAGGCTTAAAAAGCTGTTGCAAAAAAAGTTTTTTTTTTACGTTTACGTGCGCAATTTACGTTTACATGTCCAACATACAGTGTATAAAATGAAATTGGGTAATGTATGTGTGGCTTTCTAATCTACAATGTCCACATATTCAAGGGCAATAAGGTCGTATCCATGAAAAAATCTGAAAAAATAATACCTACTGTACATTACGATACAAAGAACGAATTCCCTCTTCGCACGTGTATCATATGACGTTTTTCAGTACATAGTCATATCAGCTGCTCCGATTTTTTGCGAGCTACTTGGGTGACAGGAAACAGTATGTGCAACACGGCTGTTTCGTATCTAAAACCTTTCACACTCGCGTGTTAGCCAGGGTTCGATACTTGGACCGTTGCTTTTTGGAATCATGATAAATGATCTAGCAACAACTCTAAAATTTGCCCGGTGCTTGCTTTATGCTGATGATCTCAAAGTCATTTACGGTGTCCAAGAGGTCTCGGATTGTGTATCTCTCCAGGTAGATGTGGACAGAGTGCATCAATGGAGTCTCCAAAATAAGCTGACGTTTAATGCCTCTAAATGTGCCGTTATGACATTCAGCAGGGCTCGTCATCCGCTTTACTATGAATATTACCTGGGATCGGAGCCATTACCCCGGGTTGACACTATTTGCGATCTGGGCGTCATTCTCGATTCGCATCTAAACTTCCACGAGCATATGATAACATTAGCTCGTGACTGCTACAAGAGGCTAGGGTTCATTATTAGGAACGCGAGGGATTTTCAAGACTCGAATACTGTAAAGCTTCTATATACTTCATTAGTCCGTAGTAAGCTTGAAGCAGCTTCCTCTGTTTGGAATCCTTATGAGGCATCCTACATCCTGCTCCTGGAGAGAATACAGAAAGTGTTCTTCCGGTTCTTATATAAAAAAGAGTTTGGGTATTACCCCTTTTTATATCCAACCAAATATTTGCTTGGTTGTTTAGGCTTCAACTCCTTAGAGGTAAGACGAAATTTTAAGCATCTCACTACAGCCTGTGGCGTCTTACGAGGTGAATCAGACTGTCCTGAACTCGTAGCGCAATTACTGCGCCTTTATGTCCCTATGCCGACCAGAGTCAATTTCCGGCCTCGTGATCGAGGTTTATTTGTAGGCCCAGTATCACGAACCGTGTCTCACAGAAAATCCCCTCTTGTTCGCCCTTTGCCCCTCCTGAATGCTCTCTTAGCATCAGCACCTGAGTGCGATTTATTTGCTGGCAGATGAAGTGCTGTGCGCGATGAATTATTGAGGTTCTGCGAGAGGATGGATGTACGTCTTTCAACAGTTTATCATGTATAAAAAATGTTTTGTACTTGTTTTTAGTTTTTAGTTTTGCAGTGATTTAGTATTTAATACTGTCATGCTGTATCACTATTTTTGAAATAAATAAATAAATAAATATCACTTTAAACTTTCGACCTGACAAAAATGTACTACCTACTCTACAAAAAGTAGTGCAAAAAGAAAACACCATGTATACTGAAAAAACTCTATTGCATATGAAATATAAGGTCATTTAGCTATAGGTAGAATGTTACATTTATTTGCAGCGATTTTATAGCCATTTCATCCAGTTTATTTACCAGACCACGTTAGCATAATTTATTTTTATTTACGTTCAAACAAAATAAATCGAAGTAGAGCAACGTGCCAGACCGATCGGGACCACACACGAAGCTGCGCAAGACCTTACATTTCGCTTAATCTGTCTACCAATTTATCTTTACCGTTATTTTTATTAAACTCCACCTTATTCCTTTAACTTAAGGTTCAACAATTTAAAAGCAGCTGTATTTGTGAAATTGTTTTCATGTTAACTTTACTCTCGCGTTCTAACGATTGAAATTGAACCTTAAACACAACGATTGAGAGTTAACCTTTAAATAAAGAACTCCATCTTGGAATCTTTGTACCAACTAAACTATATAGCTGGTTCTACTAATTTAAACTTTAATTTAAAGCACTAAAGATGATTTCATTCGCATTTTTAAATTGGTCAGAAGTGGGATCGGGTTAAGTCGTTCAGTTCCCGACCACGACCAAGTTTTCAGTCTTATTTTCTGTATGTTTAAGTTAGTTTTAGTTTGTTAGTTAGTTAAAGTGTTAAGCTGGGTATTGAATCGTTTTGTTGTGATCACCACCACAATTTCTTGGCGTTGGTTGTTTTGTGCTAATTTCTATGCGATCATTAGAGTGTTTTTTTGGCATAGTTTAAGATATGGGTTAAGAATTTATGGTAAGGATGGCTTTGAACTTTTGTGTCATTTATCGAGAGGTTTCTTTATCACTTACGTCTAGTAGAGTTATAGGATAATGCTGCACTAATTGTATTGGCTATGTGTCATGTTCGGATGAAATGGCGACAGGTCACAGGCAAATGTGCGATCCCCCAATGCCTCTTAGGCTGAAGGGGATTTTTTTTATAAATCTGTTATCCGACCTGTTATTCAACATTTATTTTGCGAACCGCCAAGGAGTGGAATGCCCTGCCTGAGTCTGTGTTTTCACATGAGTACAATCCAGGTTTCTTTAAAGCAAGAGTAAATAGGTATCTCATAGGTAAGCGTGCTCCACCGTAGACCGCATCATCACTTACCATCAGGTGTGATCGTGGTCAAACGTCTACCTATTTACTTATACTAAAAAAAAAACCTGTCGTCCTGTATGGAAGTGAGCCATCAAGAAGAAGGATGAGAGAAGACTGCATGTGAATGAAATGAGAATGTTGCGATGTATTTGTGGTGTGACAAGACTGGATAGGATTCGGAATGAGTATATAAGAGGAAGCCTGAGAGAACCGCCAGTAACAGAAAAGGTGAGAGCAAGTAGATTAGCATGGTATGGGCATGTAATGCGGAGAGATGAAAGCAATGTTATAAAACGAGTGGTAAATATGATGGTGGATGGATACAATGGTAGGGAAGGCCTAAGAAAAGATGGATGGAATGTGTGAACAATGATATGAGAGTAAAAGGTATTAGTATCGAAATGGCGGCTGATAGAGAGGAATGCAGGAAGATGATCTGCTGCGCCGATCCCAAATAATGGGAAAAGGGCAAGGGAATGATGATGTGTTTGCAATAAATAGATATTATAGACCATTCCTACAGATTGACTGAGTCCCACGGTAAGCTCAAGAAGGTTTGTGTCGTGGACAAAGATATTTATAGTTTATACATACTTATAAATATAGAACACATCTATGACTCAGGAACAAATATTTATGCTCATCAAGTCATCACACAATGTCAATCTAATCTATATAAATAATTTACAACCATGTTTATACTTCCACATAGTTTACTTCATTACTTTCATTAGACTCTAATACACATGATTTCAATAAATAAAGATAAATCATGTGTACATCAGAAAACCATAACTCTCATATGTATTTTTGTAATTTTTTTTTTCCTAGCCTATAATTGTGTCCCACTGCTGGGCAAAGGCCTCCCCTTTCTTCCGCCACTCATCACGATTTGCCGCCTGCTCTGGCCAGTCGCTGCAAAATGCGTCGAGGTCATCCCGCCATCTTTTCTTTGGCCTACCTCTGCCCCGGCTAATCTGTGGTGTCCAGTCGGTAGCCAATTTGGCCCACCGATCTGGATGCATTCGGCAGACATGTCCTGCCCAATCCCACTTGAGCCTTGCAGACTTAACACCCACATCTACAATACCAGTTTTGGAGCGCAGTTCGGTGTTCCTAACCCGATCGGTTCTGCGGACTCCGAGTATGCTGCGCTCCATTGCTCGCTGGCAAATCTTGAGTCGGGACTTTTGGGCTTCCGTCAATGACCAAGTTTGGGCGCCGTATGTTAGGATAGGCAGGATACACATGTCGACGAGTTTGCGCTTTAGTGTCAGTGGAAGGTTGCCCTTCATTAGCGTCTTCATGGACCAGAAGCTCTTCCAGGCGTTCTCGATGCGTCGATCGATTTCTTTGCACTGCCTGTTTTCGAAGGATGCTATCTGGCCCAAATAGATTTTTGTAAATAAATGAAATGAAATGAAATGAAATGAAATATTTATTTTCCAAGTAGGCATATTACAATGCGCTTATGAACGTCAAATAAAACTACGCCGGCTCTAACCCTACGCCTCAGCCTCGAGAAGATTTCAGTCCCCCCTCAGTTGGAGGAGGGTATCCACTATGGGACCGGCAAGAAACTCGGCGGGCCACTTCTTTTCAAAACATTACATCTTATATTTAACATGCATTAAAAAAAAACAAGATACAATTTAATAAGCAAAAGTATTCATAAAAAAAAAATATTAACACAAGAAATTATACAAAGTACAAAGCTATTATGATTATTAATAAGAGATGTTAGAGATGTATAGAGTCTCTAAGTGTCAAAGTACATCTAAAAAAATTATACATGAAGAAAAAACCGAATAACTAAAATAACTTTAGAGTTGTAAAAGACTCTTGTTGTCTTAAGCAAAGGAAAAAAAAATATGTATACTTAATCTACTTTTTTCCTTGGAGATGTATATGGTCTCCAAGAGTCAGAAAGAAAAATAAACAAACAAGGACCGAACAGAGTGCCTCAACGTAATCTCATTCAAAATTAATGTTACATAGAATAGCATAGCCCCTATTAGCTGAAACAGACCGGTCTTCACAAACAGCACCCGTTCACGAATATGGCGCGCATCTCAGCCATCGCCTCCCTCAACCTTCATTCGGGAAGGTGGCGACCCGATCAACGACGTCACCGTAAGCAAAGACTTTTTAGCGAGCATGACATGTTCAAGCTGTCCGGGCTGTATTAAATATTCCAATAATAAGTGAATACGGTATACCTAGATGTAAGACACAACATTCCGTGCTTGTATGTTACATAGTTTAAATTGACTTAATTGAAAACAAGATCTTGGGAGATGTAAAAGGTCCCCACAGTCAATTATAATTAATGGGATATAATAAAAAATAAAAATTTGGAGGTGTAAAGGTTCTCCAAGTGTCAAAAGAACTAGAAATAGAAAAAAAAATGCGTATGAAATACAAATTTCACGTCAAGAGACTGTTAAGCTAGCAATCTCCAACTAATTCTACAGAATACATAACTAGTATGTACTCAACAAGTCAATATATATATATACCAAATTATAATTATACAATAATAAGGATCAATAATTTAAACAGCCAGTAGCAACAGCGCCTTAAGCATGACACAATGTCTCCCCGGGACACTGCTAGCAAAACTATGACAGATTTTGAGCCTGGATAGTCGGCCATGGTGTAGTATCTCCCAGGTAATCATCAATTTTGTAGTACCCCTTTTTGAGAAGTGCACTTTTTATGTACTTCTTGAATGAAGTAAAGGGCAGATCCCATGCCTCTAAGGGTACCTTATTATAAAATGTTACACAGTTTCCCAGGAACGATTTCTTCACTTTCTGTAGACGAAACTTGGAAACCGCTAGCTTATGTTTGTTCCGTGTATTATAACTATGAATATCTGACAGTTTCTTAAAGGACTCTATATTCTTATGAGTATACATTATCACATCTAGTATGTATTGTGAAGCTACTGTAAGGATGTCTATCTCCTTAAAGCGTTCCTTCAGTGAGTCACGTGACGCCATGTTGTAGATAGATCGTATTGCCCGTTTCTGGAGAACGAAGATGGTTTGAATATCTGCTGCTTTTCCCCAGGCCAATATGCCGTAAGACATAACACTATGAAAGTAACTGAAATAAACTAGGCGAGCTGTCTCCACATCAGTTAATTGCCTAATTCTCCTTACGGCATACGCGGCAGAGCTCAACCTTTTTGCTAGGGCAGATATATGAGGACCCCATTGCAGATTGCAATCTAAAGTAAGACCAAGAAAGAGCGTATTCTCGACAAGGTCCAGGTTTTCGCCATTCAGCGTGATGGTAGTATCTGTCTTCCTTACATTGGGTAAAGAGAATTTAACACATTTCGTCTTCTTGGCATTAAGGAGCAAGTTATTTGCTGTAAACCATTCTAGTACCTCCTTCAAAGTTTCATTCACATGGCTATAGTCACTCAGTTGCCTATCAACTTTGAAAATTAGTGAAGTATCATCAGCAAATAAGACTATCTCACATTTGTTCTTTACAAGACATGGCAAATCATTTATATACACAAGGACATCATTTATATACACAAGAAAATCAAAATATAATATCCAACTCAAAAAACATTATAAAAAATGCATATTTTAATAACTTCAGCCTATTTTTAAAAAGCTACATTCGATGGCCTGTACTAGTTAACGCGGATGACATTTGGTTTGAAGAACGCACCCTAATCTATTCAGTATCATAAGTGTGGTAGGTCCAAACAGTTTTTAAAATTAATTCCTGATTTTTGTCAACAGATGGCGTAACAACCACCAACAAAAATGGCGGCGGTATCAACGCCACACATGCAGGACTCCCGTGTGAAGATACAAGAGAGTGACGAAGAACCATATTCCCCAACAACCAGAGACACTGTCACCCCCGACTTTAACGAAGAAGATAAGGAAGAACGTCCCGTACATGCCTTCTCAATCCACAACGTCCTCAAGAAAGAACGCACCAGCCCTGAGAATGTATTCTCAACCGATAAACTCCTCCAAAACACTCCCAATTATGAAGAAAATGACAATAACGATTCCCGAAACTCCGAAAGTGTCAGCCCTAGAATCGACTATGACGATAATCAGACTAACGAATCAAGAGCAGAAATAAGCGTAGACGATGATAATTCCTGCTGTAGTGATGACACTGTGTTATCCGTCGGAAACGAAGCCCCTGTCAATTATGAAAACAACGATAAAGAACAGGGACTTACATCTTTTAAACACATACAGACACATTTAAACGCAATATCACAGCTAAGTCAGAATCTAACAATGAACCAGCCTTTAATCTTACGACCGAATCCTATAACACCAAATCCATTGATGTTCTTAAACCAGCCATTATTATTTCAGAATCCTATCATGGATTTAAAAGCACCAATACCTCGGCCAGCGCCGAGTTTAATGAACCCTCAAGTATTTAATCTAAATTTCGCTCGGAAGACACAAGATTTAAGAAACGCGCGGACAGATGAAAATAGAAGACTAAACTATATGACTCCTAAATCTCCTGATGAGTCTAGGGACTTCATGAGTCAGAGTCTAAAGTTTAGTATAGATAATATTTTGAAAGCGGACTTCGGGAGGAGGATAACTGACCCGATGAAGAGGAAAAAGAGGGAGGTTAAGGAGGTTAAGGAGGCGAAGGAGGAGGTTAGGGTGCCCGAGGTGAAGAGTGGGGAGAAGGGAGGGGCGATAGACTTGTCGAAGGGGGATGATAGTGCGAGTAATTCTGGGTCAACCACTGGTATGTGTCTTTCAAAATTTAAGAGTAAACAATATAATAAAGCTGAAATTTGGTACCAATATGTATGGGTATGGGTTTAATTGTGGCGTAGGCGAGAGGCTGGCAACCTGTCACTGCAATGTCACAGTTTCGTTTTCTTTCAATCCCTTATTTGCCAAGAGTGGCACTGAAACTTGAGTAGTTTCATGTGCTCTGCTTACCCCTTCATGGGATACAGGCGTGATTGTATGTATGTATGTATGTACAATATATTTAGCTTTTGGTGGGACCAGTTCATTACAAATTATGTACTATCAGCTGCAAAGTGTATGGCGAATTTATAAATGAATTCATTCATAATTTCTCCATGCACTTTTACAGCTGATAGTACGTAACCAGGTACGTAGGTACATAATCTATTGTATACTAGAGCAGTGTTGTAACATCGTCACATTTCAGGGACGACGTCGGGTGACGGGCCAATGGTATGGCCAGCCTGGGTGTACTGCACGCGGTACAGCGACCGGCCCAGTTCCGGTGAGTACTGTATAACTACGCAATGCTATTGTTGTTTATCTACCTAATATATACTCACCATAGAGGAATAAGTAAGGGAAGAGTTGTAAATCCATACATCAGTAAATGCAAGTTATTTGTAGTGACATCTAGCGTCATTCACACGTCAACTAGCGTAAATTATCATAGCAGAAATAAAAATAAATAAATAAAAATAACACCCTGGCGTTTTTGCGTCGGGGGTTGTACTAATATGTATTCTGTGTCGGGGGTGAAAATGAAAATACGAAACATTGTGCGCTTTAGGGTCCCCCCACATCTAGCGTCTCGCGAGCGTAGCGTCGGGCCAACTGTATGGAAAAAAAACGCCGCGTCGATGTCGTCGGCTTTGCCCATACAGTTGGCCCGACGCGACGCTCGCGAGACGCTAGATGTGGGGGGACCCTTAATATCAGGAGGGCGATTTTTGAATCTCGCATACGGGATTTTGTCACTAATATACCGGTTGAAAACGGTGACTTGCTTGTTATTTTCAGTGTCAATTTTCTGAATTCGAACGCGTGACTCAAAAATCGGCCCGCTGTAGCGACTAAGTATGTAGTCAGTAGTACAGTTTTAATATTTATATCTCTCTAATCTTACGTTAAAACAGGTTGGTAAACTTTGTTTTACAATCCCAAGCTAATTAAGCTGTAGCTAAGCTAAGGCGAATCAAAATACATTAGCTAATTAAGCTATAAGACGAAAAAACGTGTTTCGCTTCGGAAAACAGAACTAATAACATAAATATGGATGCTCACTTCTTTGCTACATCGACTCATTAATAATTTGGTCAAAAACACGTAGTTTGCGCTCATTATTACTACCTACTAGTTTCCACAATAATTTTTATATAACTACATGTTTTTTAAACATAAAATGCCTACATAGGCACTAAATTTTATGTTTAAGCTCTTGTAAAAAGTATAAACAAAGTTAAATTTGGACTTATGCACATTTTTGCTGACATTTTTACTTATCTGTGATAGAAAATCCATAGTATCTATACTAATATTATATAAAATTTTGAAAAAACCCCCGACCGCGACCTAGTGGACCGATTTTCATGAAACATGGCTAAGAACACTCCGGACTAACTCAGCTTTCAGACAAAAAAAACTAAATCAAAATCGGTTCATCCGTTCGGGAGCTACGATGCCACAGACAGACACACACACAGACAGACAAACAGACAGACAGACGGACAGACAGACACGTCAAACTTATAACACCCCTTCGTTTTTGCGTCGGGGGTTAAAAAGGGAAAGTGTGTGTGTCTGTTTATTTGTCCGTCTTTCACAGCAAAACGGAGACGTACGAACGTGTCATGCTATTTCAGTCAGTCTCAGTACAAGATGTACTGACATTGACTGAACTAGCATGACAAATACGAACGTTTCCGGAAAAATACGAAGGAAACCCTTTTCGCACTACACCTGTACAAGTGTACACTTATCATCAAATAAAATTCATAACTACATCAACCCTAAAATCATCCCTTACCAATAATCCACTGGAAAATTAACCCTCCCAACCCCCAAGAGATTACAGATATGTTTGAGCAAGTGTAAAGCAGTGTTAACACTTTTCACTAAACTCACTAGAAACACGCTATTATAATCTTTATGACGTTTGTTTAGAGTCTAATTTTGTTTGTTTAAGGTTAGATTTTAGGGTTAGGTTGATCGTAATAAATCGGGATTGCTGATCACTAGATGGAGTATTAAGACTTGCATACCAATATTATAAATGGAAAAGTGTGTGTGTCTGTTCGTTTGTCCGTCTTTCCCGGCAAAACGGAGCGACTAATTGACGTGATTTTTTTAAGTGGAGATAGTTGAAGGGACGGCATGCGCGGATCCAGGGGGGGGGTCATGGGGGTCATGACCCCCCCCCTGGAGCCTAAGTTGGCCATACAAATAGACCACGTGACCCCCTCCTGGGGCCCCGGGCCTTTACCACGTGACCCCCCCCTTGGCACGAAGCTGGATCCGCGCTTGAGGGACGGAGAGTGACATAGGCTACTTTTTGTCCCTTTCAAACGCGAGCGAAGCCGCAGGAAAAAACTAGTAAATTAATGAGTACTTTTAATGGTACTCGTTAATCTTCTAATATGTAATACCAAAGAGGATGGAGTATTATAGAGAGTTACTGTCAAAGTAAAATGTGTAATCACAGTGCATAGACTGCCATCTCTCGACACAAGCTTAAAACTTTTGAACCTCAATTTTGACAATTTGGCCCATATTGTTAGCTTGATATGTGTTAAAATGTCAAATATTAATATAGCGCCATCTAGCCCAGCGTCCCCCAAAGGTAAAACGCCATCTAGGCCACCGTACCTTTTTCTGTATGGCTCTGAAGTGCGTTTTTTTCTTAGACTGTATCTGTCTATACGGATTAAATATGTCTTTGGTAATACGAAATCTATTATCAGAAGTCTATGATTATAGGGTACCCTTATCTGCAGCCTCCAGAGAGTTGGGGGCGTGATCTTATAAATGTACGATACGGTTATGATGACAATAATGCGGTTATGATCTCGTTGGGGTTGGTTACGGATACGGATGTCGGTTTTCTGCGATTACCCATAACATTTTTTTAACAAAGTAACATCTGGGAGAAAAAGGATGTATTTGGGGAAGATTGGCAAATAAATTATTTCACTGAGAGAAATTTGCATTGTGAATTTAACAAGTTCGACTTGTTGCGGTTTATTCGTTTGAATCAGCCAAACGTATGTTTAAAACAATATGTGTCAGGTTGTTTTTATAAAATCGACTTGTTGATTCAAATATATTGCCGATTCAAATGACAAGTAGCTTGTTGTTTGAACCAAAGAGCACGTAGGCGCTATTTTAACCAAAAAACTTGTTGAACGAACATGAAAACTGGTTGTATTTTCTCTCAGTGTTAGTTGTAAAGAATGGACATGGTCACTTTTTAACACCCGACGCAAAACGACGGGGTGTTATAAGTTTGACGTGTCTGTCTGTCTGTGGCATCGTAGCTCCCGTACGGATGGACCGTTTTAGATTTCGTTTTTTGCTTGAAAGATGAATTACTGGGGTCGGGAGTGTTTTTAGCCATGTTTCATGAAAATCACCACACTTGACAGACATCATCGTCACGCATAGGGTTGCAAAAAAAACGGTTTTTTTTCTGGCTTGAAAAAAAAAAAACATGAAAAAAAAAACCGTGAAAAAACACAGTTTTTTTTCTGGAGTATGTTTTTTTTCTAAAGTACGAAATCTCAAAATTTGAAAGTAGTTAATACTTTTATACGGTTTTTTAGACTTAATGTTAACTATTAAACGAATTTAATGAAATAACTTTAATTTATGGTCTTATAAAAGTAACATTTACGAAATATGTAGTTGGTAGTTATCACTATTTACTATTGGCAACACCACCGCCTCCACGCTGCACGCCGCATCGGGGATTCCCCAATAAACGTTTGTATACTGAATGTTAATTGAATTAAAATTTACGTTATTGTTATTGAAACACGTTACAACTCACGAAGAACCGTTATTGTTGTATTATTTGTTCATCTGAAAAAAAAAACCATATTTAGAAAAAAAACCAAGGTGCTCGGTTTTTTTTCACAACTCTGAAAAAAAAAATTGGTTTTTTTTTCTATTTACAACCCTAGTCACGCAGTACACGTCTATGGAACTTCCCATACAATAAAATTTAACGAACGCTTTAGGTGACAGACGGTTTGATGCAACCGGCCCTTAGACTTATAACTTACATAATAGTACATTTCGATACAAGTGCGAAAAAAAGGAAGTTCGAAACGAGTGGCGATAAATTAAACGTGGCGATGAAAATTATTTTTCAGTACAGATGGTGTATTTTTTACGCACTAGTGCGAGAAGTGGTTCATTATATGTATAACAGGTCGAAACTTCGGAAGCTCATCTGTACTGAAAAACGTCGTACGATACACGTGCGAAAAGGTAATTCGTAACTCGTGTCGATTTAAAACACTCCCTTCGGTCGTGTTTTAATTTATCGCCACTCGTTTCGAACTTCCTTTTTTACGCACTTGTATCGTAATGTACTATTAGCTATGTACACTTGTACAGTGAGCTGCGAAATGCGAGAGAAAGGGAGACCGCTATACCAGTTTCTGATAAAACTGATGTAACTGGTATAGCAACGTCCCTCTCTTTCAGCTTAAACGGAGCGTTCATTAGTACTTCATACCCCCACTCCCCAGATGGATTACTCGTCTAATGCAGTGTTTTCGTTTTACTTACCCTCTACAATTTCGCACAAATCTACTCAAACATATATTGTTTAAGTCAATCTGTTAAACAACCAATATTATCCCCTCGAGACCCCAAACATCGCACTTGTATTCAATAGACTGCCGTCTCTACCCCATCTCAAAAACATGGCATTGTACTACGGTTATATAATGTAGACGATTGTGTGTTATATACGCCATTATGGATCTGTGTTTGTTGTACTCTTGTCGTTTTATAAAGGCAAGAGATTTCTACAGGATGGTTCATAAATTTAAGCTAATTTTAAATCATTCGCGAGACGTTTGTCAGATTTTTTTTGTATTATAGGTCTTACTTAATTTATAGCATTTATGAAAGGACTTTTGCTGTAAATGACTAAATATAACCACATTTAATGATCATTCCACTACAAACTGATTCTAAATGTTTTTTTTATATACCACGTCGATGGCAAACAGGTATACGGTCCGCCTGATGGAAAGCGGTCACCGTAACCTATGGACGCCTGCAACTCAAGGGGTGTGTCACATGCGCGTTGCCGACCCATAGTGTAATAAATAAGTATTGTTTGCGGACATTTCTGCCTGCTAAAAAAAATCCGAACATGTATCTCATCTATTTAATGATTCGATTTTTTAAATTACATGGGAAAAAAAGTATTTTTAATGCTAAATATTTTAAATGTTAACTAAAATATAAATTCATATCTATCAAGGTTCTATTTTCACTTTTAATGACTGTAAAACTAAGTGTTTATTTTATTGGGAAACTTTTCAACATCCCAATAAGTTGCACCGCGACAATTTCGAGAGTGGGGTAACTTCAACTAACAGACATATTTTCCATATTTTTATATACACAGTACACACATACAAATAATCACGCCTGTATCCCATAAAGGGGTAGGCAGAGCACATGAATACTAAGCTTCAGTGCCACTCTTGGCAAAAAGGGGTTGAAAGAAATCCAAATTGTGACATTGCAGTGACTGGTTGCCAGCCTGCATTCCATGTTTCCACGTTTATAGACAATAATTATTTAGAATGATTTATTTCTCCACTGGTCATATATGGCACGCATATTTGTTCACGTACAGGTTACGGTGACCGCTTCCCATCAGGCGGACCGTATGCTTGTTTGCCACCGACGTAGTATAAAAAAATAAAAAAATACTTATTTAAACTCCTCAGAATAACATCCTGTACATTTCACCATTTACGCCCTTTCCCCCCGCAGCATCTCTCCCCTCTAAATATTTATCAGTTCGCACTTTCATGCCTAATGATCCTTAATTTGATTAGATTTTTCCCCATATTGGGGAGATTTCCCTTCTTGCCGCTTTTTTACATTGAACGTATGTCGTTTGAAATTTGGGTGCTGAAATTTATACAATTTAATTGAATGAATAGGACGTGTTGAATAAGCCCCCCTTTAGAGAACTCGCATACGAGTTTTATTACATTGCGGTATTTGATGGCTGTGCAAAATTGTGTAACCCCAACAGCCCGCAATGTAACTAAAATCGCATGCGAGTTCGCACGCCGTCTAAATCAGGCCTAAATCGATGTTTTCATATTGAGCTTTGCTATATATTTGTTGAATTAAAATATATAAAAATTCTATTAAAAAAACTTACTTTCATATTTACCTAACATGTGTCAAAAATTTAATTTTTGATGCTAGCTTTTTGTTAAATAATACCATAGATTAAATATAACAAGATCATACCATCCCATACATTAAAATGCGACCGCCTAAGACCCCGCTTACACTCCACCACACATAGATGGCGCCACAAAAAAAATGTCTTGTAGCTTTCGATTAAGTTAAAAAGTGTCACTTTTGACATAGATTTATGGCTCGGAATTGACACTTAATGCCAATCTATAAAATAATCGGTGGCAACAAGGCATTTTTTTATGGCGCCATCTATGTGTGGTGGAGTGTAAGCGCGTTCGTAGGCGGTCGCATTTTAATGTATGGGATGGTATGATCTTGTTATATTTAATTTATGATAATACTAATGAAATAATTAGAAAATAATATAATAGAATAATAGAACCCAATTCAGCGAGGAAATGCCGCCAGCATAATGGGCACCATGCCTCAGGCGGATTCGATAAGGTACAGCGGGGTAAATTTCGACTGGGGGGCAAACAAAAAAAGCATGTAATATAATGAATAATTACGCAACGGTGTATTTAAACAGTGGCAGCATAATCAGGCTGTCGGCAATAATTAATAGACTGCTGATAGAATTATTATCTGCCTCGGAAAACGGCTTTGAAACGCCGACGTCCGTGCGAAATAAGGCTGAGTGCACACGGGAGGTAAGACGCTACAGGAGCGAAAATGATAAAATGGATAGGAGTCCCCCTTTCTACTAGTGTTATCAACTAGATTTATAGAAAAAATGTCCATTCAGAACAACTCAGTTAAAAGATATTGCAAAAAAATCTTTAAAATTGAGGTTTCGCTCTCGACTGTTTCCTCCTTCAAAACTAATAGTAACGAAATTTGAGAATCTGAATAACAATGAAATACTTATTCTGTGTCGGACCGTTTAGTTTTTTTTGCCTAATTGTTACCAATTTCGAATACCACATCTATTTTTGCGCCATAATCAATGAGGCCGTTTTTGAAAATTTGTGATGGGCTCTAGCGTCTTTAAAAATAAGAATATCAAAACGGTCCGACACAGATAAAAATAATAATAATCAGTGATGAAAAAATCATTGCTCTATCTTCAAAAACCAGGGAGGAAATAGTCGAGAGCGTTTGTATGGAGAATTGACCCTCCTGTATTGTCTTAAGCTCAAACGTGTTACAAAGAGCGGCACGTAAGTTTAGCGCGGAGTAGTTTTGTAGGGAGAGACTACAGGTAAGGTGCATTGGGGTAATTTCGAAAGTCGCATAAAAATCACCATTATTTCCATCATATCAAGATACCCCTTTCGAAATTACCCGAGCATTTCTGACATTCGAAATTACCCTAATCCAACTTACCAACAATATACGTAGGTATAGGTAGTAGGTATAGGTACAGGTACAATTAAAATAACTACCTAAGTAATAAGTTTTCGACAGATATTCTATGACGAAATTAAGCGATTTTTAAAATCGGGTTTTCTCGAAATAATCAAAATAATATTTTATAATAGCATACAGTGTGTACTAACCCTTACTGCGTATTGACTCACATACTCATACAACATGCGTTTCTTAGTACCGACATTACTTCAATCAAGCAATAACGACTCTTATTCCATTCAAATACCGACTATTTTCAATGAAAAACGAAGACAATTCGAACAGTTATAGTAATTAGTTCAGATTTCTTCGACAATTAACAATACATGCTAATGTTCTAGAGATACGTAGTTATTTATTAAAGTCTTGTGGAGGTAACATGAGTGTTTAATACGTGACTCGATATCGGGAACGTTAGTGCGTATTCACATTATCCGATCCGATATCGGATGTAGGACCGATATCCCACACATTACAGACGCCATCTTGTTTTTTTTTCCATAGAAATCCTTCCGACATCCTATATCGGATCGGATAATGTTAAAACGGACTTACAAAGAATGACATTGTATGGAATAACCTAACCACAAAATTAAAATTTTGAAAAAACCCCCGTCCGCGACATAGTGGACCGATTTTCATGAAACATGGCTAAGAACACTCCTGACTAACTCAGCTTTCAAACAAAAAAAACTAAATCTCAATCGGTTCATCCGTTCGGGAGCTACGATGCCACAGACAAACACACACACACAGACAGACAGACAGATAGACAGACAAGCAGACAGAAAGACAGACAGACACGTCAAACTTATAACACCCCGTCGTTTTTGCGTCGGGGGTTAAAAAATGGACAGCGGCTCCGAATGGTTATTTTTTAGAAACAAAAATGTTATTAACTATTAATTAACCAACATAAGTAACATAACATTAAACAGCACCGCACCTCCAACATTTCTGGTGTTTCGGGTGTCTATGGGCGGCAGTGATCGCTTACCATCAAGCGACATGTCTGCTCGTTTCTCGACACAAGCTTAAAACTTTTGAACCTCAGTTTTGACAATTTAGCCCATATTCTTAGCTTGATATGTATTAAAATGTCAAATATTAATATTAGCGCCATCTAGCCGAGCGTCCGCCGAAGGTGTATCGCCATCTAGGTCAGCGTACCTTTTTGTGTATGGTTTTGAGGTACGTTTTTTCCTTAGACTTTATCCGTCTATACCGAGTTACATATGTCTTTGGTATGTACTATATTAACGGAACCCAACCTCATTTCAATAATACCCGTTAAACTTTTTGCTGATAATCAGCCAATTCTCACTATCATTAGTGCGATTGAGCAATTCCAGCTATAGATTATAATTATAACCAACTGTACCACCCACAGTTTAATGTAATTGATATAGTTTCCATTGTTCGAGTACAGTTGAACTAATTTGTAAAGAAATCGTGTTAAGATTGCAAACTAGTTGGTAGATAATTGTGTTGTACGTATGTGATTGAAGATTACACTGAGAGAAATTTGCATTGTGAATTTAACAAGTTCAACTTGTTGCGGTTTATCCGTTTGAATCAGCCAAACGTATGTTTAAAACAATATGTGTCAGGTTGTTTTTATAAAATCGACTTGTTGATTCAAATATATTGCCGATTCAAATGACAAGTAGCTTGTTGTTTGAACCAAAGAGCACGTAGGCGCTATTTTAACCAAAAAACTTGTTGAACGAACATGAAAACCGGTTGTATTTTCTCTCAGTGTAGCTTCAAACCAGGGGCGCCTCACTCCGCGATTCTATCGCCGCGCTACAAGTACATGCCGGCGGCCGCGAGTTCGCGGTCTATTCAGTGGTGCACCTTCGCGCGGCGCAATAGGATTCAATCTCGGCTGCTCGCGTGCGTTCCGTTTGTTAATGTAGGTAAGAATTTAGAATTGGCGGCGTTTTGTGAACATCAAAGGAGTGAGCCTTTTGTACTTGTACTATTATATATTCTGTGTTCAAACTGAGTGTTTTGAAAAAAAAGTGTAGGTAACTAGATATTAGAAGAGTACATTTACTTTTCAAATCATTCGTGTGAAACGAATTTATAAGGCGCTTTTAGAAAATAAATAGGATTCGCTCCGATTTTGCAAACATAATGTGATAGTTGGGGGACACATTTGTTAATAAATTTTTGGAGCGATTACTTCCGAAAATATTAACAATATCAAAAAATCATTTACGGAAACCCGTATTCATTTTTAAATACCTATCCAACAATATATAACTCGTTAGGATTGGAAGGAGAAAAAAAAACTCCCCACTTTACGTGTAGGGGGGCTAAAGTAATAAAATATTTTTTTCCTATTTTTATTTTACCACTTTGTCGGCGCGATCGGTATACATACATACATACAATCACGCCTGTATCCCATGAAGGGGTAGGCAGAGCACATGAAACTACTCACGTTTCAGGACCACTCTTGGCAAAAAGGGATTGAAAGAAAACGAAACTGTGACATTGCAGTGACAGGTTGCCAGCCTCTCGCCTATGCCACAATTTAACCCATACCCATACATATTGGTACCAAATTTCAGCTTTCTAGTACTAACGGTCACTGAGATTATCCGCGGACGGACGGACATAGAATCATAAGGGTTCCTAGTTGACTACGGAACCCTAAAAAACCTTAGTCTGACTTATTCTTACGTCCTCTTACTTTAATTCGGCGGTTTAATTCATTCTTGTCAAGGCGTCTTTTTTAACACTTGAAATGACATATCGTCACTACTTTAAAAAAATCTCGTATCTCACGCTGTTCCTCAAAGTTAAAACGCAGTAAGTCTATATGCATTCCATACATACTTACTACAATTTTCTTTTCATTGACAGACGAAGATACAAGTTTTTTTAAAAGTAGTGACGATATCCAATCCATCTCGTATTTGAAGTATCTTAAAATTCGTAACAGTCCGTAAATCAATACTAGTCCATTACGAAACATCAAAGCTGAAATAAAGTAAAAATGGCGGCGGCAAATGGCTCGGAAAATGCGAGAATCGATTACTGGCCTCTAGCCAGAAGAACAATAGTGGCCGCTTACAAAACTTACTTAAATGTAGTGCAAAAAGCTTTTCCTCCGTAATTTTTAACCCCCGACGCTAAAACGACAGGGTGTTATAAGTTTGACGTGTCTGTCTGTCCGTGTGTGTGTCTGTGGCATCGTAGCTCCCGAACGGATGAACCGATTTAGATTTTTTTTGTCTGAAAGCTGAGTTAGTCGGGAGTGTTCTTAGCCATGTTTCATGAAAATCGGTCTACTATGTCGCGGTCGGGGGTTTTTTCAAAATTTTAATTTTGTGGTTAGGTTATTCCGGAAACGTTCGTATTTGTCATGCTAGTTCAGACTTACTGAAAAAGCATGACGCGTTCGTACGTTTCCGTAAAAAGACGGGTTACGTAGCCGAATGGCACAAACGCTCACGAAACGAAACGCTCGTAGATATCTGTCTTTATCGCTCTTGCGTATTGGCTCGACAGAGCCAGACTACCTTCTGCGGCGTTTCGTTTTCGTTTCGCGTCGCAGAATTGCCATTCGGCAAGCGTTTCGTTTCGTGAGCGTTTCTGCATTCGACTACGCACGCTGTGCTGTATTGGTGCGGCGATTGTATTCTTGGCTAGCGGCCTTGAGTAGCTAGCCGGCGGGAAAACGTTTACGGCTTGAGCTTTTTTAGAAATTAAAGCTAGGAACACACTACGCGGACGTCCGTCGTAAATCGACCGCGGACGGGAATCTGGACAATGGAAATACACATAACCGTGCAAACTATCGGTCGACGGACGCGGACGTGGCCTTGAGCGCACGGACGTCCGATCGAAATCTGGCTCTCTGGATGTTTTGTTCCGTGCACACTGATAGGTCGCGGTCGCGGTCGTTTTACGACGGACGTCCGCGTAGTATGTTCCTAGCTTAAAAGTCTTAAAACGTGAACTGGGTGCAATAGCATCGTACTATAATGAATTACTTGAAAGATCAAGAAACAAAGTTTCCAATGTACAATTACTTAGAATTAAATTCATAATTCATTTATTTGCATGTAAATATAAATGAGTATAAATATAAATATTGGGGTACACTTTTGAGATTAAGTTAGAGTGAAACAAACACACGTATTGTACGCCATCTTGGGTTAAGGGGGAGTGAGAATATTGCCTTCGGTTACCGCGACAGTTAATACTCATGAAATGAAACTATGGAAACGGATGATAAATAATAAATAAATATTGGGGACACCTTACACAGATCAACTTAGCCCCAAACTAAGCAAAGCTTGTACTATGGGTGCTAGGCGACGAAATACATACATACCTACATTATATAGATAAATACCTACATACTTGTGTACATAGAAAATATCTATACCTCAGGAACAAATAATCGTGTTCAACACACAATTAAATCTAAAGTTTCTAGAATTTGGTAGAAAATAAAACCAAAAGAGATGTTAATTTGTAGTTTGTTATTATGCCTAAGCTCTAAACTTAGGTTCAAATTGCCCACTATCTTAAAATTTCACTATAACAATACATAATTCGAGTTTTACCAGGGGCGGCTCACTCCGCGATTCTATCGCCGCGCTACAAGTACATGCTGTGCTGGCGGCCGCGAGTTCGTGGCCTACACAGGGGTGGCACGGAACGCATGTTCGCACTTTCTATTCTTACTTTATGTCGCGAGTTTTTTTTAAGGTTCATATGCGATGTCCGCGTGTGGAATGTCTAATGATGCTTAGTTGAATAGACATCAACATCATGAATAAAATAAATACTATTATAGGACATTCTTACACAGATCTACTATTGATTAAGTCCCACGGAGAAGTTGAATAAGGGTTGTGATGTTAGAACTTAAACAAAAATATACATATAAATACTGTATTTATACGTAGAAAGCACCAAAGACTTGAATATAACAGTATAACATTTTATCTGAGTATTAATTCGTTTTAATCCATAGGCAACCCTATAGCCGGTCGCCAGGCACGTGTGGCTCGTTTCTTTGTTAGAATTTTGTAGGCATTTAAAAAGGCGGCATTTCGTGAATATCAAAGCAGTGGGCCTTCTGTACTTGTACTGTTATAAATATTCTGTGGTTTTACCCACGTAATGTTATCGTCCAAGCATAATCGATTAATTACTGAGTCCAATAAACTACGAACTCCCGAGTTTTAATTGATAAAGTTCGCAGTGGAACAAAATGGCGGACAAGGGGAATTTAGCCATTGTGCGTATTTTACTAACTTGCTCGCTAATTAAGATATTTCAAGGACGTTTACAGAATTTTATGCTTTATTTTATGGACAACTAGCTTTTGCCCGCGGCTTCGCTCGCGTTAGAAAGAGACAAAAAGTAGCCTATGTAGCTCCATCCCTTTAACTATCTCCACTTAAAAAATCACGTCAATTCTTCCCTCCCTTTTGCCGTGAAAGACGGACAAACAAACAGACACACGCTTTCGCATTTATAATATTAGTATGGATATTAGTTTTAGAATTATGACGAAGGACTTGCTATAAAAATGGCTGCCGACTTAAGGTTGGTATGACCTTAGAGGGCCAGTCGCACCAACCAAATTTGACAGACACGTCATCGTCAGGCAGCAGACGTATTATTAGGGCCGGTTGCATCAAACCGTCTGTCACCGTTAAAGCGTTGGTTATTTATTGTATGGGAAGTTCCATAGACATCTGCTGCGTGACGATGTTTTGTCTGTCAAATGTGGTTGATGCAACTGGCCCTTAGAACTAGATAGATAAAAATCTACGTTACCCTAAACCTATGTTAAAGACAAATAAGCCCATTGCAAAGTAACAGGGACAGTTAGGCGACAAAGTCGGAACCATTGTGAATAGTTCAAGTCACACATCAATCTACGTAGATAGGGGTACACTAGCTACGAGTCCAAGTCATAAGGGATAGCGATTTATTTGCGCCATTTAAGGACAGTGACTGTTAGGCGGCAAAGTCGGAACCATTGTAAATAGTTCAAGTCACACATCAATCTATGTAGATAGGGGTACACTACAAATAGCTACTGGTCCAAGTCATAAAATACAACGATTTTTTCCGCTGGTTATGAACAAAGAAGTCACGAAGTAACTGTGTCATTAAGGCGACAGAGTAGGAACCATTTTGAAAAGTTCAAGTCACACATCAATCTATGTAGATAGGGGTACACTTACTAGTCTTGCTACCGATCTAAACCATAAGGGATAGCGATTCTATCCCGCTCAACAGGGTTAGAACATGATTGTCGCAAGAGTATGTCGTCGCGAGACAGACTACCCGTCCTTATGTCTTGTGTCGTCCTTATGTTGTCGTCCTATTCTCGCGGCAATCATGTGCTAAGCCTACTGTTCTACGAATAGGTTTTTAATGTTGCTATGTTAAACGTTTGCCCTAGTCTGGGATTAGTATTGTTTTTTTTTAAGAGCTCATTCTTTTTAACCCCTGACGCAAAACCGACGGAGTGTTATGTTTGACGTGTCTGTCTGTTTGTCTGCCTGTCTGTGGCATCGTAGCTCCCGAACGGATGAACCGATTTAGATTTAGTTTTTTTTTGTTTGAAAGCTGAGTAAGTCGGGTGTGTTCTTAGCCATATCACACCTCGGACACTGGCGATCAAATATATGAAAGAGGCGCGTTCCTAGCACATAGTCTAAGCTCGTGTAGGTGAACGCGTACTATGCTTGTATGAGTGACATATGACAGGTTGACGGTTCGCATGACAGGCGGTAACTGTGAGGTAACCGAGAGGGGGTGGGCGGCGTTTTCAGTGGGGAGCGGGAGTGGCCATACTGTACGATAGTACTCTTTATTATACTGTGGCCATGTTTCATGAAAATCGGTCCACTATTCTATGTTGGGGGTTTAGAAAAAAATATTGCGGGCCTAAAGAAGGAATTTTATAGGAGGGCGAGATGAACAACACATACCACAGACTGAACCGGTGGCGGGCCGAATAAAATCCTTTCGCGAGCCGCGAAGTTGGGTGTTAAATATGCATTAAACTGAAATAAATGTCATATACAAAGAAAAAGTGACCAAGGCCTCCAAGTGTTCAAAGCTGAATGGAAATTATTTTCTATGAGAATTTGTTCTAAGAATTCATTGAAGGGAAAATCGATTGAGAATATTGAGATCGCATGTTTCTTGTGATTTGTACCATATCTCAACCGTCACTAGTACACAGAAGTGTTGGCAATTAGAATAGTTGCCAGTTGCCCGCCCGTTACGAGACGCCACACGCAATTCAGCTACAGTTGGGCCTACAGACGGATTGTAAGATCCGGCAGTTCGTGAAATTCCTAGGCATATAATTATTATGTCGTAAAATATTAAACCTGAAATAGTTATTGAGTGTGTGTCTGTTTCTTTGTCAGTCTTTCACAGCAAAACGGAGCGACTAATTGACGTGAGTTTTTAAGTGGAGATAGTTGAGGGGATGGAGAGTGACATAGGCTACTGTTTCTCTCTTTCTAACCCCCCAATTTCCTAAAATAGGGGGTGGATGTTTGTAGGAACTATTCCGCAATTTTCAAATTTAACTCGAGCAAAGCCGCGGGCAAATGCTAGTGTAAATATAATCCCTATGTAGATCGTGTTTTTTACAAGCTTTTATTCAAGTTGTCTTGTCAGTATGTTAGTGTGCGTCAAAACGTAGAAGCTAAATTTGACCCACTTCCCGGTTTCCGATTGCGCCGAAATGCACATATATGTAAATCACGTGACAATGCAATATTATGGTATCATGAAGCTGATCTGATGATGGAGCAGAAAGGTGGTCATAGGAACTCGTTATGAAACGTCGTATCGCCATCGAGTGAGGGGTTTTTAGAAACGTCTCGGAGAGCAGTAGACGACTGTTGAAAGAAAGGTAGAGTCGGCGATAAAAGCTCGTGCCAAAAATGAATTCGGTAATACAAGCTTTGAAGCATTTCCGAAAGACGATTTTTGATTGTTTCACCGAATTAGGCGTGTTTTTTTATATTATAAATGGGCTTACTCTTGGCCACAAGCCAAAGGCAAAGACGTGGCCTACGATGGTGTGAGCTCGCCCAGAAGATGCCTGTTCACTGTTTCCGAATGAGGCCAGTTTACCCTACGGATAAAACGCTTCTCACCAATGTTTATAACAAACAGCCTATACCAGTTCGTGTGTTAAAGCCTTTTTAAAGGTTAATGATACAATTCCGTCAATTAAAACATAAAAGAAAATGGCGGGTAATACCCAGAGTAAAGACCACCGACGGCGTAATTAGTTAAGCTTAAAATGCTTGCGATCAAGCTATGGCTGTTTTCAAATAGCTTGCGATAATGTTCTTTGGACGTTTTAAAATAGGGGCATGGGTAACAAATTTAGTAAAGAAGAAAGAAAGAAATTAGTACATTACGATACAAGTGCAAACAAAAAGAAGTTCGAAACGAGTGGCGATAAATTAAAACACGACCGAAGGGAGTGTTTTAAATCGACACGAATTACGAATTTCCTTTTCGCACGTGCACCGTACGACGTTTTTCAGTACATCTTGAGCCTCTGAAGTTTCGACCTAACATATATTTATAATGAACCACTTCTCGCACTAGTGCGTAAAAAACACCATCTGTTTTATTACTAAAATGCAAGCAAGTGTCCTTGTCTAAGAACAAATTCCTATTAGTTACGTCATTCTGTCTCTGTCAGGCTGCCAATATAGTCCTCGTGCCGTTCTCTAAGGCGTCATTTGTAAAATTGCTTAATTTGAGTACTTGCATCTTAACGAGGGCTAAGGTCCCGTCTTATAAGTAGCGGAGCGGGGTCAATTGACAATATTGTCACGAAAAATTTGATCTTAAAAATCCAAATTGTTAATAGGCCAGCTGCAAGTTACCAGTAAGTTGCAATCAAGCGCGGATCCAGCTTCGTGCCCAGGGGGGGGGGTCACGTGGTAAAGGCCCGGGTGCCCAGGGGGGGTCACGTGGTCTATTTGTATGGCCAACTTAGGCTCCAGGGGGGTCATGACCCCCATGACCCCCCCCCCCCCTGGATCCGCGCTTTCGTCTATATCGGCTTTAAGAAGTTTTTATACTATAAAATTAAACACGTATTAACGAATTTTTAATGAATGTACTTCCCAGGCGGACTAGTCAAGTGAACAAACGCTTGCGCTAAGATAGCAAAAGGCACAAAAAATTCGGGTAGTTCGAAAAATTTACGCGGCTAAAGGATATAAATGATGTGTGATACAATATTCAGTTTTGTCCAAGAACACGGGGATAACGTCGTCCTCGAAACGAAACGGGGGAATAGGCTAGTTTCGTACTAGTCAAATCAGCTTCTTTTTAAGAAATGTCAAAACGATTTGCTAATATAATTACTATAAAATTCTGAGGAGTGACGTCACGGTCAATTAATTAACATTATACCTTTCTCTTTGACTTATTAAATAGAAATTATGTTTAAACATAACTTCTGTCCATATTTTTTTTTTCTAAATATGTGGTGCTTTATTACGTGCACTGCATAAAATATTTTATTTTAAGTATAGGAAACTAGCCTATTTCCGCGATTAAGTCAAACTAGGTGTAGGTATAAACAGTACGCACTGCGCAGTCATTTTCTAAAACGTTTAATTGTGTCGCTTAACTTCAAAACTGGGTAAATCCCTTCTGCTTTAAGGTTGAATATATAAAAAATATAATATGATCTGAAAGATAATCAACCTTATAGCAGAATGGATTTACCCAGTTTTGAAGTTAAGCGACACAATTCGGCCGTCCATGTCAACAGCGACACCTAACATAGTTGTTAGTTCTATAATCGTCCAACCCCATTAGCGGAGGCGGAGGCGGAGGCGTATACAGTTAAGCCCCAGCCTTATCGCCAATGACGAACTAATGGACGCCCAGTCATTATCTGTAAAGACTTTAGTTAAACAGAGTTTGTGTCACACCGAAACAGTTAAAACAAGTAAAATTCTATAAAAATACTGACGGCGACTGTACAGTCAGCAGTCCAAGCGTCAGCGTCAAATGTGTAACATGGGTATTTTTTACGCGATTCATACTCAGAATCGAGTACTCTTTCGATCCTGATAGGAGAAACAAAATGTCCCAAGATTTCCATACATTTTTTCGAATCTTCCATTCCGTTACCGCCATACAAAATGTATGAAAAAGTGGTAACGGAATGGGAAAAAAATCTTGGAACACTTTTTATCTCCTATTAGGATTGAAAGAGCTCGCGATTCGGAGTGGAAAACACATAAAAATTTCCAAATCTAAAAAAAAAGTGGGGTGGACAACTTTGAAAAAAATGGCCCAAATACATTGTGACGGACAAAGCGCCAAATATATCGTAGCATACCTTTGTTAGCATAATAATAATGATCTGTTCCGGTATATTTCAGCCATTCTCGAAAAGTTTACTACATTCGGATCACGTCTCCGATTTAGATAAAAATTGGTAGACTGATAGAGTCCATGATGCTGAGCAAGATCCACTAGGTTTCCCAAAATGTCCCAGTTAGATTGTATGAAACTTTCCTTTTTTGTTACCGAAAATGTAAAGAAATCTGGTAACAAAAAAGAATGTGATAGTGAATCGTGATCCAAATGTAAAAAAAACTTTTCGGGATATATTCACCAAACCGCCATCTTGGACTGGCTATCGCATCTTTTCTTGCACTCACTTGTTATATTTAAAAATATTTTAAGCGGTTTACTCACGTATTAAGTCGATATAGCGTTCGACATGTTTCGATCCAATTTTCGAGGATCTTTCTCATGTGTATGCGTCGCGCTCTCGACATGTAAAGGCGGGGTCGCTACTCTTGAGAAAGTTCCTCCAAAATTGGATCGAAACATGTCGAACGGAAAACGCTATATCGACTTAATACGCTTAAAATATTTTTAAATATGTGTGAGTCTCACGGGAGTTTTATAGTTAAAATTCCCTTGTAGCTCCTTAACAGATCACCACCAGATCAAACAGATACGCCGATACGGACCGTCGCGCTCCGGTACGCCAGTCTATGACAGCTATTATAAAACGCTTGTCACACTATTTTTATCTTTCAATCACGAAATAGGGTGTGAACCTTTTAGACACGTGTCGATAGTATCTTATAAGGTAACTGGTAACGCCAAATCGGTTTAAAAGTATATGGACATGGCATGCGATGCCTGATATGGCAGCCCTACTAATTATATCTAAAGATAGGTTGGATCGGTTGATTACTCAAGGTATTTCAAGAGTAAGTTGAAATATTTTAGCATGTTTAAATTGGCTAGTAATTGCGCCAAATAGTTAAATTAGCATCTAAATATTAGGTTAAAAATCACCAAACTATGATCCAAAACTGACTTGACTTGGATATCCTCAATTACAACTACTAATACTACTTTATATTTATTTTTTGAAAAATTCCTTTTTAAGGCAGGAGTAAAATAATACATATTTCCATAAATAAAAATACTCTAGATGTTATTTCATAATGAAATAAATAATAGGGAAAAACATTTTTTGGCCATGAAATTTTATTGACATTTTAAGGAAAGAACGAATTGTCTAACCGGAAATAACAGTGATACGAGTGTTGTCCAGTGATGTAGCAATTGTAGCACTGGTGCCGTAGCCGAATGGCATTTCTGCGATGCGAAACGAAAACGAATCGCCGCGAAAGGTAGTCTGGCTCTGTCACGCCAATACTCAAGAGCGACAGAGATAGATAATTAGATATATATGAGCGTTTTGTTTCGTGAACGTTTGGGATCTTATTGTGAAAGAGCCTTTTGAGGGTAGATTTTGTTTACATTTATTGAAATTCCTAAATACACAGACCTAAGCCTACACAGACATAGTGAAACTGAACTGAAATGTAATGTAACAACTTATGTACACCTATGTTGGACAAATAAATGATTCTGTATTCTATATTCTGTATTCTGTAAGCTTTAATCATTTCTTTATGGGGCACTAGCATATGCCCGCGGCTATCATATATGCTCTCGTTAAATTCGGAAATTGCGGAATACTCCATACAAACTTCAAACCCCCATTTTAGGGAAGTGGGGGGTTTGAAAGAGACAAAAACTAGCCTATGTCACTCTCCGTCCCTTCAACTATCTCCATTTAAAAAATCACGTCAATTCGTCGCTCCGTTTTGCCGTGAAAGACGGATAAACAAACAGACACACACACTTTCCCATTTATAATATTAGTATGGATAATATAACGGCAAATATAAATGCCCACAATCCAATAAAGATTCTCAACGTCGGTGTAAACGCGTTTCCTTAAGGAGCAAACTTGACTAATCGTCCTAGCAATTATGCCAACTGAAGTAACACGTAGGAATCCAAGATGGCCGCCCGTCACTTTTGACAGCTGAGCCCTTCGCAATTTAACTGGCTATGTAATTGTGTTATTGCGTAGGATTGCAGTGGATTTGATTTATGTTTTAATTGTTATTTATCTATAAAATGGGCAATGGTCTTGAGTCTAGTCTGTGAATAAGTTTATATTAACTGTAAAAGCTAGTTTTTGTCAAGGATGCATCATGGGTTGCGTTTCACAGTTAAACTGAGTTTAGACGTGCAAGTTATTGCTGCAAGTTTTGAGACAGAAGTATATGCAAGCAAGAGATGCAGATATTTGCCACTCACTCTTACCTATATTTGCGTCTCAAAATTTGCAGCAATAACTTGCTGGTCTAAACTCAGCTTTACCGGAATTCCGAACGAAAAGAGAAAAGTCATGGAACTCTGCACAAAAACTCTGTTAAAACTCCACTTTTTTAACTCAAAAACTTTATTAAAAGAAACAGCGAGACAAAGGATTGCTTTAACACTAAACTTCAAATCTGATTTTTTCATCCACCCTCAATTGACTTTTATAAAAAAAATAACAAAAACGGGTAGCTGAGTAAATATTGCCAGTTAAATGAATTTGACCGGATTTGTAGGCTTTTTCATTAAACATGCCGCGGCCCAAGGACCATATGGGTCCTTAAGTGGAAAATACAAGCACTACACTTAAAGAGAGTGAGGATCTACACAAAGAAAACTATAAACTATCACTTAAAAACTAAGGCTCTGAAGCAGCTAGTGGCAGAGGGCACAGTTTAGTAACTGGTCTCTTGAATACACGATCCTTGAATTGCAAGGAAACTACACGAGTCACGCCGTCTGCTCCTGGGTGCTTCGCCACAATTCGTCCCAAAAGCCATTTACCTGGAGGTAAGCGATCATCTTTAACTAAGACAACCGCGCCAACATTTATGTCGGGGTGATTTTGGGACCATTTGTATCGATGTTGCAACATAGTAAGGTACTCAGATTGCCAGCGTCGCCACAGACTTTGTACCATACGTTGCACCTTTTGCCATCGGTTTAAATAGTCAGGTCGAGTGTCGACGAAACTTTCTTCAGGGATAGTAACCGGTGCCTCACCGATCAAGAAATGACCAGGAGTCAACGGGAGTTCATCAACGGTAGAACTAATCAACGTAAGAGGTCGAGAGTTGACACAAGCCTCGACCTGTGTAGCTAGAGTACTAAACTCCTCAAAGGTTAGGCAAGATTCGCCTACGACGCGCTTTAAATGTCCTTTTACGGACTTAACTCCTGCCTCCCACAATCCTCCGAAGTGGGGGCGCCAGGGGGATAAAATGCCAAGTTGTGCTGTCGTTAGCTAGCAGCTGGGAGATTTCTTCAACAACAGTTGATCGACTGTTCTTGAACGCGAGGTCTAATTCTTTGGACGCGCCTACAAAATTAGTCCCACAATCACTCCATATCTCTTTACAGTGCCCGCGTCGAGCAGTAAACCGTTTGAAGGCTGCTAAGAACGCAGCACTTGACAGCGAACTGACAAGCTCAAGGTGAATGGCCTTTGTAACCATACACAAGAACACACTTATGTAAGCTTTACAAGTTTTGGTACATCTACCAGAGTACAGTTTCAGCGTAAACGGACCACAAAAGTCTACGCCGCTGGTCAAGAACGGACGTGAAGGATTAACTCTGCACTGTGGTAGATTGCCCATAAAAGGCGTCAAAGTTTGTGCAGTTTGAGTAAAACATGGTTTACATAATCTAATCACCTTTTTTACCAAGTTTTTCGCTCTTAAAATCCAATATTTTTGGTGAACAAGATTTAATGTTAGCGAGTTTCTACCATGTAGTGTTCTCACATGAGCATCAATTACAATTAACTTTGCTAAGTTACATTTGTGATGTAATATTATAGGTGACTTCATGTCGAGTGGTATTTGAGCATTTACAAGTCGGCCACCGACTCTAAGAATTTTATCATTGTCTACTATTGGATTTAAAGAGTGAATGTGACTATTTTTTGGGATAGGTTTGCTCTGTGATAGCAAGCCTATTTCTCTTTCAAAGTAAACAGATTGTGACATTCTAATACAAGTTTTCAGCGCATTTTTAATTTCGCTAGAAGTGAGGTAAGTTAATGATGTGTTATTATTCTTTTTAAGAACTTTATCTTTACATGACCGAAGAAATCGAAAGCAATAGGCCGTCACACGTATGAGTCTAAGTAAACTTGAGTATCGATTGAGATACGTGGTACATTCATCATGTTCAGAGGTGCATAAATAACTAACTTTTGCTTTCGGTTTAGCTTCGAGTGTGGTTTCAGGTATAGTGAAATTAGGGTAACAAATCTCAACAGACTCTCGAAGAAAGGCTGGACCTTCCCACCATAGCTGTGACTGCATCAGTTCGTCCGGACTGATACCGCGTGAGGCGCAATCAGCGGGGTTATCCGCAGACTTGACATGATGCCATTGACTACTATTTGTAACATTCAAGATTTCGGTAGTGCGGTTACCGACGAATGGCTTCCAAGTGTTTGGAGTTTTACGCAACCAAGCCAAAACTATCGTGGAATCTGTCCAAGCAAACACAGAATTGTCATCAACATTTAGACTTGTCTTTACATTTGGTATCAATTTTGAGAGTAGGACAGCCCCACAGAGTTCAAGACGCGGCAATGAGACCTGTTTCACAGGAGAGACCTTCGTTTTGGCAGCGACTAGGCTTACTTTAATCTCATTGTTCGTGATGACTCTGATGTAAATAACCGCAGCGTAGGCGGCGCAAGAGGCGTCACAAAAACCGTGCAACTCAATTTTGACATTCTTCGTGATCCCTAACCAACGTGGAAGCTGAATGGCTTGCATGTGTTCAAAGTTAGTCAAGTAAGTCTGCCATTCAGTTTTCTGGTTTTCAGGAAGTTCAGAGTCCCAGTCCAGGCCGGCCAGCCACAACTTCTGCATAAATATTTTTAACACAATCACGCAAGGTGCTAGCCAACCCAGAGGGTCAAATGTCTTTGCTATCGCAGATAGCACACATCGTTTTGTAACAACGTCGTTGTTATGAGGTAAGTTAACTACAAGTTCGAATATATCACTTTGTGGTCTCCAGGCTATGCCTAGAGCTTTAACCGAATCATCCATTTTAATATTCACTGAACCTTGTAATGCTTTTTGTGAATCGGGAATTTCACTTAACACTTTTTCACTATTAGACGACCACTTGTGAAGAAGAAAACCGCCACGTTTAAATAGTTCAGTTAAACGACTTTGAAGCCGTTGAGTGTCTTCTTCTGTAGCTGAACCCGTCATCAAGTCGTCCATATAAAGATCGGTTTTTAGAAGTTCAGCTTCTGGAAACTCTTCACGTTCATCCTCTGCAAGTTGATGGAGAGTTCTTATGGCAAGATATGGAGCACATGAACTGCCATATGTGACGGTAAGCAACCGATATTCTCGAATCGGCTCTTCTGATGACTCGCGCCACAAGATTCTCTGGTAATCGGTGTCTTGTTTGGATATAAGTATCTGTCGGTACATTTGTTGTATATCAGCTACTAAACAGTACTTGTGTTGTCTCCACCGAGTAACTAAATCACGGATGTCTTGTTGCAGTGGTGGGCCGATGAGAAGCTCATCGTTAAGTGAGTTTCCATCGACAGGTTTAGCACTTCCGTCGAAAACTACACGCAGCTTCGTAGTGAGACTCGAGTCTCGTATAACAGCGCAATGTGGTAAGTAATAAGCTCTCTTGTTCTTCTCTGCTTCAGGGACGACCTCCATGTGACCGAGTGACTCATATTGTCTCATGAACTTGCTGTATTCTTCGTGAAACTCGGGTCTGCGCTTAAACTTGTTTTCCATCTGATGTAAGCGCTTCAATGCAAGTGGCTTGGAATTACCCAAATTTGGAGCGTCTTCGTCCTTGAAGGGGAGTCGAACCTCGTATCGACCGTCAGTGTTTCGAGTGTGAGTTTTCTTAAAATGCTCTTCGCACTGTATCTCAGGTTGTGACAGAGGCTTCACGTTTGGTGCATATTCATCAATCTCCCAAAACTGACGCAGCAACTGATCCACTTCGACTTGTGTGTGCATCACAACTACGTTGTGAGACTGATGGCCAGACTGAGCAACGTCACCGCTTACCAGCCAGCCCAATCGTGAGTTCAAAGCGACCAGAGACTCGTTGTGTTTTATTACTCCGTTGAGAATAATATGTGCATATACAACTGCACCTAAGAGCACGTCGATAGACCCTGGCTTGTGAAAGTGTGGATCCGCAAGATCTGGAATCTCAGAAGAAGGCCAGGCATCCGATGGGAGCTCTCGTGCTGGTAATCTCGAATTTATTCGTCTAAGGACGTACGCCTTAGCTGTGATTATGTGTGATGGATCTCTAACTGCATGGAAGTTCAACTTAACTTGTGACTTGGTTGTCGTAGGTACAGGTGATATACCAGTGATTCTGCCGTTGACTGAAGTACGCTCGAGATTCAGTAGCTGAGCTACCGCTTCAGTAACGAAGTTAGACTGCGAGCACGGATGAATCAGTGCTCTCAAGATGATTGTGTCGCCGTTCCTCGCCTTAACTGCAATGCGCGCAGTCGCCAAAATAACTTCTTCGCTGTCGCTGTCAACCTCAGCCTTGTAAACTACGGTTGATGTGGTTTGGCTAGTTTCAGGTGTGGTGGGGGTAGTTGCATCGCTTTCAGGCACTGCTGTGGTCTTGTTAGGGTTTGTGAAGTGCAACAGAGTGTGGTGTCGTCGACTACATTTTTTACAGGTGGTGCTCTGCCTACACGCATTAACAGAGTGACCCTTAACAAGGCAATTAAAACAAATGCCATTCTTCTTAATAAAATCCTGACGTTGAGGAACATATAAGGCGGCAAATTCCTTACAGTGGCAAATATAATGGTTTTGTGAGCAATAAGTGCATTCGCTGTTTACTTCTGTGACAAATGACTTCATAGTTGTGGGTTTTTGAGTTGTCATATTTTTAACTAAGTCTTTTTTCTGCGGTTGGTCTTTTTTGTGAGTGACGTTTACCATCTCCATAGAACGAAAACGATTTTCTAAAAATACACAGAGAGTGGTAAATGTGGGTATGTCTTGAGAGGATCCAAGTGACTGTTCCCATTGCTTGTGTGTCTCTAAGTCCAACTTGGATACAACTAAATGTACGATAATTGCGTCCCAGGTGGAAGTGTTTACGTCGAGATTGTCGAGAGAATTCAAACATTCCCTCGTAGTATCTAAAATCTCCTTTAAGCTTTTAAAACATTCTGTGTTCATTTTCTTTTGATTTAAAAGGCGGCTAATTATTGTAGTAACAATCATACGTTTGTTATTGTATCTACTCTCCAGTGTGCTCCAAGCCTTATCGTAATTAGCCTCCGTGAGTGCAAAATGTTTTAGAAGTTGTTCCGCCTCTCCCGATAAACTTGTTTTTAAATAATGATGTTTTTCAATCGTACTTAAATGCACGTTATTATGCACGAGAGATTTAAACAAATCTTTAAAACTTGTCCAGTCGTTATAATTACCGGCGAACTTAGGTATCGATAAAGGAGGTAATTTAGTTCTAATAGGTGTGGTCTCGATATCATTCATTGATAAAAAACTCTGCATACTATTATTTGTTTGTGGTTGACCTTGACCTTTCGAAGACTCCAACAAATAATCCTTTAATGATCCCTTAAATTCTAGGTAAATATCTTCAGTAGTCTCGTACAGACTTTCCGCATTAAATTGTAATTGCTCCAGTTCAGTTTCTGTAACTGTAGTTTTAATTATCTGATGTTGATCTTGATATTTAGACCAATAACTCTCTAATGTTTCTAAACGTGTTTGTAAATAGCCATGTGTATATCTTGATTTCGACGTCTTTTTAGTATTAGTTTGTAACTTCGAAATGCGTTCCGATAACGTTTTTAGTGATGCACAAAGTTGAGCCATTGTTTACGTTTATGACAATAATTCACAACAAATAAGTTCAAAGTCCACTTTCCCGTACTATATCGAGATCAATTTACGTAAAGTTAGATCACTTGTTATCTTTATCTGGCTACAAAGTCTATAAATATGCAGGTTAAAATGACATAAGTTTTTAACCACAAATGTCCACGTAAATGTATTTGTATTAGTCCAAAACACTTCGTAATTATTATTACGACTTATTATTGTCCACGTATTAGCAGTTCAAAATAAACTAAACACTGTTTAAATGTCCAAATTAGTGAAATAGTTCATAAAGGTTTGTAACCTCACTGGTGCACGAAATCAATGTTATAATTTACAGTCTAATCTTACCAACTCGCAGTAATAAACACTTAGCCTTTTATACACTACTGTTCTTAGCACTTATTACACTTTCACAATCCAGTTCTAGAAGGACCAAACATGTTAAAACTCCACTTTTTTAACTCAAAAACTTTATTAAAAGAAACAGCGAGACAAAGGATTGCTTTAACACTAAACTTCAAATCTGATTTTTTCATCCACCCTCAATTGACTTTTATAAAAAAAATAACAAAAACGGGTAGCTGAGTAAATATTGCCAGTTAAATGAATTTGACCGGATTTGTAGGCTTTTTCATTAAACAAACTCTATACTTAGTCTGTTTTTTTTATACCACGTCGGTGGCAAGCAGGTATACGGTCCGCCTGATGGAAAGCGGTCACCATAACCTATAGACGCCTGCAACTCAAGGGGTGTCACATGCGCGTTGCCGACCCATTAGAAACTTGTACACTCCTTTTTTGAAGAACCCCATACTGTAGTTCATCGGGAATACCTCGGCAGGGAGCTCATCTTTAGTTTTTTTTTTGTTAGCCTATTTGAGTGTCCCACTGCTGGGCAAAGGCCTCTCCCCTGGCTCTCCATGACTCCCTGTTCTCTGTTTCCTCCGGCCAGTTCTTCAGAAAGGCGTCAAGATCGTTTCGCCATCTTTGCCTGGGCCTGCCCGGCCCTCGCTTCTTCGTCGGCATCCACTTGGTGGCTATGTTAGCCCACCTATCCGGATGCATGCGATAGACGTGGCCGGCCCAGTCCCATTTAAGCCTGGTGGTTTTTTTGCCAACATCAGCAATGCGAGTTTTGGAGCGCAGCGTAGTGTTTCGGACTAGTTAAATAAATTTAAACAAAATCTACCCTCAAAAGGTTCCTAAAACCAGATGATGGTAAATGAAATGATAGAAATAGGTCGTTCAGTGACAGATCCGATAGGTTTTCAATTTGGTTGGTAACAAATGTAACTACCCCAAAATTTGCAATTTTTTTTTAGCTAATGCCTAAGAAAAGTATAGAAGTAGGAGACTATAAGCACAGTATATTTAATAAAGAGGACTATCGTACAGTATGGCCACTCCCGCTCCCCGCTGAAAGTGCCGCCCACCCCCTCTCGGCTACCTCACACCGCCTGTCAAAAACGCGAACAGTCGCATCAAGCATGGATACGCGTTCACCTACACGAGCTTAGAATGTGTGCTAGGAACGCGCCTCTTTCATATATTTGATAGCCAGAGCACAGAATATATAATAGTACAAGGCCAGAGTCCAAGATGTGGTATAGTATGAATTTTCTGAGATGAATTTTTGGATTGTGCCGTAATCTGTTAAACAAAAGCCTTTGTTTCTATTATTCACAACGGCTAGCTTCCGTTTCCACAGCACGTGCTAAAGTCTCAGTGTAGTTAAAAAGCAACTATCATGATAACAATAAGGTTCAAATCCATAAAAAGCCCTTTCGGAGGTAACACGTTTTGTCATCTTCAAAAAAAGTTACCTGCATACTGTAAACTGTTTCATAAATGTGAACCTTATTGTTATCATGATAGTTGCTTTTTAACTACACTGACACTTTAGCACGTGCTGTGGAAACGGGAGCTGGCCGCAGTGAATAATAGAAACAAAGGCTTTTGTTTAACAGATTACGGCAAAACCCAAAAATTCATCTCAGAAAATTCATACTATATAATATAAGTATCATCGGTCTTTCGATTTAATGAATATTTATACAAAGATCCAGAAAATTCTCCCCAACAAAACATTACACTGTCAAACACCGTAGTCATTTATACAAACATTTATCGAGTGCGCGCAGTGATAGGGTGTTCACTTTCCGATAGGGCGCAGCTACAGGGTGTTCATTCGAGTCATTAGTCACCCTCCGGATTCCAAGGGGTAGTTTTAAACGTTTTTACACTTAAATCGATTGGGAAGTTGACTGTAAGTAAAAAGTGTTTTTGAGATTCTGACGACCGGTCCGTAGTTGGTAGTAACCCTGCCTGCTAAGCCGCGGTCCTGGGTTCGAATCCCGGTATGGGCATTTATTTGTATCATGAATATAGATATTTGTTCCTGAGTCATGGGTGTTTTCTATGTATATAAGTACAAGCTTTGCTTAGTTTGGGACTAGGTTGATCTGTGTAAGGTGTCCCCCAATATTTATTTATTTATTTATTCTAGTCGGAAGTATAAAGTACTTATTTTTCATTCGTTTTGTTACTATCCTTCAGCATTCAAAAGGTCCTAAAAACACTATATTGTACGATGAGAACATAGGTTTTAGCAGATATAATAACTACTATGCAGTTTAGGCCTAATGACTCTATTAGGCAACTTGACTGTACTTAAAATAAAATATTTTATACCACGTACGAAATCAAGGATCAGATATTTATAAGAAAAACAGGGACAGAAGTTATTTTTAACTTCAATTTATATTTTATAAATCATATAGAAATATATAAAGTAAATCAGTTGACCGTGACGTCACTCAATTCGATTTCATATTAATTCCATATTTTAAATAGCAAGTCGTTCAAAATCGTCTTGACAGTTCTTAATAAGAAGCTGAATTGACTAGGAGGAAAGTAGCCTATGATTGTTTAGTATCTATTTTTAGGGTTCCGTAGTCAACTAGGAACCCTTATAGTTTCGCCATGTCTGTCTGTCCGTCCGTCCGTCCGTCCGTCCGTCCGCAGATAATCTCAGTAACCGTTAGCACTAGAAAGCTGAAATTTGGTACCAATGTGTATCTCAATCACGCCAACAAAGTGCAAAAATAAAAAATGGAAAAAAATGTTTTATTAGGGTACCCCCCCTACATGTAAAGTGGGGGCTGATATTTTTTTTCATTCCAACCCCAACGTATGATATATTGTTGGATAGGTATTTAAAAATGAATAAGGGTTTACTAAGATTGTTTTTTGATAATATTAATATTTTCGGAAATAATCGCTCCTAAAGGAAAAAAAAGTGCGTCCCCCCCCTCTAACTTTTGAACCATATGTTTAAAAAATATGAAAAAAATCACAAAAGTAGAACTTTATAAAGACTTTCTAGGAAAATTGAACTTGATAGGTTCAGTAGTTTTTGAGAAAAATAGGGAAAACTACGGAACCCTACACCGAGCGTGGCCCGACACGCTCTTGGCCGGTTTTTTTATTTTACTCAAGCTATACTAACTCTGCTCATTGGTTCTAGCGCGGCTTCTAGCTAGCCTGCTGGTAAAAAATATATACCTATGTTAAACTTCAAAATAAAATCAGTGTCATCTGAAAGTCTGTTTAAACATTAGCCAAATAGTATGTCATTCTTCATCCCTTCAACTATGTCCAGTTAAATAATCACATTAATTCGTATAGAGTTAACTTTAGTTAGAACTTAGAATTAGTATATAATAGTATCAATTGTAATTTCAACTCAATTTTAAATATTTTCTAAATATGTACATGTGACGTGTAAAAGTGCCCCTGTGGCCTATTTGCTGAATAAATTATTTTGATTTTGATTTTTTTTTATTTTTTCGTCGCTCCGTTTTGCCACACCTCGGAAACTGGCGATCAAATATATGAAAGAGGCGCGTTCGTAGCACACAGTCTAAGCTCGTGTAGGTGAACGCGTACCATGCTTGTATGAGTGACGTATGACAGGTCGACTGTTCGTGTTTTTGACAGGCGGTAACTGTGAGGTAACCGAGAGGGGGTGGGCGGCACTTTCAGCGGGGAGCGGGAGTGGTAATACGATAGTACTCTTTATTATACTGTGGTTTTTCCGTGAAAGACGGACAAACTGACACACACAATTTCTGATTTATAATATAATAAGTATGGACAAGTATAAGTACCTAAGTATGTGTAATATGTATAGCATATTAACTGCAGAAGTAATATTAAGTATAGCGATATAGTTTGACATCGCTCGATGTATGTTTTGACAAATTAATTCCGCGCGGTGTGCCTGTAATTATATTCTTGCTCAGGGTTGCCACTCACCAGAAAATATATTTAAATTTAGATGGATAATTTTCTCTAGGTGTACAAAACGTACCCTACGTAGCCGAATGGCATAAACGCTCACGAAACGAAACGCTCGTAGATATCTATCTCTATCGCTCTTGCGTATTGGCGCGACAGAGCTAGACTATCTTTCGCGATGTTTCGTTTTCGGTTCGCGTCGGAGAAATGCCATTCGGCTACGGGGCCTGTTGTCAACACACAACTATACAGAAGTGCAAAATTCGACAGTTCCGAACAAACTGGCACCATCCTTTATTTTCTAGTATAATTCTGGGAGCCTAGTCTAGATGATATATATGGCGCGACCAAAATTTGTGTTGGAAAATTGTATATCAATTCAAATATCTTTCATTTTTTAAACCTTGTTCGTTTTTGAAGAGACAATTCAGACAATTACCGACTCAATCAGTGTATCTACCTAAATTAAATAATAACACTGCAAAATATTTTACTAAAACATGGAGCGTTGGAGTTGCGATTGCGAACGAAATGCAACTGTCTCTGTCGCATTAATATAAATAGGCATAGAAGAATGATGCAGACGCAAATCGTTTCATTGCATTGCAGTATTGCAAATGACCATTTACACCGGAATTTGTTTGACTGTACACATCTTACACAATCAACGAATCCATAGGTACTAATATTATAAATGGGAATGTGTGTGTGTGTGTGTCTGTTTGTTTGTCCGTCTTTCACGGCAAAACGGAGCGACGAAGTGACGTAATTTTTTAAGTGGAGATAGTTGAAGGGATGAAGAGTGACATAGGCTACTTTTTGTCTCTTTCTAACACCCCCCCCCCCTCCCACTTCCCTAAAATGGGGTGTGGAAGTTTGTATGGCGCATTCCGCAATTTTCGAATTTAACGTGAGCGAAGCCGCGGGCAAAAGCTGGTATTTAAAAAGATGGCAGGATGACTTGGACAAATTCTACTCGGGATGGCAAGGTTAAACAAACAACAGGGTTGAATGGAACAAGCGAGAGGGAGGCATTTGTCCAACAGTGGGACACTAAACCAGGCTAGCAAAAACAAACTATTAGTTAATTCGTTTCGTTTTCTAGTTCAGCGATTTTTACAATATACATATAAAAAATAAAATAATACATATTTTAATCCGCGATCGCCAACCCTAGCCCGCCGTCTGGGTGGCCCAGCCGTCCGATAGCGAGGCAGTTTAAAACAAAACCAATAAGCAAGCGGGACGGACTGTGTTGCCGTCTCGCTCGCACTCGTGCGCTGAACCGACAGAGCATTTACGCTTAGACGGGGAGAGAGTATGTTACCAGACATTGTAATTTTGCATTGTCACGTTAAAAGCATATATGTGCAAATTTACCAAATCTAGCTGAATAGTTAATTAGGTTTAATAACTTTAACATGAACTTTCCGGATCTAGAAAATCTTTGTATTAAACTCTTTTATTTTTTTTAAGCTGCACCGAAAGTAGATGAATTTTTACGACGTCTGTCAAATTCTGTTCAGTCTGTCCAATAAGCCAATAACTTAGTATTGGAGTATGAGTAGGACTTCTAGGATACATTTTTTCAGTCATTCTGTTTGTCAGACTTTAAAATAAATTTAAATGTGGAAAAATTACTGCTTTTTTTAATAAATGGGCTTACTTTTGGCCACAGACTAGCCAAAGGCAAAGACGTGGCCTATGATGGAGTGAGCTCGCCCAGAAGATGCCTGTTCACTCTTGATTTGAAGGTTGCCGGGTTATATGCTTTGGCCTCCTTCGGCCTTAATTTGGGGCTAGGTCGATCTGTGTCTCTAAGTATTTATTTATTATCTTGAAGTTCGAGAGAATCTGGCTGTACTAATGTAAGGACGAATTTCGACGAGTTTTGGCACGCGAGTTTCATTACAATGTGGCATTTAATCGGCTGGCTGAAATGGTTGTAATCTCATTAGACCGCAAAGTAGGTACCTATCTAAAATCGCATGCGATTTCGCGCACCGTCTAGATGAGCCTTAAGTGACAGAAATCGAGTGTATTTACTCTAGTTAGTTAGTTAGTTTTGTTGGGCATTTTCCGCAAGTCGACAACTATTGTGCCTATACGAATGAAAATGAACCACCGGTAAAGTTGATGCAATAGGACAATAAAGGACACCTGAGTACAAATTAAAAAAAAAAAATATTTTGCGTGAATTTGACGAGGTAGCACTACTCTAGCCACCCCAGCTCCTCTACAAATCCTAGCAGTGTTTTCAGGTTGCTAAATACCTCTTTTAGTGTGTTCGGCGTACCTAGGTACTTGTTCCTATATACCTCTACCTGTTTACCACTCTAGAAGAAAGTGTTTGGTGTATTTACTCTAATTATTGACGCTAAAAACAAGCCACCAAGTTTTCCTCTTTCAGCACAATTTTCGGACGTTTCATGTTACGTAGTCTATTGAACCTAGTCTGTAGCATACTGCATACGGAATCGCTACAAATTTCTATAGATATCAATGAAAGTTCAGTTTGTACCAAAATACTTCACATTGCTTTGACTTCCGTTTATTTTATATACGAATAACTTGTAACTATCACAGTATCATGGGCATTGCGCGGTACCAGGGGAGGGAGGTCATGAGGTCATGACCTCCCCCCCCTGGAGCCTAGTTTGGCCATACAAATAGGCCGCGTGGCATTGACCACGTGCTCCCCCCCCCCCCCCCGGGAACATTCTATTGAATCTTTCATGAAAGGAGAAATTTACGCGTGTAGGGGGCGCCTCTAGTACAGTATCGAAGGATTGATGGTCTACTGCGCCTGTCTGCGCTACCCAGGTTCCAGCATATTCGAAATATTTTGTTGACTCCGTCCCATTATTTGCAGTTTGCACTCAATGCATTGATGGATCAGTGTCAATCAACATGATAAGTACCTAAAGCTTAGACTGAAACTGTTGTGAGCCTTAATGCGTGACAGTACACAGATCAGCGTTCACTGGTTCTTCTTCTTTCTTCTTTAATCCCTGTTACCCTCTGAGGGGGTGTAGGACTCGAATCATATTTCTCCATTTACTCCGGTCTTGGGCAGTTTGGGTAACCTCCTCCCACCCCATGCCTAGCACCCTGAGCTCCTGCTGAACCGAGCGACGCCAAGTCGATTTAGGGCGGCATGGTTTGCGCTTTCCGAGTATATTCCAGGTGAGGGCCATTCTGGATAGGTGGGTATCAAGTTTTCTGAGGATATGTCCAATCCAATGCCATTTCCGCTTCTGGATTTCTTCGTGGGCCTGGTTAACAGATCGTAACTCCATACCTACATTGTCCTGCCAGGTAATCCAGTGTTCAGCAGTTTCTTCCAGTGTTCGGAATGGATTGTGGCGCACTGCAGTTTGTAACAAATTGTTCGCGTAACAAATGACGTCCGCATTATTGGTATACTGACTGACACGTGTTTCTGATACGGTCACAGGATAATGTTCCGTAAATTGTTACAAGTGTCTCACCTTTAAGCTGGGTCCACACTTGTGACATGGCGACGGACCGGACTACGTGGCATCGAACGGGACATGCTAAATGTGGACGATCTAGGTTAGGTCACAATCCATGAGTACGACGGAATGTTACAAGTGTAGACGCATGGTGGTGAACTAGACTGCTGCGTGGCGTGGCACGCGCGATTGTTATTCTTCCTTCCAATAATTACGAGGGACGTAGTGGACGCACCGCCAGATTCAGATTCAATAGTTTATTCATGGTAACCACATAAATTATTTACCGCCAGGACACGTCTTGAGGTGATCCACTTCTATCCCGTGTCTGTTCCATGTCTGTATCATCTCGCGTACTTCGACACGTGTCAAAAATGCAAGTGTGGACGTGTCCTGGTCACGCGAACAATATTAGCGAACATCGTAAAAAACCGACTTTCGATGGATCGGCTTTAATGCGTGACAGTTATACACAGATCAGCGTCCATATTGGGTCTGGTTTGTAGATCGTAACTCCCTACATTATCCGGCCAGTTATCCTGTGTCTGGCAGTTTCTTCCAGTGTTCGGAATAATCCGTTTCCAGCAGTGCTATTAAGGTACAGATTGATGGGTAAGTGGGTATCAAGTAACAATCACAGGAAGCATCTCTTATCTTCCGAAGGAACGGGTTCCAAAATTTGCTACTTTAATTTCAACTCTGTCAAGTTGACAAAGAGTCAAATCTTTATTGAGGCTATGTACAATATTTAGGACGCGGGTCGTCAGGAGGTTAATAGTAGTATAACCATATTTTGGTTTGTTCTCTATAAAATATTGTTGATTGACTAATGAATAAGTAAATTTCATGTAGGTACGAAATGAACGGACGTCATCGAAGCATCGAACAGTGTCAGCGTGGGCTGAAGACTCTATAGACCGCACACGACGCGATATAGTTGTCAATTGCTATTGCTAGTACAGGGTGTATTCAACTAACTCAAATAATAACAAACAGAAAACAGCCATATTCACCATACTAACTGGTACAGGCTCTGTTTGTTCAGTTGGTAGTTAACAATGAGAAAGTTTCATTTCGTTCACACAGGGTTCAATAGTTATTTGTTTTACAAGGGGGCAAAGTTGTTATTTAACCGCACGTGCCAATATTGAAGCCCGAGCAAGCGAAAGATTCCAATATTGAACCGCGAGCGTAGCGAGTGGTTCAAAAAGTGGAATCAAAATTCGTCTCCTCGGGGTGAAATGGGGATCCAAAATTTGTATGGAAAATAATTTTGATGATTTTAGTCGAAACTTCACAGGGTTATCTATGCCCAAACATTATTTGATTTTCGTAGGTCCGCGGGCGAAGCCGTGGGCGAAAGCTAGTTATTCTCATAGGAATACTTTTGGCATCGGCCTGTACGTTAGAAACGCATAAAAGAAATCCCGATCTGCGCCTACACAAGCAGCCATATATCTTGTCGGGTAGCCACGGCGTCATAAACATACTAAACTAATATATGTTATACTCCGCCCAGCTGACTTTGTCAGGGATAGGCGCCAAGTTAGAAGTTTTTTTTTTTTTTTTTTTAATATAAATGGAGTAAGCACTCTTGACTACAGACTAGCCAAAGGCAAAGACGTTCTATTTGAAGGTTCATACCAAGGATTATTTATATAAGATTTATACAGTCTCCATACTAAGAGTCATACCTCATTTATCTGTACTATCATAGCTACACTGATTATGTCTACAAATATTTTTTTTCGAAATGTGTATTGTATTGACGTGATATTAAAATAAAGAAGCATGTCATTTGTTCTTATAAAAAAATAATAACACGCAAAAATGTTTCGGCAAAATAATTATGATTTTGGCCACTTCCAGGCTGCGAGCGCTTTTTAACCCCCGACGCAAAAACGACGGGGTGTTATACGTTTGACGTGTCTGTCTGTCTGTGGCATCGCAGCTCCGATTTAGATTTAGTTTTTTAGAATCAAAACAGATAACATGGCACTCCAGTAAATCAATAATAAGTCGAATGTACATTCCTTGACCATCAGAATCTTATTCTTCTTATCATAACCTAAAAAACGTTATCTCGATTGACAAAACTGCCCTCTACAGATTTATCTAAATCAGACACTTATAAATAGGGCCTATTAAGCCTGATCCATCAGCCGACTTATCCGCCCGTGTCAAATTGCCTTTAAAAAAAAAAACTAAACGTCAACTCATTTGTCAATGGTCCAGTTTCCATGGTCCAAGCAATTAAAAAGTTAATTGAAATAGTCTTTGACGCTCGTTTGTTTTTATGGCGATTTTTTTTTAATTTTATCTGGTAGCTGTGTCGTTAAGATGATGGAAACGGTTCGAGATAATAATATTTTAGCCCTCGTAGACGTTAATAAAGAATACGGAACTTGTCTGTACTGAAATATTTTGTACTATGCATGAAATAAAACATCTTATTCATCAGATAATAATTATAAGGAAATGCCACATGCGCGTTGCCGACCAATTAGAAACTTGTACACTCCTTTTTAGAAGAACCCCATACTCTAAGTAGTAGTTCAATAAACGAGAGATGCTCTTTTAAAGGTATAATTAATCAAAAAACCTAACTGATATAATTGTGACGCATAATTGTGTCGCTTAACTTCAAACTTGGGTTAATCCATTCTGCTTTAAGGTTGAATATATAAAAAATATAATATGTATGATCTTAAAGATAATCAACCTTACAGCAGAATGGATTTACCCAGTTTTGAAGTAAAGCGACACAAATTATGCGTCACCTATTTCGTCAACAGCAGCGTCTTATTGCTTTTCACATTCATTAGTTACGAAATTTGCTTCCCAAACTAATTAAATTAAAAGAAAGCGCGTCTAATTCGAACTATAAAGTTTCAAATTTAAGTTCATTATGAGACGAGGCAAGCTTAATTAATGAACCAAGAGCTCAATTTAAAGATAGTAAAATAAAATCAGAATTATTACATTGTTACTCTACTTATTATACCTTTAGCCGTCCAGATTCCCATTAAAAAGTATAACATTGTTTTGAATGTACTTAGATAAATAATATATTTTGTTTTTATTCTCTCTGATACCTTCCGTGATTTTTTTCCACTTGATGGTCTCATCGGAAAAACAGCGCTGGAAGCACTCTTTATTATTCTGTGCCGATGTGTAGTTATAATGTGTAACTTGTCTTGACCGTGTTCACGGACTCATCAATGTATATTATATTCTTTGTATTTTGAATCTTTAGTGTAACTGGTCTGTATTTGACTTTTTAACTCTTTTAAAATTCGCGAAAATCTAAGCAAAGGATAACCTTTTACTACTAAACCTACTGCACACTTTATAATGTATATTTTTACTCACGAACTTTAATAGATCTTCCAGCAAAACGCTTAAAGCAACCAAAAATAGTTCCCTAGCAGCGCCATTTTTAACCATTCATAATTAACAGGACACACAGACTGTTATGAAAACTGAAAGCGCATTTAATTCACAATGTGTGGTCCAATAATCAACCTAAATTAATTCACGCCATTAAAAAAAACTTGTCTATGGTGCGTAAATCAAACGAACTGTCACACTGACAGCGATTTTAGCGCGAAACGCACCTGTCATGTTTCGTTGCGTTCAGAAATAAGTATTTTTAGAGGCGTTTAGCGAACTAATGTTACGATTAGTGGAACTAAATTTTGTCGCGGACGTATTTATACGGTCGTAACGTCAAAACAGAGTTATGGTTTCACATTATTAATAATAAACTTTAATATTTAGGCCGGTTAGAGTCAAAATCGTTTGTTTTTTTTTCTTTTTAAAAGACGTTTTTTCATGTCATTCTCGTCTCACATGGGTGACTTGAGCGTCATTCAGAGGCGTTTTTATACGTTTTTAGTTCAATTGGATTTGGCCGTTAGATAATTAAAGCTAACCTAAAAGTGCGTTTATACTTTGTAAAGAGTAATTTTACGTTCATGCCTAGTTAGGTTAAGCACCGTTAAGCTTCTTTATTCATAAAATTGTGTAGTTTCTTACAAATATTTTTTTTGTAGAAATCTGGTTTTCATGGAAAATTGAGCGTTTGTAGAGTAAATTAAACGCTTCAAATGTACCTACCTACCAAATCTGATGAATACTGATGAATAGAGTTAAAGGGATCGAAAAGAATTTAGGTTACTTTTTATCAATCATTATCATTTACGCAGACGCGTCGCGGGTATAAGGGCATTTTCAGAAATTGGGGCCCAAAATTAGTGACAGCAGGGTGAGCACATGATTGCCGCGAGAGTATGTCGCCGCGAGACAGACTACCCGTCCTTATATCATTAATACAGTTAGAATAAGACGTGTGATCTATCTCGCGGTGACATACTCTCGCGGCAATCATGTGCTAGGCCTACAGTTGTTAACAAAAATTAACTCGATGTCCGTTTTGTGACGAAAATTAAGATTAAAATGTGTCTAAAAACGAACTTTTATCATGTTATAAAGTTAGATTATTGCTTATAGTTTATGTAATTAACACGACAGCAATATTTTTTATTGAAATTTTATGCTTAATTGTCGTCAAAAAACTGACATCGAGTTAATTTTTGTTAACAACTTTTACTAATTTTGGGTCCCTATTTTTGAAAATGCCCATAACTTACATAGTTATAATTGCTGTAGGTAGTGTCTGTTCGAAAAAAGAAGAGTCGTGGAAGGTATTGGACCCCATACATTTCACGAATTTCTTTCCGAACAGACTTTACCTCTAGAGTAAATTTCATTCTAAAGTCATATTAAAAAAGTTTCGGTCATCATCATCATATCAGCCCTTTATCGACCATTTCTGAGCATTAGGCCTTTCTTCTAGGCCTCAGTCCTGAGCTAGTCTTATCCAGTTGTGACCCGCAATTTTTTCGGTAAGTCACATTTTTTGTAGGATTTTGAGCAGCGCTCCAAGTGGGACGTTTTAGAAGCAATTTACCTAAACATTTTTATCGAAAACAAATAATATTTTCATTAGAGGTCTGACATGATACGAGTTAGATAACAAATTGTTATAGTTTTTGCGCTACTATTAGTTTTCATTCCTATTTCAGTAGAGCCTTCATTATAATACATTAATTTTGTTCAAACATCCAAAGGCTTAAACGCCGCCATGACGCTAATTTGACAGCTGTCAAAACGCCATGATGGATTGAAGGGAACTATTTGAGGCATTATTAGTCACTACTGGTGTTAATAGTTTTGGAAATAATATTTCTGAGTCGAATTTGGTTCAAAGTTCGAGTAGTAAATGATCACCCATCTTCCGGAACTAAGCTTATTTTTTTTTAAATTATAGATGGGCTTACTCTTGGAAACAGACTAGCCAAAGGCAAAGACGTGGTTAATAAACTAGCCAAAGGCAAAGACGTACCTAGTAATTAATATTTTTGTGATGTTTAATGTGTAAAATTAATTATACTGATCTCATTTAGCATTAAGTTTCTATATTGTACGCCTCTCTGAGGCAGGACATGCAGACTCTTGTATATTATACTTTATAATAACATCTCTGTAACTCATGGCCAACAATATTTTGATTTATTGATATAGTTATTATGGTTAATAGAGAAAAAATCCGTACAAAATCGACAGTTTTAATCGCTGAACAATCACTAATAAATTAATTTACATTTATATTACATGCAAATCAATATTAAAATCACATCGTTACTGCAATAATAATTGTTGAGAGGAGGTATGTATAATTAAAGCATTTTTATGAGAAAGAAAAACATAGAGAAGATGAAAAAAAAAGAGACTAGCAGTTTCTTCAATTAAAACATTTTTATAAAGAAAAAAAATAAAGAGAAGATTAAAAAAGACTAGCAGTAGGTATGTATAATTAAAATATTTTTATGAAGAAAAAGCATAGAAAAGATTTTAAATGAGAGACTAGCAGCAACTTAAAAAAAAACAATTTTTAAAATAACTGATTGCAAGCACGAACTGTGCAACGTTTCGTACGGATCAATAAAAACATTTTTTTTCTTAAAAGCTTTGTTGTGTGGCGAACAGCGAAAAAAAAACACAAATAATATCTCATAGATATAAGTAACGTACGATACAACACATAAACACATACGTATATGGGTACACGAATTAGAAAAATCACAAAATGTGATTTAAAAACGCCCTTTTTGGCAAAAATGGTATCCGTGTTTAAAAATACACTTATAAAGCTATTTTCACTTGCATTTCAACAAAATTTTGTGCCGAAAACTAAAAATTAAGTAAATGTGTTTTATAAAATGTTTCCATATGGTATATTTGAATAAAAAAAGCTCGTTTGCCCTTGTGTGGCCACCATTGATAAAACTATAAAAAGATGAATAAAAAGCAACATTTCGCCTAAAAACAGTGTTAATTTCCTAAGTCTGGATTTATCGTCGCCAACGTGGATATTATTGTCGTTGTCGGGAAATATCATATGTCACGGATATATTCGGTATCAGGGTGCACACCCGCTGGCGGCGATGGTTATAGTTTCAAGAGAAACAGTCTTATAACGGGATATTATAGATTTTTATTTTTTAATTTAAGTTTGGTCTAATTTATGTTTATTCATATATGATATGATAAAAAGAAATATGGTTTTTTTGTCATTTTTAATGTAATGTGTAATAATATAATTTATTGACCATTTTACCGTTTTACTGTTGTCATGTTGTTGTTGTTTATTGAAATGAATTTCCATAGAGCAGGTTCCTAGTCTGTTAATATTTCTTTTTTTGATGAATACTTTTGCTGATTAAATTGTATCTCGTTTTTTAATGCATGTAAATTATAAGATGTAATGTTTTGAAAAGAAGTGGCCCGCCGAGTTTCTTGCCGGTCCCATAGTGGATACCCCCCTCCAACTAAGGGGGGACTGAAATCTTCTCGAGGCTAGGCGTAGGGGGGTGAATTGCAGAAAATATGTACCTTTTGGATTTAGTAACTAAACTGAGAAAAAACGAAACTGATAATTGCTGTAACGAAACTGATAACATAAGGCGTGGAACACATGGGAATAAAAATGTTGCCCGGTTCTATATAAAACAGAATTATCAATGAAACATTATAATTCTAATCAACAATATTTATTATAAATTTTTGACATACATAATCGCAGTGAAAATAGTTTCGTTACGTAACGAAAAATAACGAAACTGAGAAAGATATATGAGAAATCATAACCTCAAAAAATATTTATCGTCAAACATGTCACATATTGCTTTAAAATCTTGTAAATTTGTAGAAAACATTGTAAAAACAATCATTTATGAATAAAACTGTGTACGATAATCAAACTATTTACCTTGGAAACTCACCGTTAATCACCCTGAGATTTTATAGCAATAAACACCACGCGTCCATCCATGAGCCACTACGTTGAAAAACAAAATGGATGCCGCTGTGTTCAACAATTTGACAGTTGTTCCCTCTGTGTAATAATAATAATGAGAAGTAATTCTACTAATATTTTTAAACTAATCTTTGGGATATTCCTCCGTAACTAACCCTGAGTAACGAAAGTTCTGTAAGTTGGGACAATATGTAATATTACCAAAATAATATATTATTCCTAATTTAAGTAAATATTTTCGTACTGAACATAAAGAAGAACATGTAAAGACTGAATAATTTACAATTAAACTTTTAAGAAACTAATATGAGTCGTAACAACCTTCCTCGATAGAAGTACGGTCAACATTGGGACATGATTATACTGCTGTGAAGTTACTGCATGCATCACCGAAAAAAAAATAAAAAAAAAAAGAAAACCTACAATTGTCTTAAGATTAATTTTTAAATGAATCAAAAGATTCGCTTTTATTAAATTAACGTAACTCCGGTGTGCCTTATTTCTCAAAATATATTTTTAAACCCTCCTTGTTTTCACGGGACACTAAATTAGCTAAAAGGTACACATTTTCTGCAATTCACCCAGGGTTAGAGCCGGCGTAGCTTTATTTGACGTTCATAAGCGCATTGTAATCTGCCTACTTGGAAAATAAATATTTCATTTCATTTCATAAATATGTAATTTTTGCCCTAAATAAATGTTCATCACATAAAGGTCCTTATGCTTTAGTGCAATGACGGAGCATTTCAAATAGTTATCTAGTCTTCCGTTATCATGTTACAATACAAACGCGAATTTTCTGGTGTCTTCTGTAAATTGACAGGATCTTTCTCTAAGGCCACGTGCAGAATTATGCACAGAAATATGATCGCTTGCTGTAAACGATGAAAAAAAAGTAATAGGTATACGAAATCGTATGCGACGAACATTACAAGACAGCCCACGGGATGCTCCTGATGACATTTATCTGTCGCAGTTGACCATTTACATATGAAACATCACATTCATGTGTATATTATAGTAGCAACTTATTATATCCCTAGTACTATATATTTTACGTTTCTATTTACTTAATACCTATTATTAGCCAATAAAAAAACCAATGACGAACCATAGTCGCTTGCGCAGTGCAGTGTCCGGTTACTCCGCGGTGGTTCTAAAAATTAAGTCATCACTCACAGACTTGTTGCCTTTTTACTGTCGGATGGCTCTATGCCACCCACGACAGTAAATAAATAAAATTATGTCATAACTAAACAAAATCAACAGTAGTTCGCCTCGAATCGAAGTGAAAACCGATATTTAAAGAAAATTAAGTACCTACTAACATTATCAGGCTTTGATTTTTCTGATTTCATTGATACGAGTACTTACTCTAATTTTATTCATACTAATATTATAACTGGGAAAGTGTGTGTGTCTTTTGTCCTTCTTTCACGGCAAAACGGAGCGACGAATTGACTTGAATTTTTAAGTGGAGATAGTTGAAGGGATGGAAAGTTACATATGCTGCCTTTTGCCTCTTTCTAACCCCCCACTTTCCTCAAATGGGGGTAGGGGGGGTGGAAGTTTGTATGGACAATTCCATAAATTTCGAATTTAAAGCGAGCGAAGCCGCTGGCAAAAGGTAATACAGACATATACATACTTCAATTTACACACAGGGTAGGCAGAGCATATGACACTGCTTAAGTCACAGTGCCACTCTTGGCAATTGAGGGGCTGAAAGAAAACGACAATTGTGACTATGTTTAAATTAGAAATGCATCCTAAACACCCACATCAATTGACCTGCCCCTCTAGCACAACTTGCCTTGTCGCGCGCGAGTCCATGCTTGAAGTCATGCTTGATGTAAAGGGTCAGACGACAATAAAATTCACCTAGCTGCCGTGCTTTCTAACAAAGGAATTCATCAGTATAACAAGACCTCTTAATTATATTTCATCTTATATTTAGTCCTGTTATGCTCACCTGAATTTAAAATACTTGTTTATCTTGCACATGTTGCATTTGAATATATTGCCTTCACTGCACTTAATTATCATTAGTATTGTCTATTATGTCTCTTGTATAATGACATTGTCTAGCTTGAGCTTAAAATCGCCTATTTTAAAACACACCTTCTATTCTTGAGGAAAGCAAATTATCCTAATGCTATTAACCAAACAAAAGTAAAGTACATCCGGAAACATATCCATAATCCGGAACTCCCAAAAAAAACCGCAAACTGCAAAAAAATAATTCCACACGCAACACTACAGCATAAAGCCATCCAAACGCTTTTATAATCCTTATTTTGACAGCCAGCCTCAATGGAGGTAAAAACGCGGGGGACAGGGACAGAGGTATATGTGTGAGAGGTATAGCGATAGATGGCGCGCTGGGTGGCATAGTGACTCAAGACGTAACTGATGGGTAGCTAAAAAGGCTTAAGAGAGCGGATTATGGGCAGGGTTCCGTGGGACTTGTTTGAAGAATTTGGTGTGCATAGATTTGATATACCGTCCGGTCTGGCCTAGCGCGTAGTGACCTTGCCTGCTAAGCCGCGGTCCTGGATTCGGATCCCCGTAAATGCATTTTTTTGTGTGATGATTTGATGAACACATATATTTGTACAATCTTAAAACTCAGAAAAAATATCATTATATCTTTTATCTCAACTTAACCGCCAATATATTTAAAGATACTTACTTATGTTTTAAATGTAGATTGTCATTTGTTATTTTTGTTTTCAACCCTAGACGCAAAAACGACGGAGTGTTATAAGTTTGACGTGTGTCTGTCTGTCTATCTGTCTGTGTGTGTGTCTATCTGTGGCATCGTAGCTCAAGAACGGATGAACCGATTTAGATTTAGTTTTTTTTGTTTGAAAGCTGAGTTAGTCGGGAGTGTTCTTAGCCATGTTTCATGAAAATCGGTCCACTATGTCGTTTTTTTTTTATTTTAATTTTGTGGTTAGGTTAGGTTATTATAGACATTATAGTGTTACGTATATTATCTGACTAGAGCAAATTTTTGATGTATATTAAATTTTAAATCGAACCACACAATTTAATAACTATATCTAGATATTTTTCTGGCACGACCGTCAAGTTGTAAGTGCTTGGCAAAATAAAAACATTGACAATCCTTTTATCGATAATTAGCCCTACATAATAGTACATTACATCAGAGGCCGGGAAAATGAGGATTTCCGGCCAAGTGGGTATATACGGCCGAGCGAGCGTGCGAGCGAGGCTGGATAGGGATACGAGGCCGGGAATCCGTTTTCACGCCGAGGCATGTATAGTGCTTTTCTCAAACATACAATGAAATAAAAAAAATGCTCTAAAGGACAATATTTTATAAAAAAAAGTTACTTTGCAGGCCTAGGCCTAAAAAATAATATGAAATCCCTTTACAGTCCTCTCGAGTTGTTGCGCCCAAAAAGCGATACTTCCCAGCCCATTTTAAGGAACGTAAAGACAATATTTCATTGCATGTTTGAGAAAAGGTTATTTATTACCCCTAATAATAATCTCTAAAATCTTGAATAATCATGTAAGAACTTATGTAAACTGTTAAAATATGGTTCGTTTTATTTGGTTTTATTATGATTGTCCGTTTATTTTCAAACATGTGACATTTGTATAAAATGTTATATACACATAAATTTAAGCTTATATAACCTAAACGGGGTAGGCAGAGCACATGAAACTACTCAAGATTCAGTGCCACGGCAATAATTAATGACATTAAGTATTATAATTAATGACATATATAATGTAAGTTATCGACGAACTAAATATCGGAAGGACGTCACTAGTGTCACTTCGTTCGTACTAGAAAAATATCTAGGTATATTAATAACCATACGGAACCATCAAACTATGCGGTCAACCTCCTTGCCCACATTTTTTACGTCAACCCAAAGTGTTAAGATTTGGGTTGCGGCCCACTAGATACGACTAAGTAGGTTTGTATGGAAAAACGCTTGTATGAAAAAAGCGACAAATCAAGCATTTGGCTACTGTTGGGGCCGGCGGCGGAAATTGCATGTTTTCTTCATTTTTATGTTTGATTATTATCTTTGGGATATTATTTTTGTTAATCTTGTTATGATCTTATAATACTATTAACCCTACAGTACTTCGCCTTCGGCAGTGCGAGTTGGTTAATTGCAGATATTTTAGAGAATTTTTATTATAAACCTTAGGTTTTTAAGTATAACAATACCTCTTTAAATTGTTGCTGTATTTACTGTTGACTTTATAATATACTAAACTTCCAAAAATAGTGTTTAGGTATATTAAAAAATATAGCAAATATAAAGTTACATCCTACATATCCTAACAGTACTAACCTAAAAAATATTTTCAGTAAAAAAACTGCTTTTATAAAGTTAAGCTAAACCAATTAAAATTACACGCAATTAAAAAAAAACTTCCGTTCTTATCGTTACAATATTACCTGGTTTCCGCATTATATTTATTGTACATATCATAATAGTTTCATTATGATACAGCTTTTTATTATGATACTGAGCATAAGTACTTAAAGAATATCACGTCCACGCTATTAAGTTAATTCATACGTTTAACTTGAAAAGGTTTTGCAAAGTTTTATTACACTTCTTTAGCTATAATTTATCTATTTTGGTTGATCATTTCTCAAAGTGGTGGTACATTCTTTTTTTAGAAACTACATAAATAATTACGTATATCTGGCAAATATTTAATTGTGACTGGAGCTTCAAATAGTTGAACAGCAAAATTTATTTTTATTATTCATTATTCTTGCAAATTATAGTTTATAACCATAATTAAGGTAGGTACCTAAAAATAAAGCCAAATTACCTACTTCCTAAATTAACGCAAGAATTCAACGGTAGCAGGAAAAAGGGGAGCCATAAATCTAAAGTTTTATTTCCAATTGATGATATACACCGTGTTTTTATTGTTTTCCGTTAAATTCGACACGCAGTTAGGTTCATCATCAGAAGGTTCACCATCCTGTATATCGCTTTTCGTTAAATTCGAATTTTTTTTTTCCTTTCCATACGTAATAAATGAATTAATGAGTGTGAGAGGACCTTAATTTTAACATTAAAGTCAGTGTCAAGTGTCTGACGGCGAATGTCAAAACAAATAACTTAAGGAAGTGGTAAAAGGGATGCCACACACGTGTTCAGTAATTTTTTTTTAATAATTCGATGACCGTAAGAGTTAGGACGCTAGTTTCTTAGAGAAATTAATTGTATTTAACCTGAAAAACGATCCCTTAAAGTTAACGGAACTCAATAAAAACAGGGTGTAGGTACCAACTTATACGCTCATGGAATGAATATAAGATAAATTTATCCTCTGTGTTTGAAGAGAGATATTCTACCTTTAATAACAGTATAATGATGATCAGTATAAAGTCATTATAAACCAGTGAATCACTAAAAAGAATAAAAAAAATAGCAACATTACATTCCGCCCACCAAAAATTCTTAGTGTCTTACTCACAAAATTCCATATCGATAAAAATATAGATTTTAATGTTACCAAGCTAAAGTCTAATCTTGTATACGAACTGGAAACAGTTACTATTGTTTCTCGAACGGATGTTGGCGATAACCGCGTGAAAACAGTGGGTTTTCGTCAGGAACTGAACATGTCAACAAGTGGCTATTAAATGTGTCAACGATTAAGTGCCGATGAAGGGAAACTGCGTAGACAAGATGCCAACGGCTTTTGGTAACAAAAAAGGAAAGTTTCATACAAACTATCTGGGTCATTTTTGTTAACCTAGTGGATCTTGATCAGCATCATGAACAGTTACTGGTAAACCAATAAAATAAAATGAATAGATAGATCATGGTAGAGACTGCTGTTTGGCATTAAGTCTGCCTTTTGTAAGATAATTTTTTCTTTCTTTGTGTACAATAAAGATTAAATAAATAAATGAACTCTATATTAGCCTACCAATTTTTATCAATATCGAAGACGTGATCCAAATGTACAAACTTTTTGGGAATTGCTGACGCTATTATACAATACGTTCTGTTGAACTAATACAGAAATTATAGATAGATATAACTAAGATACAATATATAGCGTAGGAAGATGATCTTGTCTATGCGACTAGAGGAGATGCATCGAACACAATATGCAAGTAAATAATAAGATAACAACGAGAGACAGACATATAGAAAAAGGATGATAATCCTGATGATTATGAATAGAAACTGCTACATAGGTAATTATAAAATCTGTGTAAGGTACAGCGGGGCAAATATCGACTGGGGGACAAGGTGTGTATTTTCAATAATTTAAACAATTGAAATCCATTGAAAAAGAAAACTTGTACGTAGTTAGTCGTTTATGGACGTCGGTATGACTTGAAAAAATACTGTAAGGTACAGTGGGGCAAATGTAAGTGGTAAATTTTTTCCATGTTTTACAATGTTTGCATTATTAAATAGAGTGTCCACCAATTATATATGGAAAGCGTGTACAGTGGATACATGTAGAACTCAACATCAAAGTGTAATAATGGAAAAAATGGATCAGTTGACAATTGCCTCCCAGTCGAGATTTGCCCCTCTGTACCTTGCTTACAAAATTTGAGTGCATAACTTTAAAGATATAGGAGAACAGAATGATGATCAGAGTGATAGAGATGTATGGAAGGGGAAAATATGCTGCGCCGACCCCAAGTGACTGGGATAAGGGGGAAGAGGATGATGATGATGATGATGATGATGATGATGATGATGTTGATAGGAGAACAGATTATTGATGTGAAAATTACTAAAGTTAGCTAATTATTTATAATTAAGAGTATATTTCAAAACCAACTGACTAAAAAAACTTGTGAAAGCGACTCTAAAATCGGTCACAAGTGCTCCGTTTAATACTATCCACAAAAAAAACAACAAAACAACATCCAAGCTATACTGAGACAGACAGACAAAACAAAACAACACAAGATATCTCAATTAGTTCTCACAAAACTTATAAATAGATAGTTCAAATAACATACAAAAAATAACCTTTTAAACTATAGATTTAACGTTCAAAATCGAAGAAGAGATATATCTATCGAATTCCTTCATAATCCTTCTAAAGTAAATTATTAAAAAAAGAACTCTAAAGATTAACATATAAGTCTCACTTTCATATCCGTAAAAAATCCTAAAAACATCTACACGTACAAAGTTTCAATATATGTGTACAGAACCTTATAGCCAATGTATAAGGTAATATATAAGTATTTTGACAGTTCATCCGTATAGATATTTTCAAACATGGCCGTACCATATGAGTAAATATGACATTAGCTTACATTCAAATTTGCACTTTAAGCGGTTATGATATAGTTTGTTTTGGCTTGGAGATGTGGTAAGCCAGTTGGTTCAAATGTTTTGGTGACATGCGCACAACGCATGACTGTGAAGGGGGTGGAGTCGCGTGTGTTAATCATTATGCATAGAATTATCATTATTATGCATATTTTACGTAATGGGTAGGTACCTAAAGTGATAACGAAGTTTGGTGATGCATTTGGCGCACAGACCAACCCCTATAGACATCTATTACAAGACGACTCGCGGTGGCCAGCCTTCCTAGTATTTGCACTGATATAAGCGCGGGCGCTCGCCGTGCCCGATCAGTATCGACCAAGTAACAGACCCGAAAGCAGCGCGTGTTTTTCGCACAAAAAAATTGGAAAAGGGTATTTTGATGCCTTAAAGATGTCCACCTGTAGTGTGAAATGGTGTGGAAAGGTAACAAGAAGCTCAAATTTAAAAACAGACGGCATTACATTCCACAAATAAGTCATATTTATAATTTATTCAGAGCCGGCATAGGTCAACTTACATTGGCCACTTACGCGTCAGTAGAGGGACAGTCATACTTCTGTCCCTTTTCATCTGGCGCGACTGCCCGCCGTCCTTGAAACGGCCAATCACAGCGCGCTTAACACATTCCCCGCCCGCTCCTCGCACCCCAAACACTGGTGACTCGTATCGCGAACCAAATATACAAGACTGCCACTCTATAGGAGGTTCTCTGTGATTTGGCGATATTGAACTTTTTTTATACTACGTCGATGTCAAATATGCTTACGGGCCGCCTAATGGCAAGTGGTCACCGTCACCTATGGACGCCTGCAACTCAATCAATGTCACGTGCGCGTTACCAACCCATTAGAAACGTGTACACTCCTTTTTGCTGTGTCAAGTACACAGCAACAAAGAGTGTACAAGTTCTAATTCTAAGGAGGGCAGACCGCGAGGTAGTATCTTGACTACTAGTCAACAAAAGATGACGAAACCCCAAGAGGATTCGTGCCACAATCAATCGATTCTGTCCTGGAGGGCTAGCATGGTATTGCAATAAAGCCTATCAAATCAGGCCGTTTCCCCACTACATGTAAGTGCGATAGGGACGCACCGGCGCTATAAGTTTTATCAAACTGATGTACTACCACAATATAATAAGGAGTACTATCGTACAGTATAGCCACTCCCGCTTCCCGCTGAAAGTGCCGCCCACCCTCTCTCGGTTACCTCACATTTACCGCCCGTCAAAAACACGAACAGTCGACCTGTCATATCTCATACAAGCATGGTACTCGTTCACATACACGAGCTTAGAATGTGTGCTAGGAACGCGCCTCTTTCCCAGTGTCCGAGATGTGGTAGTCCCCTACTCATAGTATTGTGTTCCTGCCGGTGAGTAAGGCTGCCAGAGCTCAACGAGGGTGCGACTTACGGAGCTGACTTATTCCGTCTATTGTCCTTTGAGTCGTCGGCATCGAACCCTCCTTGGAACTTGTGCACTCCTTTTTACTGTGTACCTCTATTTAACGCAGCAAAAGGGAATGTACAAGTTTCTAATGGGGTGGCAACGCGCATGTGACACTCTTTGAGTTGCAGACGTCCATAGGTTACGGTGACCGCTTTCCATCAGGCGGGCCGTACGCTTGTTTGCCACCGACGTAGTATTAAAAAAAAAAAAGTCATCAGCGTAGCCCGCTGGTGTTGGAGACCTAAAGTTTGAAGTAAACCAACAATTTGGGAGCGGCTCCATGTGATTCCGTGCGCGCGCCTGGGTGGGCGACCACCCGCGTGTGTTTGCGCGCAGGCGCCGCGGCGCGTGCGCGCTCCCAGCGCGTTTGGGCTCCTGGCCTATCTTACTAGACTTCTGCTCTCGCAGCCTATTTCAAACTTTTAGTAAAATTATTACTAAATACTACTACTATTATTTTAGTATTATGATATACTCATAGTACTTAGGTAACCATTAGTGTGTTGTTATCTATTTATACAAAGTTTATAATATAACTAAATTTTGCCCGCGACTTCGCTCGCGTTAGAAAGAGACAAAAATTAGCATAATATGTCACTCTATCCATCCCTTAAACTATCTCCACTTAAAAAAATCACGTCAATTCGTCGCTCTGTTTTTCCGTGAAAAAAACGGACATACAAACAGACACACACATTTTCGCATTTATAATATTAGTAAGTAAGTAAGTGTGCATAACAGGCAAAACAAAGTACCACAACATGTTTATTTTTAAACCAAATAGAAGTTGACACATCGTCCCGTCCCGTCTAGTTTCGTTCTAGAGTCATCACCCTCCTTGCGTTATCCCGGCATTCGCCACGGCTCATGGGAGCCTGGGGTCTGCGTTGACAACTAATCCCAAGATTTGGCGTGGCACTAGTTTTACGAAAGCGACTGCTATCTGACCTTCCAACCCGAAGAGTATTATTGGGATTAGTCCGGTTTCCTCATAAAGTTTTCCTTCACCGAAAAGCGACTGGCAAATATAAAATGACATTTCAAACTTAAGTAGTTAGTTTCGAGCTTAATTAATAGATAACAACTAAAATTTAGACTTAATTACTACATTATAAACTGAAATAGATGTCATACACGAAAGAAAAAACGACATGGTCCCGCTCGGCCATCAGTGGGCCTTGTCGTTTTTTCTTTCGTGTATGATATCTATTTCAGTTTATTGTTTATATTTATGTGTGATTTTTTAAGTGTGTGTGTCTACTTGAAAAAAAAAATTAGGTAATAAAATAATTTGATTTGTTCCATAGTTAATTACTACAGTCTGAAAAACTGAGTCGAGGCACACCTCGGACACTGGCGATCAAATATATGAAAGAGGCGCGTTCCTAGCACACAACCTAAGCTCGTGTAGGTGAACGCGTACTATGCTTGTATGAGTGAAATATGACAGGTCGACTGTTCGCGTTTTTGACAGGCGGTAACTGTGAGGTAGCCGAGAGGGGGTGGGCGGCACTTTCAGCGGGGAGCGGAAGTGGCCATACTGTACGATAGTACTCTTTATTATACTTTGGTCGAGGTTTAATAGCAGACTTAAAACTGATGAGTACTATCCAAGATACTGGTTTTTTTTTTAAATCGACAACACAACTTTCAAGAAACTCACCAGTATCCAGCCAAAAACAAACATTCATAATAGAAGCGTCAGTTTTCTCTGACCTTTGACTGTCAGCCTTTCGCACTTAAACCCAAAACAATAGAACACACAAACTGCCTCGACCGGCGTCGAACCCGGGACCACCCGCAGCCGTTTACTAATAAAGACATCAGCCATAATTGCGATCATATCGCTCTTTTAATTGGCCGCCATGTTGTTTTAACATGCACCGACGCAGTGAATGACTGTATTCAGAGTAGGTTGATTATAAAAAAAAAACTGACAGTCTATCTTTTTTTTAATAGGCATCATATTTGACGCAATTTATATTAAGATTACAAAAGTAGGTAAACATGAAAAGGGGTTTTATTTCTTTTTTATTTAATAAAAATTCCAATAATTCATATGAGGCAACTAGTTCGACGGCTATAAGCATAGAAATGATTGTCTATGTTTTTTAAATAAACATCACATTTGACGCAATCGATATTAAGATTACAAGAAAGTTTTTGACAAGGTGCTTTATTTCTTTTTTACTTAAAAAAGCTAATAATTCAAGTGAGGCAGCTAGTTTATCAAATAAATCGTGTTGCCACATGAAATAATTCAAAACCACGGCTTCCGAACCTTTGATCTCGCCGCTGGCAACATAAACCCAACCTAAATAAACATAACCTTTAATTGCCTTTAACGATTTATTATATTCTAATTAATTAACTCTTAAACTCAAACAAAAGTAAACTTTATACTATTCACAATAGAGTTCATTTAAATAATAAAAAAAGTTTTCTTTTAAAATAATAAAACGAATGCAAACGACCTCAACCTGAAATATTTCTTAATTAAAAAAGCTAAAGTTCAAAATTCGTCTTCGATTTTTTAATTTGGAGCGAAATTTCGAATTTCGAACGGGACGTTTCCATCTATCCTTCGAATTTTTCGCAAACTGATTCAAACTCAATCTTTGACAGCTCAAGGTTGAAAGTTCCTTGCGTTGTGACGAGGTTCTTTATCAGCTAAGTAGTAATAATGGGTTGCTTATTGGAGGCAAATGTCTTCATTAAAGATCGTCGTTGGTGGCGCATGTCCGGTTTGTAAGGAGGTTACACCGTCCCGCCGACGGATTGAGGAATTTTATTAGAATTTTAATTATTAACGAATGGAATATAGACATTCAATTCTCTATGGTTCATGCTCCGTACGGCCTTATGACGGACAGGGCCATTAAACGGGCGCATTTATAGAATAGATTGGTAGCTAGACCAAACCTATGGTGCCCCCACACTGGCTTATAACAGCCAATGTTATAATATAACAGTCAGTGTGGGGGCATCATTATGTTGGCAGTCGATTTCATAGCAAGACTATGCAAGTGTTGTTTTAAACGTCAAATTTACTATGTAATTATGGTGTTTATTGTACCCACTTGGATGTCGAAATCTTTGACAATAGATATAGCACATTAGTCTTGCCTTAAATAAAAACTAGTACGATAGCCGAATTTTCCATATCTTTGACTGAATGACTTGTAGTTTCTTTTCCTTACACTCTTTTATAAGTATTACGTTCTCGTCGTTATAATTTTGACATACAATTAAAAATACGATGCTTCTCTGTAATATATGTTATTAGCGACATTTATAACTTTAATTATTTCGAAACATGGTCGTTATTACAAAAACCTAAACTTCCTCGTATTTTATATAACACTACGTATTTTGTCCTAAATAACAGCAATTATGACTTTTACACGTCAGAAAATGTCAAGTGTTTAATTATTTCTTTAATTACAGTCCCTTTTTCAATAATGGCAACACACGACACACACTTGTCATCGATAATTCACCACAAAGGTCGAAAATAATTGTCTCTGGCTCGTTTCTTCGTAAAACGAGGTAGCAATTTGTTTTTTTTTTCACGTTCTTATAAGGTTGGGGCGCGAAAATTACATGTTGTTTTAATTAAAATTTATGATAGTAGGTGTTATGTGATTGGAAAATTGTTTTTTTTATAGCTTTTTTTCCAGTGATTGAATTTAACACGTATGTGAGAAATTAATATAGGTACGACTATATTTAAGATATTTTACTATTATAGTTTTTAATATTTGCATAAAACTCGGTGCATATAGTAAAATACGTTAATTATATCGGCTGAAGATAAGATCCTGCATATCGTTAAGTTACTATGTAGGTTACGGTTTTACGATGGTCACATTCACACGCACACACACACACACACACCTATCATCATCATCATCATTCCCCTTGCGTTATCCCGGCATTTGCCACGTCTCATGGGAGCCTGGGGTCTGCTTTAACGACTCATCCCAAGATTTGGCGTAGGCACCAGTTTTTACGAAAGCGACTGCCATCTGACCTTCCACCCGAAGGGTAACTAGGCCTTATTGGAATTAGTCCGGTTTGCTCGCGATGTTTTCCTTCACCGAAAAGCGACTAGCAAATATCAAACATTTCGCACATAAGTTCAGAAAAAGTCATTGGTACGAGCCGGGTTCGAACCCGCGACCTCCGGATCTAAAGTAGCACGTTCTTACCCCTAGACCACCAGCGCTTCTTATGTATGCCGCCTTGTATGTATAATATTTATATTCGCATAATCAGCATTAAAACTAAGTCATAAAAAATACAGTAACGTTTCATCTGTCACAGTATAAAATATCATGTTAATGAACGCAGGAAGTCAATAACTTTTTCTTATCTCAATTTTATACCAATAACGAGTTTTAGAAGTAGCGAAATTTGAACCAGAAATATTTAAATATGCTAATATTCATTCGGACATTAATAAATAACCAAGTGTTATGTTTAATGGCTTTATCTGCCGCCATGTTTGGCATAGACAAGATTTTTATTTTTAATCGTGAATATAATTAAAATGTAAATTAATTGACGTTGAAGAATGTGAGTTTAAAGAAAGTTAGTTTAATTTATTATATTAATTATATTAATGCCTAGTTTAGATTTTAATGATGAATAATTACAAGAGATATTGGTGCTCCTAAAAATATAAGAACTTTTGCGAATGCAGGTCAAACGATAAAATAAATAATAAATAAATAATAATAAATAAATAAATATTATAGGACATTCTTACACAGATTGACTGAGGCCCACGGTAAGCTCAAGAAGGCTTGTGTTGTGGGTACTCAGACAACGATATATATAATATATAGATACTTATATACATATAAAACATCCATGACTCAGGAACAAATATCTGTGCTCATCACACAAATAAATGCCCTTACCGGGATTCGAACCCGGGACCGCGGCGTAGCAGGCAGGGTCACTACCGACTGCGCCAGACCGGTCGTCAAAACGATATAATTATGTATACAAATTTTCTAAATATAACCCATATATTTAGTATGTATTAGGTTTATCTTCATAGCACCACACAAAATAAAAATATAAAGTAATGAAAAGATAAATATTCTTGTCGTATTATTTAATTAAAGTGGGCCCCTACCAGTTGTTGAATATTTCGTAACATTCTTACATAGTAATTATTTTAACGAACTCATTTAATGAAATAAACTTTATCGACATCTACAGTAATAAAACATTATTATTTATGGAATTTGGGGTCCATATTCCAACATTTGAAAATAATTTATATGGTTCTTAAGTACTAAAATTGCAAGGTAACTTCAGATGGAATAATTTGCAGGGGCAAATTGAATGATTCGAACCAAAAAAAGGTACCTACATCAAAATTAGCTCTAGATACGATATCGCTCGAATAAGTGAGTGTCACAAGTAACACTTTTTGACACAAAAATGTTATGCGACACCAAAATATAAGATCCATATCGAATCCAGCTCCTCTAGCACAACTTTCCTTGTCGCGCGCGAGTCCATACTTGAAGTCGCGCTTGATGTATGAACTCGCGCGTGAAAAGGCAAGTTGTGCTAAAGGGTCAGAGCTAATTTCTGACGCAGATTCGAATCGGGCCAAATGTATAGAATATCATCATTGAATTAAATATAATAATATGATATCTCATATCTCATGCGCCTTCTTTTCGGGACATGTAAAGTTTATATGTTTATTTTAATTTTATTTTCCAATTGAAATAAGTATGTGAAAATTGTTTAGTTTATCAAAATTGTTCTAATTGTGTTTTTCTCTTTTGTTTTAGGACGAAGTAAGTACGGGACCTCACGGCTGACACGTGAGAACTATCCAATATTTTATTATTTTTAATATTATTTTATAAAAAATATTTATAAATGGAATATTTGAAAAAAAAAATTGTGGATTTATGTTTTGTGAGATTGAAGTACAGATGTAGTGCGAAAAGATTTGCCGTCGTATTGTTCCGGAAACGTACGAACGTGTCATGCTATTTCAGTCAGTCTCAGTATAAGATGTACGGTCAACCAATTTGAATCATAGGCCACTCTAGAACCCTGTCTCATTTAAACCATGTTCTATTTGCCATAAGAAGTCACATTGACGTTTACTATGCAAAGGTTCAAATTGCCTAGCCATTGGCCTAGGGTTCAAATTGGTTGACTGTACTGACATTGACTGAACTAGCATGACAAATACGAACGTTTCCGAAAGAAACCCTTTTCGCACTACACCTGTAATAACTAATAACTGTTAAGTAGGTACTATTTATAAACTGAAATAGATACCATACAGTGTATTTTCTTTAGTGTATGGCATACACTAAAGAAAAAGCGATCAAGCCCAATGGTGGCGAAGCCGGGAATCGAACCCAGGTCTCCAGCTGACGCGGCTGATGTGCTAAACCGTTAAACCACCTCGATCGCCACTTACTACTATTTATTACTATTTACTAGGTACTACTTATTTAATATTCATTAAATACGAACATGTTGGAGTAATGCTTTAACAATTTTCTCTAAAACATTCAAATAAATATAATTATGTATAGCAATTCCAGGAAATTGACGAATGGAAAAGGTTATAAGTTTCAAATCAATATAAAACCTTTATTTTTATCCTTTTTAAAAATTTAACTAACCCAAGGCCATTGGTGTCACGCTTCAAATAAAATAAAAACAGGAATGACATGGTCATTTTCCCAAATATTTTGACACAAACATTAATAATGTCAAACGTATTCAATGACAGTTCATGCGTGAACCCTCACACTGTCACCTCAAAAAAAAAGAATTAATAGACTAAATGATACCTCAGAAAATTCAAAAAAATGTCTATGGCTGATTAGAAAAAAAAGTGGCCAATGACCTTAGACGATCCATCATAAAGTATTTAAAAAAGTTGGGGCAAAAAAGTGTCATTCGTTTGAGGCGGAATGGTTTGGGTCGTGGTCTGTAGAAAAAAAAGTTTGAACGAGTCATTCGACAATTAAAGATTGTCGTGGAATGTAAGGAGTAATCGATGATGGTTCTTAATGGAGAAATTGATGTTTTGCTCTTCGTTTTTGCTGTTTTCGACGTTGGTTCTGACAAAAACATAAATGCCACCCAATAGTAACCGATTTTATACTAAAAGTAATGCAGCGGAAGAATGTTTATTAAGTTATTGTTTATTCTAATATTTTTCAAACTATTAAACAAATATTCAGTAAAGCTTTAGGTTTGAAAAATCGCCACTACCTGTGACGTCAATTGTTTTTACTTTTAAACAATTTTTAAATTAGGGATTATGTATGTACTAGTAAAAAAATAGTAAAATAAAATAAAAATACATAGATTCGTTAATCGATAATTAGCAATAATTATGTTAATAGAAAATTTATTTATTTTTATATTCTTAATGTGTATATAGAAATAAATAACAATTTTTTTTAATTATTTTTACCTTAAAGGTTGACAGTTTTACTTATTTGTATTTATTCAGCGATATTTTTTAATATCATAAAGAGTTCCTATTGTCTCGGGGGAGCCTTCACCCCTAGAGACCGCGTCCCCAGGCGGCGGATAGGGGGTGCTCGTCCAGCGGGGCACATGTGCCGCTGGAAGGGCTGGAGGGAAATAAAATACCTCCCGCGGACCAAACAGGCCGGAGAGTACACTTCGTAAACAAAACTCCGTCGGTTGGCTTCTCCGACATACTTGGAGCAGAGGCAGCAGATGGACTGAGCGCTTAGGCTGGAGCACTCAGAAGAGGCGGCAGCGGAAGAACCCTGAGCGGGTCAACGGTGGCGTTCACGGTCCTTCAGAAGGATCACAGTCTTGGCGTCAGGTGGCAACCGGCCGTAAAACCCCCACAGCCACAAAACTTCTCCTAGTCCTAATCATGAAAATACAACAAAAGAAAAGAGATATAAATACTAGGGCGTCCCCCTCAAGCGACGGTCAGAGGTATCCAGCAGCAAGGAATGTTAGGGCGTTCCCCAAAAGCGACGAAAACAGACGTGGCGCTACCAGAATGCGCATAGCAACTTGGAACCTTGGTTCTCTAACCGGACGCAGCCAAGAATTAGCGGAGGTATTATACAGACGCAATATAAACATATGCTGCCTACAAGAGCTCAAATGGAAAGGGTCCAAATCCAGGGACGTCGGGCGGGGCTACCAGCTTCTCTACCATGGCACTACAAACACTCGAAATGGCGTAGGTATTGTCTTAGACGACCAACTAAAACAACGCGTCGTATCCGTCGAGCGATACAGTGACAGAGTAATGTTAGTAAAACTGGCGCTGGACAAGCAACCTTGTCTAAATATCATATCAACATATGCTCCCCAGACAGGCTGCACAAACGAAGAGAAGAGTTGTTTTTGGCAAGAGCTGCAGGACATCCTTCAGAGTATACCTACCACTGAAAACACGATTATGGCGGGGGATTTAAACGGCCATGTAGGCAGCCAGGCCCCGTCAGGATGCAAAATCCATGGAAACTACGGATACGGCATTCCGAATGCACAAGGGCAGGATATTCTGGAAATGGCAACTATTTTCAATATGCCAATAATAAACACATACTTTAAGAAAAAAGATGAGCATTTGATCACCTATAAGAGTGGCGCAAATGCTTCCCAAATCGACTACGTCCTATGTAATAACACCATTCAGAAGTACTTCAAAGATTGTAAGATTATACCAGGTGAGCCCCTCACTACACAACATCGACTATTAGTAGCGTGTCTGAATATGCCGCCATGGAACACCAACTACAGAAAGAAAGCTACACCAAGAATAAAGTGGTATAATCTTCAGAAACCTCAAGGAAGAACCCTGGCATCGAACATAGCAGACTTCATAGATACTCATGTCACAGCAGGAAAAGATGTCAACACTGCATGGAACGACTTCCAAAGTCACATAACAAACGCAGCCAAAGAGGTACTTGGTACTAGTACGGGTAAACTGAAGCCAAATAAAGATCCCAACTGGTGGAACGAGGATGTAAAGTCGTTCTTACAGGAGAAAAAGTTGTGTTTTAAGAAATGGCAAGCTTCAAAAGACGAGTCTGACCACCAAAGATATATTGAAGCTAAGAAACTTGCCAAAAGGATGGTCGCATGCTCACAAGCTGCAGCTAAAGAGAACGAGTACATCAAATTGGAAAAAGCAGGTTCAGATAAAGAAATATTTCAAATTGCTAAATTTAGGAACAAACAAAGTAAAGATATTAAACATAACAAATACATAAGAGACTCTACAGGAGCACTGCTGACCTCCGATAATGATATAAACGACCGATGGCACGAATACTACAACAACTTATTGAACGAAGAGTTCCCACAAGAACCTATGCCAAGCTTGCCTTTAGTACATGGCCCAATAGACTCAATAACACAAGAAGAAGTCAAAGTTGCTCTTACTAAAATGAAAAATGGAAAAGCAACGGGCCCTGACGAAATACCATCAGACCTCCTAAAAATGACTGGAAGCGCAGGTTTGTCATGGTTAACTAATCTTTTCAATCTTGTGCTTACTCACGGAAGAATGCCTGATGGCTGGAGACAAAGTAATCTGGTTCCGTTTTATAAGGGTAAGGGGGATGTGGCTGAATGTGGAAATTATCGTGCTATTAAACTAACCTCACATGTGTTAAAAATCTGGGAGAGCGTAATTGCTAGACGATTATTAAAACTGACTACAGTTACACCAAATCAATGCGGCTTCACCAGCGGAGTAGGCACGATAGACGCTATCCATACTGTTCGAATTCTTCTTGAAAAATACAAGGGGCTAAAAAAGGACCTCCATCTAGTCTTTATAGATCTCGAAAAGGCGTTCGATCGTGTCCCAAGGGAGCTAATATGGCAAGCATTACGAGCACAACTAGTTCCTGAAAACTACATCAGAATTCTCAAGGACATGTACTACAGTATCAGGACCAGAATTCTCTGCCCTGCTGGAACTGGCACGGAATTTGAAGTGAATGTCGGGGTCCATCAAGGTTCTACTCTTAGCCCGCTCCTCTTTAACATAGTCATGAACTATGTCACTGAAGACCTCCAAAAACCTGCTCCCTGGTCTCTTTTATATGCTGATGACATAGTTCTGATAGCGGAAACATTGCCAGAAATTCAAACTGACTTAACGGCATGGTGCACAGCACTGGAGCGCAGAGGGCTACGAGTAAGCCGAAGCAAAACTGAATATATGTACTGCAACTTTTCGGGAAACGTAAAACCTACCAACGCGATGCAGCAACCACACCTTGACCACACTCCACTGAAGCAAGTTGATCACTTTAAGTATCTAGGATCTGTCCTAACATCTACAGCCTCTATTGACAAAGATGTAGAAAACCGCAAAACGACTGCTTGGTTAAAGTGGAGATCTTTAACAGGAGTTCTCTGTGACGTGAAGATGCCTATAGAAGTCAAAGGAAACATATATAAGAGAGCAGTAAGACCGGCTTTAATGTATGGATCCGAATGCTGGGCCACGCGAAAATCTGACGAACAAAAACTCCATGTCACAGAAATGAAGATGCTGAGGTGGTCTGGCGGGGTAACGCTCAAAGATAGAGTCAGGAACGAATACATAAGGGGAACATTTAAAGTAGCGTGTATCACTGACAAACTCCAGGAGAATCGCCTACGGTGGTACGGTCATGTCATGAGGCGAAACAAAGAGCACATGACAAGGGTCGTCATGGAAATCGAAGAACCAAAAAGAGGGCCAGGTCGCCGACCGACGACCTGGATGGGCACCATTTCCAAGGACATGAAGACGACGGACTTGAAACCCGAAACTGCACAAAAACGCCCAGAATGGCGTCTTAGGACTAGGAGGGCCGACCCCAAGAGACATGGGAAATAGGCTCAGGAAAAGAAGAAGAAGATAAAGAGTTCCTATACCCTTATATGTACATAGAAAATGAATGACAACCACATATTTTTAATATACGATGAACCATTCTCTACCACTTTATTTTTATATACTTCTGACTAAAAAAAAAACTCTAGCAAGTCACTAGACAAAGGCGCGAAACTCTAAATTGTAATGACATCACGTTTATCAAATTTTCTAGACAATTTGCCAAAGTAAGTTTCCGCTGATAAAGATGGTTTGTTAGAGTATATTTATTGCACATTTTGACTGAATTTTCCCCACAGCCACCACCTTCATTCACCCGACAGGCAGTCGGTGAAATATTTTGACCAATTTTAAAGTCACGTGCGCCACACTGAATTGGTTAAGATATTGCATCGTCTGCTTGTTCGGGATTATCTTCGAGGGACGCCATGTTTTTTGTAATAGTGCTATCAGACGGGAGCACCAGACTGTAACCTTGGTTAAATAAAAAAAAAACTTCCTTCGCGCTTTCACTCATAGCTGAATCCTAAACAGACGAACCATCTTTCATTTGATGGAACTATCTTAAAAATACTAGACCAAGGCCGTGATCTTGTACGCCAGTCTGTTAAATGCTTTTGTGTGTTTTTGCAATGTTTGATATTTTGTTGTGTGTGCTTTTGTGTGTGTTTACTAATCATCTAATATACGTATAGTATCTAATTACGTTACTTTTTGTTTGCGTTTTTTGTAATGGTGTTAACAGACGGGCGTACAGGACCGTGACTTTGGTCTGGTTAGTTTTCAATTGCTTTGGATTGTTCTAGTTCGCAGTCCGGTACGCCTGTCTTTTTTAGGTAGTGCTTTTCTGTGTTTTGCAATGTTTGTTAATTTGCAATATGTGTGTTTTTGTGTTGTCTTATACCGGGTGCCCGGTAATTAATGGACAACCTTTTAACCACTAAAAGGGCACCTTATACTGGTCCAGAAAATCAACATTAAGGTTTAGTAAAAGACGCCTGGTTTTCGAGATTTTCACACTTTTTAAAATTTTAGGTAGTAGGTAATTTTAAAAAGTGTGAAAATCTCGAAAACTAGGCGACTTTTACTAAACCTTAAACCTTAAAGTATAAGGTGCCCTCTTGGTGGTTAAAAGGTTGTCCATTAATTACCGGGCACCCTGTATATGTACATACTTGTGTGGCCTTCTTTTTAATTTTTATTACCCATAAATCCATACTAGTCTATTTGTTTGTCCATCTTTCACGGCAAAACGGAGCGAGGAATTGACGTGATTTTTTAAGTGGACATAGCTGAAGGGATGACGAGTGACATAGGCTACTTTTTGTCTCTTTCTAACGCGAGCGAAGCCGCGGGCAAAAGCTAGTGTTTTAATATCTCATCTCTGAAGATACACTTTTGTACATTAACGACAACATAGGTATTAGGCTATCATTTCGATCTTACTTTTTACACACGCGACAAATATGCCGTCAGTTAGTTAAGCGGCTGTGACAGATTGACAGCTGATAGCTGTTAAAACTGGTAACATGGAGACTTTTTCTTCTATAGCGACGTCTATAGCTTTCCCCTCACTAGCTCGGAAACACGTGTTTTGTCCTTTAATACCAGCGGGTAAAAACGCATTTTATCCACTAGTGGGTAAAGTAATTTGGCCTTGAATAAAGTCAAAATAACTGCTTTAAAATTGATAAAAGTAGGTGAATCTAGTAATAAAGATGATTTACCACCTGTGGAACTACTGGAAGCAGAGGTAAACGCATTTTTTGCGTTGTAGTTTCCTCGCTATAGTGACGGGAAAAGTTTTGTGTTACACACGGGTGCAAAATTTGCTTTATTAACACACGAGAAGTAAAATACATTTAATGTATTTTACTTCTCGTGTGTTAAAAAACTCGGCGTTAAAATACAACTTTGCCCCCTTGTATAACAAATAACTATTATAGGCGTGTGTAAGGACATATTTAGACGGTACGAGTACTCGCATACGAGTTTTATTACATTGCGGTATTTGATGGCTGTGCAAATTGTATGTAACCTCAACAGCCCGCAATGTAACTAAAATCGCATGCGAGTTCGCACGCCGTTTAAATCAGACCTTAGTCTGTTTAAGGGCCAGTTGCATCAACTACATTTGACAGACATCATCGTCACGCAGCAGACGTCTATGAAACTTTCCATACGATAAAATTTAACGAACGCTTTAACGATGACAGACGGTTTGATGCAACCGGCCCTAAAAAGAGAAGAATTCCTAATATAATGTTTTTGAAGAAAAACATCGCAAAATGTATGGGACATTTTGCGATGTTTTTCTTTCCGAACAAACTATTCTGATTTTTAATCCTTTTTTAGTTCGAATAGGTAGACGAGAACTACTGGAATATATCTTATTAATGGGTGCGTATCGACCGATATAACTTTTTTTGGTACATCTTTAGTCAATCGTAAAGTAGAACCTTCCTTTGCTAATCCGCGAATAGATAACGTGCAAGTCAATCAGTGCTAACCTGTTATAATTACTTGCGTATTTTTTACATGCAATTAATTTTCCCACCCTCCCACCGCAAAAATAAAAATAAATACGCAAATAAATACAACAACCCACCACCAAAAATACAAAACTCGACACGTGTTTCGCCTCTCTACGAGGCATCCTCAGGAGCTGATGTTGACGGTCCGAAGTCCCGCAACTGACTGCAAACTTCGGACCGTCAACATCAGCTCCTGAGGATGCCTCGTAGAGAGGCGAAACACGTGTCGAGTTTTGTATTTTTGGTGGTGGGTTGTTGTATTTATTTGCGTATTTATTTTTATTTTTGCGGTGGGAGGGTGGGAAAATTAATTGCATGTAAAAAATACGCAAGTAATTATAACAGGTTAGCACTGATTGACTTGCACGTTATCTATTCGCGGATTAGCAAAGGAAAGTTCTACTTTACGATTAACATGGATTTCCGCAAAGTAACGCCTGATTCCATCGATTACATCTTTAGTCGTTATAACGATCATTTGATATAATAATTGAATCATATAACAACAAATAATATACTAACAAATTGAATAATTCTTATTTAATATAATGATCATTTTTTCGAATAACATTTATCATAACATACTTGGAGTATAATGCTTATTTCCGATAATAAATAAATTGTATAACACAAATTCTTTCTAAAGCACAGTTAGAATTAAAAAAAAGTACAATAAATTAGATCCATCATTTACCAGAAAAGTAGATTAGGTTAGAACTGTGACCCCTACACACAACGCGCTGCTACCAGAAAAATAGGTTAGGTTAGGTTAGAACTGTGACCCTTGAACATATGTACTGCTATCAGAAAAGTAGGTTCGGTTAGGTTAGAACTGTGATCCCTTCAAAAAAGAATAAAATTAATTAATAATTAATTATAATAATTTTATACTGTTTGCTAGTTATATTATACTAGTCGTATATCAATAGATAGTTATACCGTATAACGGTTATTATAAGTAAGTGTTATACGAAATAATGATTATACAAAATAAAATAAGATATTTTGTGGTTATACCAAATGTTAATTATGTCAAATGAGTGATTTTAAATATATACCAAATGTTGTTATATCAAATGTTACTATACCAAAAAAGTTATACCAATCATTACACACCCCTTATTAATAAATAATTACAATTATCATTCATCATCATTAACATTGTCTACGATAGTTTTCACGTTCATTTTCAATGTACATCAGCAGTTCTCGAAAAGTTTGTACAAAAATTAAGGAAAAAGTTAAATTTGTTTTTATTATTCCTATTTTGTTACCAAGATTTTTTTGATTAATTGAGATTTTAGTAAGTTTTATTTCGTCATTAAGGTTCTCTAGTATCTATATTTTGGGCATTTCTCAGAGCGTAAAATTTTTTTTGATTTCGGTGGCAGCATTTTTACGTGATTCCAGTGAAAGTCACATGAAATTTTGTCAATTTAAATAGAAGTCGCGGATTTCTACCAGAAACAAAGAAAACTCATGCTATACTTACGAGTTTCGGGTAATAATGCTGCCACCGAAATCAAAAAAGTTGAAACGCTCTGAGAAATGCCCTTTTCTTAATTATAACAATTAACCTGTATATATATTACGAAAGTCGACTTATATTTACTAAATGTTGGTAACAAAATAGGATCACTTAAAATTTGCTGACGAGGCTATATACAAAGTTGCCGGGAACTGCTCACATATCTCTATGTCGTTGCAAATTTTTAATTGTTTTTTTTAGTTATTATGTTTTCGTGCCATGCTGATCAGATTTATTTTACAGTAATATGTGTGTTTATGTGTCTATGTATATTTATTTTATGTTTTATTATATGATATTATTTTATAAAATTATATATACATATTTTAGTGTTATAATTAATTGTGTTTTAAATGTTTGTGTATCTTGGTAAAACTGTCAACTTTCAAGGTGATATTCGAAAAATATAAATTGTGAAATAACCTTAATAAAAATACTTGTGGCCGTATCATGGTCGTGATTTTGTCACTTATATCATGCATCTCTTTCACACTTACATACTTTTTAGAACGTGACGAACATGTTGTGGGTCAATCCGCGGCAAGAGTAACATGAGTCACGATTTTATGGCATGTTCAAGTGATTCACGACGCAAGTTCAAGTGATAATCTATCTCTAAGTGTTACTTTCCCGATATATGCATATATCCTTTCATTTGCAGCTGTAGTTCAAATAAACACTCAATGAAGTCGTGACTCACGTTACTTTTACGTGGAGACCCGTGACTCAAATGACAGACATCCGTCCATCTTAGCCCTGCTGATACGATTCTGATTATCAATTACCTCATTAAATACCGCTTATAAATAAATAATTATACCCGGTAGTAAGGTAATATAATTACCATAATTATGTAAACAGATAGGACATAATAGGAAATAAAATATTGCAATAGGTAAATAATATAACAAATTTTAAAAAAGGCTTGAGTTGTAAGTACTTAAATAGGTAATAAAGGACATCCATCACTCAGGAACAAAATATCTATGTTAATCATACAAATAAATGCCCTAATAATTTGAACCCAGAGGCTTTGCAGGCAGGATCACTAACCAGTAGTCCAGACCGATATACCTACATTAGTATATTAAATTCCAACGTTCAAATTATACTTATAAATGTATACTGGAGCCACATACAAATTTACAACGTTACTTTTTCATCTTATTTTGATACAATCTCGAAAATAGATGATGTGGTTGGTGAATAAAAATAAATAACAAGTATATACATAAAGTATATACAACAACGTTATTGTTATACTCCGTTAATTATTATACCATGATCATTGAACTACTATGTACTACGTACTAGAAATGACAACTCGAACATATTCTGTGCGCCGACCGGCAGCGGCGGCAGCGCGAGGCGCATGCGCGTGAAGCGAACCGTGTCATAGAGTACCTAAGACTTGACCACCTAGACGCGACACTTTTAGTGTAGACCTTTGTTTTATACTTTGTGTGTGAAATACTAAGTAGTTTATTTTTAGCACTATTATACATTGTGTTATATTTAATTTCTACTCAGTGAAATAAAAATAAGTAATTGTTTTTTTCATAAATTTTAATTTCCTTTGAATAAAATTAGTTTTGTAAGTTTCTGTCGCTCAGAATAATAATCGCGCCATTCACCTTGTTTTACCTCCCTTGCACCGGTTTAACACCGGTTGCATTAAATACTATAATACTATTTCAGTTTTGGTGTCACTATTTTTCGTCAATAATGAGAATTATAATTCAGAAATAATTCAAAATCATGCTTATTGTATAATATTATCGCCTAAAATTCGTATTAGAACCGTGTAATACTCAAAACTATAAATTGAAATAAATATTTTTATATTAAATATTGAAAACAGAATATGATCACAATTATTATACCTTATTACCTACATGTCATGTCTGCGCGATTCATCTATGATTCCAGTTGTCAAAATGGCGGCCATAGCATCGCGTTTAAGGAGCCCGTCCCTTCATTATAATAATTACTTAAATTAAGTTAGATCGAAATAGCTTGTCTACTAACCGATGAAATGTGACACCGTCACTTTTATTAGATTTTCTCGTATGGCTTCAACAGTATCTTATAGCACAGGAAGGCATTTTTTCATTTTATTTGTGTGCAGTCAGAGACAACCTCCTCCCGCCACGCGCAGAGACTGACTGAGGCAACATAAGTCCACTGGACTTTATGTTCGTGGTGCAAACTTTTTGTTCGCCGTGTCCTCTCTAGTACATTATACCTCAATGACCATGATATATATACCTAATTAATAAAAAGGAAAAGGGTTTCGCGCTTTTTAAATAATTGCCTTTAATATCTAATAAAAGCAAGGCTAAAGTTAACAAGAAAATGGTCAAATATTTCTACAGGCCACTCGTAAAGAAGCTGCACATATGCATAATTAAATTCTTTTTACCCAGGTCCGCGCACGCGCCGTCCAAAGAAACCCCCTGGAGAGACCGCGCAGACTGACGAGAAACGCCCCAGAACTGCCTTCTCCGGTCCACAACTTGCTAGGTTAAAGGTAAGAATATATTTACGTCCCACTGTTGGGCACACTCCTCTTAGGCATCAGACGGCTTGCACTATATTTTATAAATCCTATTGAGAGGCAGCTCAGAGTGGCGAGAAATGCCCCAGAACTGCCTTCTCCGGTCCACAACTTGCCAGGTTAAAGGTAACAATATATTAACGTCCCACTGTGGGCAACACTACCTTTAGGCTTCAGGCTTGCACTATATTTTATAAATCCTATTGAGAGGCAGCTCAGAGCGGCGAGAAATGCCCCAGAACTACCTTCTCCGGTCCACAACTTGCCAGGTTAAAGGTAAGAATATATTTACGTCCTACACTTCTCTTAGGCATCAGAAGGCTTGCACTATATTTTATAAATCCTCTTGAGAGGCAGCTCAGAGCGGCGAGAATGGGCACACTCCTCTTAGGCATCAGAAGGCTTGCACTATATTTTCTAAATCCTCTTGAGAGGCAGCTCGACAAGAAACGCCTCAGAATTGCTTTCTCCGGTCTACAATTTGCCAGGTTAAAGGTAAGAAAATATGTCCAAATGCTGAACACACTCTTAAAATACATGTAAAAGTTTGTTATAGTTTCCAAACCCCCTGGAGAGACTTATATTCACCGGGATGTAACGTCATTACCTTTTTGATTTTTGCCGAGCTCCCGATATTTCGAACCCGATGTTATCCGTGATCATGATGCATGCAACTGCGTCGAAATATATGAAGCTCGGCAAAAATCAAGAAAGTAATCACGTTCTATATCCGAAATACCCATGAATCATTAAAAACCTCTGGAGAGGACACGTATAAAAAGCAAAAAATGGCAGAACCACTTCCTCAGGACCACAACTTGCCGGTTAAAGTTTTACAAACCCCTAACCCCTAATATTCCCGCTTTTGGGGCAGAGCCACAGAGGACTCCCTCCTATTCATTTACGTATTCCTTACCCGTTTACCAAAAGCCTTAGGCTCGTGGCACCATCTCCAGTACCTTTAACAATAGTCATTTAAGTTCAGCCTTCCAAATAATCACTGACCTCCTTTTATGTGCTGGGCTTCAGCAGTTCTCATGATGACTGTATTATGTAGAATTGTAGATAGTAATAAGGGTCCCCCCACATCTAGCGTCTCGCGAACGTCGTCGCCTCTCCAACGCCCGCGCGGCGTCGCCGCCGCGCTTCCGCAGCGCCGACGCGACGTTGCGGCGCCTCTCGAACGTCGACGTCGCAGTGACGTCCGCGCGGCGTCGACGCCGCGTTAGCGCCGCGCCTCCTCGACGTCAGTGGCAGTAAATCAAAAGTAGCTTATACGTTAGTTCGTATGCCTTAACCAATTTTTTGAAAAGTTATTTCTATAATGTAGGTGCATCAACTCGTTTACAGAGGGTCTGTGGCCTGTGTTGTATCAACTACGTTTGACGTATTGCTTCCTCTTCATCGGAAAAACTGTCATTTCATAGAAATATTGTAAAAACACTAAACAGAGAATCTGTCGAAGAAACGAGAGCAAAAAGCAATATTTACGCGTCTAGCGACCGTCATGATGCAGAAATTTAAGGTTTTTGATTAGTAGTTTACGTTTATTTGCCATAATTTGTTAGTTACTAAAAATACCGGAATTCCGATTACAAAATTAAATATCGGTTTTGAAATCTACCCCAAAAATCCCGAGATACTGGGATCCCGGTATTGGAAGCCCTAGCTGGACGTTGGTAGCCGCTGGCATCGCGGCGGCGCTGCGCGGGCGCGGCGTTGGCGCGGCGTCGACGCCGCGCGGACGCCACTGCGACGTCGACGTTCGAGAGGCGCCGCAACGTCGCGTCGGCGCTGCGGGAGCGCGGCGTCGACGCCGCGCGGGCGTTGGAGAGGCGACGACGTTCGCGAGACGCTAGATGTGGGGGGACCCTAAGTATTTAAGTGTAGGTTTCCTCATGAAGTTTTCCTTCAGTGAAAAGCAAGGCGTTATTCTTCCAAATAAGGAGATTCCAAAAATACGTAATTTTTAGTCTGTGTCCCATGACGCAATGTGATTTTGACATTTCAAGATACATTTTTATATCCCTAAGTGCGTTTTCACATTATGACCCGATATCGGATGTCGGCAGGATTTCTAAGGCAAAAATCAAAGATGGCGGCTTAAATGTATGGGATATCGGTCCTACATCCGATATCGGATCGGATAATGTGAAAACGCGCTAAGAGGTGGATGGACTGTGTGAGGCATGACATGAAACCAAAGTAAGTTAATGATGAGATGACGGGTGATAGCATTGTATGTAAGAGGAAGACATGCTGCGCCGACCCCAAGTGACTGGGATAAGGGCAAGAGAATGATGATTCCCCAACTTAAATAATCCCTTTGTCCACAGCATGAATTCGCCGAGAACCGCTACTTGACCGAACGCAGACGGCAAGCACTGGCCGCGGAGCTAGGACTCGCCGAAGCCCAGATCAAGATCTGGTTCCAAAACAAACGAGCCAAGATCAAGAAGGCTTCAGGGCAGAGGAACCCGCTGGCATTGCAGCTGATGGCGCAGGGGTTGTATAACCATAGCACGGTGCCGTTGACGAGAGAGGAGGAAGAGTTGGAGATGAAAGCAAGGGAACGGGAGCAACAGAATAGACAGTAGGTTTTGTGGAAAGACGAGGCTATATTTTAAATTTTGCTTGGTAACAAATCGGCACAGACTGTTCCTAAAAATATCCGAGGATTTTTTACTTTTAGACAATGGGATTTGGCTATTGTCAAAGGTTTGCATTGATTGCGCCATCAAAGATTGTCTAAAGTTTTGTTCGTTATATTTACACCCCCTTATTCATAAACGTATTCTAAAGTTATCAAGCCGATAAAATTCGTTTGTCCTTTTCTATCACACCAACATGTCGGAACGTTTATGAATAAGGGGGATAGTCTTTACTCTAATCAGACTACGGTCTATCGCTGGTTCTTTGATAAGGATTGTAATTTGTAATTGAAAAATAAATAAGTATGACTACAATAAATTTAAAGTGAACGTTTTCATGCCGATCAGAATCTGATTTTTGTTGGTTTTCTTTTCTCTCTAAATAAAGCTTGTTTCAAAATTCAAAAATACTTTTTGGATTATTAACTAAAAACTTAGCCTTGTCTTTTACGCAAAAATGTGTAAATTCTCGAATAGAACGTGCATTTGTAGTTTTTTTGACGAGATAGGTTATTTTTACTAAGGTTATAGTCAAACTTTAAGATTTCGTTTTCATGACAAATTTTAGAATCTCTTTGTTGAATCTTTTATGTTCTATGATTGTTCCTAATTATTAGTGCCATGACATGTGGACTTGAAAATTTGTAGAAATATTGTTTTCAAAGGGGTTTTGTTCAGGTAAAATTAATATTAGCAAAATGTAATTTTGTGCAATAAAATGCATAAAAATTAAATATTTTTTGTATAGTGGTAAAGTCAAGCACAATTTAGTTATATCAACAAAAACATATCTTAATTACACTTCTTTCAAAATACTGAATAAAACCTTGTCCTGAACTTCTATAAGAAAGATAAATAGTACTAGCGTATACATAGATGTGTCACTCCATAGTAGATACCTACGCACGGCGATCTACCCTTATTCTAGAAAGCGTAGTGTACTAATACTAGGGCTGTCACCTAGAAATTACTTTTGCAAATAGATTTCGATTTCGAAACTATGTTATTATGACATATGGCTATACCAGGCAAGGCTTAAAACAATGGGTTATATATGTTTTTCTTAGTTACACTAAAATATAATATGAGTAAAACAGATAACTGCTGTTTTTTTTTTACTTATTGACGCTACACCTATTTGTCATTCTTATTTGCCATAAACATGGGCTTTGTAAATAAATATTTAAGTAAATAATGTTAATTAAATAATGTCCCACTCGATTGTATAAATAAATAATTTAAAATATCATGTAAATATTATTTGATAAGTTTTAATAATAATTAAGTTATTTATTGTGCAATGTAGCAGTATTAGTAGAGTTGTAAGGGTTGGTGACAAACTGGTGATGAGTGGACACAACTCTTGTTTGCCACCACCGTATAAAAACACTGTATTTATAAGAAACTCAATGTCTGATGAAAATAAACATAGAGTCAGATACAGCTGTAATACGAAAAGATTTGCCTTCGTATTGTTACGAAAACGTACGAACGTGTCATGTTATTTCAGTCAGTCTCAGTACAAGATGACATATTGACTGAACTAGCATGACAAATACGAACGTTTCCGGAAAAATACGAAGCAAACCCTTTTCGCAATACATTGTAGTAGGTATTATTTTGTGACACCCCTATGACAACTAAATAGAAAAATATGACGTTCTTAAACAAAAGGTACCACATTATAGCTTTAGAAAAGATACTAGCAAATTGCATCTTTATGACAAGTGATAATATGGTACCTATTGCTTAGGACAGTCACAAATTAAAACTATTGTGTGTCGTACATCTTGCGATCTCATATTGAACCTTATTGTAATAGACGAAGGTTGATTATTAGGCTGTAGCTTCGCGTGTCAGTTGACGTCATTGACAAAGGGTTAACTGTGTATAGATAATATTGATCACTAGGTACGTATAGCTAGAGCTCATCACATTGTCACCAACTCCATCGGTAAAGTAGCCGTTTATAGGAAAAACATTATTAAAACAAGTTTCAAAAATATTTTGTTGTTTGTTTTCACCCCAAACCTTTTTTCATTTCATTTGATTGAGTATTATAGAGAGTAAGGCCGGCAACAGACAGTCTTAAAATTCATAATCTGAAAAAATCATAATCTTATGTAATCAGATCGAGTGCACGGATTTCCATACAATTTCGCAACTGTCCACACACAGTCTTATTTTTTAAGATTATGATTTTTTTCAGATTGATCTGACAGATTGCGAATAATCTGAATTTTAAGAATGTGTGTGGCAAGGCAGTCGATCTTATTTTATAAGATTATGATTTTTTAAGATTATGAAATTTAAGACTGTCTGTTGCCGGCCTAACTGTCAAAATAAAATGTGTAATCACAGTGCATAGACAGCCATCTCTCGGCACAGGCTTAAAACTTTTAAACATAAATTTTGACAATTTGGACCATATTTTTAGCTTGATATGTCGTAAAATGTCATATATTAATGTTAGCGCCATCTAGCCGAGCGTCCTCCAAAGGTGTAACGCCATCTAGGTCACCGTACCTTTTTCTATATGGTCCTGAGGTACGTTTTTTTCTTAGACTGTAGCTGATTACACCGTGTTTTTTTTTGTTTTCCGTTAAATTCGACACGTCGTTAAGTTCATTATCAGGAACCACCCTGTATATCACTTTTAGTTAAATTCGCAAAAAAAAAATCATCATTTTTATACATGATAAATGAATTTATTAGTGTGACAGACCCTTAATATTACTATTAAGGGTCTGTCACACTAATAAATTCATTCAAGTTAGTGTCAAGTGATTGACGGCACATGTCAAAAAAATTACATCAGGAATTGATAAAGGCTGTGACACACGTGTTCAGCAATTATTTTTATTTTTTTAATAACTCGATAACAGCAAGAGTTAAGACGCTACTTTCTTAGAGAAATTAATTGTATTTGATGTAATGAATCTTCTCTTAAAGTTAACGGAATTCAATAAAAACAGGGTGTATACATATGTCTTTGAATAAACGTTGGTACCCTATTTAAAGTTATCAAGCCGATAAAGTTGGTTTGTCCCTTTCCGACATATTGGTGTGACAGAAAGGTAAGAGTATAGTTTAGTTCATGTCAAAACCAGTTCAGAAATCTAACAAATTGTTGAATTAGACGTACCTTGGTTGTAGGCTTTTTAGTTATAGTTGCATAATTACAAACTCTAAAGAAATAAAAAGATTACAAAACGGGAGGAATACTACACATATTATTATGTACATATTGTCCCGGATTTGTAAGTTCACATTTTTGACACATTTGTTTTGAAGTATGTTGCGATGTGGCTAAAACGTATCGTTTGCCAAATCTAGCATTTTTAAATTGGTTGAATCGATTAGGCCCTATGTACAAGGAGGCGCTTAAACAAATATACGATTTCTATCAACTTACTGAAATGTCATTTGAATCGAAATGACAGACTCTGCCACAGCACTAGTTAAAAAAAAATGAATGATAAATGACATAATAAGTAAATCCTGCGTAATAATTTAATATCGTAAAATACTCACTAACGAAGATCCGCAAAAATGTAACATGTTTTAGATTATGTTTAAAGTAAGCGAAATATTGTTTTTCAGTAGATTTTTTTAAATATTATTACAGGATTTTATTTAAAATTTCATTAGGTCGCGCGAGCTTCCGTTTTGTGGACGCTGTCATGTGTCAAAAACAGGGTCTTACACATAGTCTTACAGCTCTAGGACAATAGTATAGGATACAGCGAGGAAATGTCGCCAGTATCTTTGGTACAAAACCTGAAGGGCCTATTTATATTGAAGCTGGCTATTTAAGTGTAAATTTTATGGTTAGGTTGTCTAGATATGTGTAAGTAGGTATATTTTTCATGTAAATGATAGTTATTTGTTTTACAAGGGGGCAAAGTTGTTGTTTAACCGCACGTGCCAATATTGATACCCGAGCAAGCGATAGATTCCAATATTAAACCGCGTGCGTAGCGAGTGGTTAAAAACGTGGAATCTAGAGCGTTGCGTTAAACAAACTTTGCCACCGAGTGAAAAACAAAATTTTTCACCACACCAACACGAACAAAATACTGAGTATAAAACATGAAACTAAATCAAATCTATCAACTTATCGAATATTTATGATTCAAAATCATCATTTGTAGGTAAATTCTACCAGCCAGCTCAAGATATCAAGTTAAAATTTGTATGAAATTACTTTGCACTCTTTTGGATAAAATGCAATTTTGCTATCTGTTTTCGAATAGTGTGAAATGTTGAAAATGGATTACAATGTCAAAAAGTACTTACTTCTTGCAATTTTTCAACGTAAACGAAAATAATACATTCAAAACAATCAAACAGCCAAAAACATTAACACTTAAAAACGCAAATAAAACGCCCCAACGTCTCAAACACCCTAATTCACTTAAAAAAAAAACTCCCACCCTTAAAAATACAAAATTAAAGTTGTCAGCGCCGGAATCGAACCGGCATTCCTGATTCGCGATGCCGCAAAAATTCCAATAAGGGGTCTGACAGACGAAATTAAAGGGGTGTGGGATGGGGCGAAAAAGTTTTATTGGGATCAGGGTCTTTATTTTGGATAAATTAAAAACAATGTAACTGACACTTAAGTACAGTTGGGCTGGATTAGTGAATTGAACCGATAAACTCAGGTTGACGATCAATATGGAAAATGCGAAACTTTGCCCTCTTTTTTTAAAACAATAGTCTACTAGACTCATATTGTTTGTTTTTGCTGTCTATTTTCGAAGAATCAAAAGAGCTATTACCAGTTGACGTGGTGGAAATAACTGTCTCCATTTCGATTGGCGACCATATCCGAGTCTTCTCTAATTTTTATAATAATAGGTTAATTTCCTACTAGTCAAATTAGCTTCTTTTTAGAACTGTCAAAACGATTTGCTATATATGAAATTACTATGAAATACTGAGGAGTGATGACACGGTCAATTCATTTACGTAATATCTTTCTCTTTGACTTTTAAATATAAATTATGTTTAATCATAACTACTTTCCATATTTTTCTTCTAATTATGTGGTGCTTCATTTCGTGCCCTGCAAAATTAGGTACTTTATTTTAAGTGTGGAAACTACTTAGCCTATTTTTATAATAATTATATCTCTGAAGTAACTTTCACGTAAAATTAACACTTCAACAGTAGCTTCGTAGGTAACTTTATACACAATCATTGTTTAACTTTGAACTATGGCCTCGAAAGGGAAAAACCTTAAATCAAACGCACAGTTTAATAATAAGTACGATTATCCGCTGAACTGAATACCACCAAATACTATGTAAACTCTACGAGTTAATACGTGCAGCTTGGTGCCAAAGTTAGCAACACGCGATACTAGCGCCCCTAGCGGCATGAGTTGATCAAAATAGTTTAGTTCATACAGTATAAAATTAAAAAAGTCACACATTCTTATTTTTTTGTTTTATTCCGTCTAAAAATGTTAAAGTAGATCAAGTAATCGCATTTTCTATTTTAATTTACTAAAATAAAAGTCTGACAAACTACTTTGAACAACTCGTACCGCTAGATGGCGGTGCTAAAAGCGTTGCCGCTCTATTGTATAGGAAACGTCAGAAGCTGCACGTATTAACTCTAAGAGTTTATATAGTATTTGATACCACACGGGTCTCCTTGTCTTCTCTCAACGATACAGAAATAACTAGTCTCTTATATAAACTATGATAACATATCTTTAGCTAGTTGTAAATAGCAAAAGTGACATCTCTCGGGAAATTGAGTAAACACCAAGGTAAGCGTTTTATACAATCATGTATATCTAAAACGCCATTCAAGAACCCACCCTCACACCTTACACACAACTTTAGACTGACAGCAGTGACAGCTGACAGCTGGATTTATTAACTGACATGTTTAACTTCGTTGCAACTGTATTGCTTTATTTTGGCGCAGCGAAATTACGAATTAGATATGCACAGACAATATCAAAATAAGTTTTTAGCAAAAATCTTAAAATTATTTTCTATGAAAGTAATCAATTTTATACGTCGGCACTTTTTCATGTCCAAAACTGCATATTTTTTGTAAAATTACATATACAAGGTGCTCGCGAGGAACCCAAATAACTTAAACAGCGTATTCTTGGTCACATTTTAAGACTAATATGTCATACTTATAAACTTTTCTAGATTTCGTCTAAGATGTCAAAATGTGACAAGAAAAACTTTAAAAAATTTAGTTTTTAGAAAAAGAAATTAAGAAACTCATTTTAATTACCAACTTTATGGATAAAATTTACTTTTTATGTGAAAATAAGTCCAAAAAGTAAAAAAAAAAACAAAAAAATTTTTTTGCAAAAAAATTTACAAGTTCATGTAACATTTTTTCTTTCTTTTGGCCTCAGAAACGCGTGATTCAAGTTAGGCGGGTTCCTCGCGAGCACCTTGTATAATAACATAGACTTTATGGTTGCAAGTGTAATGCAAGTATTGCAACCGCTTAGAATGAAAATTCTTGTTTTTCAGTACTGAAAGCTAAGTTGTTTTAAGTTGAGGCACAGGCCCTAAAAAAACTAAACTAGAAGGGTTTAAATTTCGGAAAACTGACTCTCCTCGAATCGGCGAACCCAGTTAATGTAACTAACACCTGTGTGTGAGACCTGCAATACAATTTTTTCAAGTGACTTAGTTTATTTTGAGGTAGTAGGTTTTTTAATAGACACTGAACTAAGGAAGTCCAAAATAAACGAAACTTATAAAAGGGGGCAGACAGGCGTGCCCCGAATCGGCGAAAAACTAAAGAAACCGTCAATTTCTACAGAGGTCCAACACCTAGATCAGAGGCACACCTCGGACACTGGCGATCAAATATATGAGAGAGGCGCGTTCCTAGCACACAGTCTAAGCTCGTGTAGGTGAACGCGTACCATGCTTGTATGAGTGAAACATGACAGGTCGACTGTTCGCGTTTTTGACAGGAGGTAACTGTGAGGTAACCGATAGGGGGTGAGCGGGAGTGGCCATACTGTACGATAATACTCTTTCTTATACTGTGCCAGAGGTGTTGCAAGTGCTTTACCTGTCTAGATACTTATACATAGAAAACATCCATAAATCAGGAACAAATATCTGTGTTCATCACACAAATAAATGCCCTTACCGGGATTCAAACCCAGCACCGACGCTCAGCAAGCAGGGCCACTACCGACTAAGCCAGACCGGTCGTCGCCTTTTCATTGTAAGTTAAAGCAAATGTAGTGTTTTAATAGGTACAGAATCTATTAAAGTAGACACGGAGAAAAAAAAAAACGAAACTTATAAAAGTGGAAAGACAGCCGCCCCCCGAATCGGCGAAAAACAGTTAATTTCAGACGTCGTCGGACACATTCCTCGCGTGCCGCGCCTCGGCTCACATGGAGAAAAAAAAAGAAGTGAAAAAAAAGGAAAGGTAAGTAAAAAAGAAAAAAAACGTTGGTAAAAACGGAGCAGTAAGTGCGCAGCGCGGAAAAGTGTGTATAATACCTGATTGCGGTTGCTAATCAAAGGAATAAATAAGTTTACTATGTTTTATATAATTCCCATTTTAAAACTTTAAAAGAGACACCTGTTTAGAGCTGAGACGAACAAATTGGGAAAATAACCTATAGTCGAGCATTTTCAGAATTTGGGTCCCTCCAATGAACAAAAATTAACTCGATGTCAGTTTTGTGACGACAATTAAGCATAAAATATATCTAAAAATTTACTTTTTTTACATTCTGAATGTAGATTATCGCTTAAAGTTTATGTAATTAACACAAAAACCATATTTTTATTGAAATTTCATGTTTAATTGTCGTCACAAAACTGACAGCGAGTTAATTTTTGTTAACAACTTACGCTAATTGGGAGGGGGGTCCCAAATTCTGAAAATGCCCAGTCACACACACTAAGAGCGGCTTCAGACAATATATTTATTTTCGGTCGTTTCGGTCTTACAAGTTTTTTTGTCAGATATTTCGCGCTCGCGCACGCTCATAAAAAACGCTTTGTCTGAAATAGCTCTCAGTTTACTTATATCCCTACTAGCTTATGCTCGCGGCTTCGCTCGAAAATTCCGGAATGCTCCATACAAACTAACATACATACATACTAAACTAGACTTTCTATCCCTTCATTCCACTTATAAATCTCGTCAATTCGTCGCTCCATTTTGCCGTGAATGACGGATAAACAAACAGACACACTTCAATCATAGAAAATAGATCAGATAAGCAAATAGTAAAGTCATATAAAATAATATTGCTGAACAATTTACCTAATCTCTGAATTAACATAATTATAGTTAAAAATGGCTGAGAACCTTGGACATCAATTTGTGACATACTTTTCATGATATAAAATACTGTATACCTGTGAACCTATCTATGCCATACGATTAAATAAATAAATAGTTAAAAATGTAAGTATATTATTATAATACTAACTTTGAACCTGTAATGTAATGCATGATCTCAATTAGACCTTCTTTTTTGTTTAGGGGGGGTGGGATGCAATTACGCATACCACTTGAGTGCGGGGACGGACCCAAGTGGTTATGTGGGACTCCTTGTTAAGGGCTAATGAGGCCTCAAGTCTACCCACTAAACGACCCCCCCATCTGCCGCCATTGTGCTGTAGCTGTGGGCTGCAGCTTGCGCTTTTCGTCTACAGTACCACCAGCACCAGTCCGCAGTGCAGAGCACCACCTCCAGAGGCCCTTCATGACCTCGTTTTCTGTAGAACCGTATTACGGTCGACCTCTCAGGGAATCTCAATTAGACTTAACTCATTTAGAATCTTTTTTTTTTTTAATCATATGGCATAAATAGGTTCACAGGTATACAGTATCTTATATCATAAAATTATGTCACAAATTGATGTCCAAGGTTCTCAGCCATTGAGCTGCGTCAGGAGTAAGTGAGATCAGGTCATCGGTACTTCCTGGGTAGGCTCTGAGGAGTGCCCCCTCCTGAACAGTTTGCGATTCGGCGCCACAGTCACATCTAATAGGCGAATCAATCTCATAATAATAGATTAAGAGTATCTAAATAATAACAGATTAAGAGTTTTGTTTGTAAAATTCTATAAAAAAACCGGCCAAGAGCGTGTCGGGCCACGCTCAGCGTAGGGTTCCGTAAAGTTCTACTTTTGTGATTTTTTTCATATTTTTTAAACTTGTGGTTCAAAAGTTAGAGGGGGGGGGGCACACTTTTTTTCCTTTAGGAGCGATTATTTCCGAAAATATTAATAATATCAAAAAACGATTTTAGTAAACCAGTATTCATTTTTAAATGCCTATCCAACAATATATCACACGTTAGAATTGAAATGAAAAAAAAAAATCACTCCCCACTTTACGCGTGTAGGGGGGGTACCCTAATAAAACATTTTTTTCCACTTCTTATATTTGCACTTTGTCGGCGTGATTGATATACATATTGGTACCAAATTTCAGCTTTCTAGTGCTAACGGTCACTGAGATTATCCGCGGACGGACGGACGGACGGACAGACAGACATGGCGAAACTATAAGGGTTCCTAGTTGACTACGGAACCCTAAAAATGTAAGTATATTATTATAATACTGACTTTGAAACTGTAATGACATATAAACATGATCTCAATTAGACCTAACTCAATTAGAATCTAAATAATAATAGATTAAGAGTTTTGTTTGTAAAATTCTATAATAAATGACTAAAATAAACAGTTTAAATTTAATTTTTTTTAACACACTTTCCCAATTATAATATTAGTGTAATCCTACTGATTGTTCCCCTAAGCAGTCACTCCCATGTAAGCCTGCCCGTCTCACCCCGCATTCCCGCCGGTAGTATAAGGGTGCTTATACATTCTATTGATCTACTTGTAACTTGTAACCGTGTAACAACATTATTCTACACGTGTACCGAAATCAATAACGTTCGCTATTCGACAATCAAAGAAAGAGAAAATAAAACAAAGTCCCCCTTCGCGTGTCTGTTTGTCTGTCTGTCTGTAACCAGGGTGGTTAACTGCTTATTCGTTTTATTTATAATACTTGTAACAATATTACTCAACACTTACCTACCAAAATCTATAAAATTCACTATGCGACTATCAAGTAAAGAGAAAATAAAACAAAATCGCTCTTCGCGTCTGTCTATTGGTATGTACGTCTGTCTGTCTATAAAGTGCTAAACGTTTTATACTTTTAAAGTTTTAACCTTTACAATTTACATTTTATTCTATAAGTGTACTGAAATCAATAAAAATCTGATGAAGACTAGGTAGTCTATCAGTAAATTTCCCAGTTTAGTCAAAAATTATACAAACCATTTTTTATATTGAAATTGAGTATGGTCTTCAAATAGTTCATTTTTCATACAGTCTCAGTTATACACCGTGTTTTTATTGAATTCCGTTAACTTCGGCGTATAGTTAGGCCCATTATAGTCAAACAGCATATAACGCCGTGTGCCTGCTATACGGCCACAATTCAAAAAACCATTTTTTCGAGAAATCGCGTCTCAAAGTTTTGAGATTATAGTTGAGGCTGTTAAATAGGATCTTACTTCTTGAGTTTTAGGTCTATGAATTTGAAATTTAGCTATTTTTACTCGGAATGATATAACCCTCCATAATATCATGCCACTTTTCGCAAAAAAAAACTTTTTTTTAAGATACAATGCCTGAAAGACAGGTATTTAATAGAGTTATGGCTGTATTGCAGAAACGTTTTTTTTATGATTTTGAGATGCGTCCAAAATTAAACGATATTATTCGATAAAGGTATCATGCAAATATATATGAAAAAACACCAAATAGTTAAAATAATTTTATTTACGAACTTTGACAGTAACGATAGCAATAATAATTATGTATCTGCAATAATGATGTATGTATAATCATCAACATTATATTACGTCATTACCAAATAATATTAATTATTTAAAATTGAAACAAATAAAACTTTGTAGCTTACGTATCTTGGTGTCACCCTGGATAGAAGCCTGAATTTCAAGGAACACCTGACCAGCCTCTGCGAAGGTCAAGACCCAGAACAGCATCATTCACAAGCTTACTGGAACTACCTGGAGTGCCAGCGAAGCAACATTTCGGACAACCGCGCTATCCCTAGTCTACTCCTCTGCCGAGTACTGCTCAGCGGTGTGGCTAAACAGCACCCATACTACCGCGGTAACGCCCAGCTGAACCACACTATGTGACTCATCAGAGGCTGCCTAAAACCAACTCCCACACACTGGTTGCCGGTGCTGACTCATATTTTACCTCTAAACTTCCGCCGAGAAAAGTGCCTATTTCATAAAATCGCCAAGATTCGAGCAGACACAAGTTTACCCATCCACCGAGACCTCGACGCGCTAAAGGCTCTCAGACTGAAGTCTCGACTACCGCCCCAAGGCCCCTTAGAGGCATGGATAATGGACTGGGTAGCCAGAGCTCTTCCTACAGAGCTGTACGAGTTCGATACTGGGGCCCAACCGGTGTGATTTAAGGAGCCTCGACAGGTTTGGTGTCGGCTGAACCGTATCAGGGCAGGCATCGGAAACTGCTCATCTTTGTGGTGCAGATGGGGATGGTGCGAGTCTGTGGAGTGACAGTGTGGCCACCTAGATCCGACGGTGCACCATATAGCCTTCGAGTGTCCCATAACCAAGTTTAGCGGAAAAAGGGCTGATCTTAAGACACTTTCGACAAATCATCATCCTCCTTGCGTTATCCCGGCATTTGCCACGGCTCATGGGAGCCTGGGGTCCGCTTTGACAACTAAGACACTTTCGACAAATGCCGTTGAATATCTGAAGTCTAGTTTTTTAATAATTTAAGTAGAGAACAACGTGTACTGACTGGTAAAAATAATTATGACCTTAGTAATGAGACATATTGAACTGCACTTGTAAGAAAACAAAGTTGAGATTTGTTTAATCATTTTGTGTAGTAGTTTCGGCGTCGGGCTGGTAATTTTGTAATAATAAGTGTGATACTGACTATTTGACACAATATTTAAAGGTATTTATCGCAATTATCACTCAAGTTTTTAGGACGCAACTCAAAACTTACATTCAAAGCGTGTGCTATACAGCCACAACTCAAAACGGCCGTCGGTTTACATGCGAACAAACTGGCAAGTGGCCGTATTGCAGGGAATCTTCTGACAATTTATGGTCAATTCCATACGGCCACTTGTGAGAAAAAGGCTCTTAAGGACCTTTTTTGCTATGGCTCTCGAAATACGGTCGTAAATTGAACAATTTTGAATACGAATCTGCAATAATCCAGAAAATTAAAAATTTTGAGTTGTGGCCGTATAGCAGGCACACGGCGATAATAGTTAGTTTACTTAAATTTGTATTTTTTTTTTTCTAAAAAAATACACCTACGATAGATGTTACATCCATTGCTGTTGAGAAACGGGTTTTACAATGAATTCTAGGTAAGTACTACTAAGTAAGTGTCAAAACTATGACATGTCAATCACATATCGAACACACAAAGCCCGTTTCTCAACAGCAATTGATGTAACATCTATCGCAGGTGTATGGTGTTTTTATAAAAAATCTTACGAATTAAAAAACTAAGTATGCTATTTTGTTTAAAATAGACCTAACTATATTCCGAAGTTAACGGAATTCAATAAAAATACGGTGTATAATCGGACATATGTCCACTAGAAACATATCCAAGTCGAATACTTCTCTATAATCACCCAGATTCTCACACTGTATATTCTCTTTTGCGAAACCAAAACCAACATAAGTAACACAATTTCCAACATAACCTATCCTCCGAGTTTTCACAACAATCTCTATATGACGTGTCTTCTTACACTGGAGAATACAAAACAATTTCCATACTTAATATTATAAATGGGAAATTGTGTGTGTCTGTTTGTTTGTCCATCTTTCACGGTAAAACGGAGCGGCAAAATTTATTTTTCCCCTCACTAGCTCGGAAACACGTGTTTTGTCCTTTAATACCAGCGGGTAAAAACGCATTTTATCCACTAGTGGGTAAAGTAATTTGACCTTGAATAAAGTAAAATTAACTGCTTTGAAATTGATAAGAGTAGGTGAAGGTAGTAATAAAGATGATTTACCACCTGTGGAACTACTGGAAGCAGTGATAAACGCATTTTTTGCGTTGTAGTTTCCTCGCTATAGTGAGAGGAAAAGTTTTGTGTTACACTCGGGTGCAAATGTATTTTACTTCTCGTGTGTTAAAAAACTCGCAAGTTCAGGATTCTATTCTCGAACCACTCGCTTCGCTCGTGGTTCAACTATAGAATCCTTTCACTTGCTCGTTTTTCAATTCCACACTCGGCGTTAAAATACAACTTTGCCCCCTTGTATAACAAATAACTATTTTAAGTGGAGATAGTTGACATACGCTACTTTTTGTTTCTTTTTACACCCCCCCCTCCCCCCACTTTCTTAAAGTGTTAAAGTATGGAGCATTTCGCAATTTTCGAATTTAACGTGAGCGAAGCCAGTACTAATATAACCTCCAATATAAATTGGTCTTTCATTTTTCATCGCCACTTCTCCGCCATATTTCTTTTTAAACTGGGGACTAACCGGCCAAAATATAAAGACCACCACTTAGAAGCGCATCAGTACTAAGTAGTGGTCAACTTAATTTGGTCGTTTAGTCTTCGTGGGTGGTCAAAGGTTTTTTATTGGAGAGAGTTCGTTAACATCGGTTTTATTTTAACAGTTGGTAAGTCTAGTTTCGAGAATGTATGGAAATGTTTAATTGGCTTGTTATTTTTATGACTATATTTTGAAAATTTTGTGTAGAACAGTTTATGAATTAGTACATTACATCAGAGGTCGGGAAAATGAGGATTTCCGGCCAAGTGGGTATATAGGGATACGAGGCCGGGAATCCGTTTTCACGCCGAGGCATGTATAGTGCTTTTCTCAAACATACAATATTTTATAGGACAATATTTTATAAAAAAAAGTTACTTTGCAGGCCTAGGCCTAAAAAATAATATGAAATCCCTTTACAGTCCTCTCGAGTTGTTGCGCCCAAAAAGCAATACTTCCCGGCCCATTTTAAGGAACGTAAAGACAATATTTCATTGCATGTTTGAGAAAAATTAATTTATTATTTACATGTCTGTTTTGTGTGAAAATATGTGTCGTTATCTGGATAAAGGGACCTTGTTGTCGATGGCGCTTACGTCGCGCGGCGTTGTATTTGTACACGAACATCGCTCATAACGACGTAAGCGCCATTGACAATAAGGCCTTTACCCTGATAATGTCACATATAACGGGTAAAACCTGAAAGAGTGATAGAAAATCAATAAACATTTTAGTTGTGAATTGTTAATAATTCCATTCCTTTTTGTAATGCTTTAATTTACATAATAGGTACTAAATGCGGAAAAAATTAGCTAAAAACATGATGAAATTTCTTATACATTAATGTCTTACTAGTTTTTGCCCGCGGCTTCGCTCGCGTTAGAAAGAGACAAAAAGTAGCCTATGTCACTCTGTATCTCTTCAACTATCTCCACTTAAAAAATCACGTCAATTCGTTGCTCCGTTTTGCCGTGAAAGACGGACAAACAAACAGACACACACACTTTTCCATTTATAATATTAGTATGGATGTAGGTATGTCTTATACCTACCTAATGGATTAAAATCATTAAAATAATTTATTCTTGTGTATTTAATCATAATCACATTACCGATTTCTAATTTAATAAATATTCACTGTTTTCGAGAGTCTTCATATTAAAAATGATTTAAGAGATTTAATGACTAAGATTCTAACTGAGCATTTCTTTTTCTTTCGCCAATAAAAAAATTTTGATTGTTTTAGGGAATTTTAGGTCAATTGTACTCAGAATCAAGAGTACTTTCAATCACACTGAGAGACAAAAAGTGTCCCAGAATTTCTATACATTTTTGTTACTTTCCTCTTTTGTTACCCCATACAACATGTACGGAAAATGGTAACAAAGTAAGAAAAAATCGTATGGGACAATTTTTTTAACTACTTACTAGGATTGAAAAAGCTAGTAATTCTAAGTAGAAATAGCTTTTTTTTTCAAAAATATCATACTTCTTAAAAGTGGCAAAAAAAAAGAAATGCTCAACTGGGGTATTCTGAATATACCTATTTGCTCCTGAAGATTAGGTATATTCTTACAATATATTATACGGTTATAGCCAAATAGCATTTTCTTTCTTTTTTATGTACATATTTGCTATTTCAATAAAATTATCCAGCTTTCGAAAGTTTCGAAGTTATTCCAATGCATTTATCTCTTAACATACATACATACATACAATCACGCCTATATCCCATAAAGGGGTAGGCAGAGCACGTGAAACTACTAAAGCTTCAGGGCCACTCTTGGCAAATAAGGGGTTAAAAGAAAACGAAACCCCTTTTTTGCCAAGAGTGGTTTATCTCTTAAATAAATAAATAATCAATATTATGGGACATTCTTACACAGATTGACTGAGCCCCACGGTAAGCTCAAGAAGGCTTGTGTTATGGGTACTCAGACAACGATATATATAATATATAAATACTTATATACATAGAAAACATCCATGACTCAGGAACAAATATCTGTGCTTATCACACAAATAAATGCCCTTACCGGGATTCGAACCCAGGACCGCGGCTTAGCAGGCAGAGTCACTACCAACTACGCCAGACCGGTCTTCTTCATGTTACATGGTTTATATATTAGTAGCAAATATATTTTATTCGTTTATTTTTGTCGATATACTTATTGTTTAGACTTTTAAGGAGTACAATAAGTATAATTTTGTTCAGCACTGTGGGTTTGCATTCCTATTTGAATTTAATATTTTAGTAAGAATGCCTAGACTTAAATTACGTGTCCACGTATGTTAGCACCATTTTTATCAAAATTAAAAAAAAAACACAATTATGGGTCAACTTAGGCACAGAGAGAGACAAAAACTAGAGTCAAATGAAATTCTTCCCATTATGTATTTGGGGTCGGCGCAGCAGATTCTCCTCCATTCCTCTCTATCAGCCGTCATTTCCATACTAACACCTTTCACTCTCATACTATTGTTCACACATTCCATCCATCTCTTCTTAAGCCTTCCACTACCGTTGTCACCATCCCACCTTCATATTCACCACTCGTTTTATAACATTGCTTTCATCCCTCCGCATTACATGCCCATACCATGCTAATCTACTTGCTCTCAATTTCTCTGTCACTGGCGCTACTTTCAGGCTTCCTCTTATATACTCATTCCGAATCCTATCCAGTCTTGTCACACCACACATCCATCGCAACATTCTCATTTCATTCACATGCAGTCTTCTCTCATCATTCTTTTTGACGGCCCAGCACTCACTTCCATACTAGAAAACTAGTGCAATGTAAGTTTTAATTTCAAGACATGTCTATGTCTATATTATACATAATTAAAATTTAAAAAAAAACCCCGACTGCGACATGATACCCCGAGTGGCGAGTAGACCGATTTTCATGAAACATGGCTAAGAACACTCCCGACTAACTCAGCTTTCAGACAAAAAAACTAAATATAAATCAGTTCATCCGTTCGGGAGCTACGATGCCACAGACAGACACACACACAGACAGACAGACAAACAGACAGACAGACAGACAGACGGACAGACAGATAGACACGTCAAACTTATAACACCTCTTCGTTTTTGCGTCGGGGGTTAAAAATGACCGTGAATTTGATCTTATTCCTAACACGTTCATATTTAAAGTAAAATCCATAATCCTACGGACCAAATTGACAAGTAAGTGTGAACTAATGTTGCCACAATTTGGCCAGTGTCGTTCTTATCGATATTAAAATTATTATTATATCCTAGATTTAAGGTGCACCCAGACGGGATAATGAAATTGGCAATTTGATCGGCTAATCAATATACCAACTTCGACAGATCAAAAGGTCTGTAGACCGTTAATTAGAGATATTTTTTTTATTTCGAAGCAGCAATAATATTATTCGAAAATTATATAGATATCTATGATATACTTGCCATAGCGTGACAGATAATTTATTATCGTCGGACATGGTATTTTATTTTTTACCTACAGGCTCGGAAACCTTTTTATGTTTTAAAACTAGTGGATAAAAATGCATGGTATCCATCCACTACCTCGAAGATACATAGAACAAACCAAAATGTGTACCTCTTATTTGAAACTCATATACAATACTTATTCTTGATTTTACTGACAATAGTCTGCTACAAGACTAAAGGTCTATTCTTTCATTTAAACACTTTATTCTTTATTTAAACTTGTCTGTTGTATGTACTTTACAACTTGTCGATATATTGTTATCGACATATACCCTTCCCTATTTTAATTTTGCTGTTCCTGGTATCATTTTACCTGTCAGTCATTTGTCAATTTAGTCCGTAGGATTATGAATTTTACTTTAGTTATTTCCTGCGAATCAGATAAAAGCTCTATAAGCCCTAATTATCAATAATTAAATAAAAGTTCAACCTTTACAACGTGGCGCCATCTCTATTAGCGTTATTAAAAACAAACATTTATCGGACCGAGTTACAAATATAATTTTCCATTTTCAAAATAATATTAGCACCTTATTTTGTAGGAAGTAAAGCACTAACTAGCTTGTTCACAACACAATAGTTTGTTTATCACTTTAAAAAATAAATAGTCATTCTTATATCAAATGTTTAAGGTTTATATTTCATTAATTAATGTTTTTTGGAATGTAAGAATAAAATTGTAAGACAGGAAAGCGATTGAAACCGATCAATATACGTAAAAGGAATTTTGAAAATAGAATGTGCAATGCGTTTGGCTAATTTGAAGTTAGGGTTGTCTACAATAATTATAATTATTATGGTGTGGCATGACAAAATTTTATTCCGAGTAATAGCACAGTATAATAAAGAGTACTATCGTACAGTATGGCCACTCCCGCTCCCCGCTGAAAGTACTGCCCACCCCCTCTCGGTTACCTCACAGTTACCACCTGTCAAAAACGCGAACAGTCGACCTGTCATATTTCACTCATACAAGCATAATTACGCGTACACTTACACGAGCTTAGTCTGTGTGCTAGGAAAGCGCGTCTTTCATATATTTGATCGCCAGTGTCCGAGGTGTGGTAATAGGTATCTAAAATCTTTCATAATACGTTGATTAAACTAGAAAATAATATTTGACAAAATAATACATTAGTACCAAATGTATTATGTGTTCTATGTTTACTTTCAGCATTTCGCGATACACCTGTAAAATTGTAATATATCTTGTTATTTTGTAAATAAAATTTACTGATAAGCATCATAATTGGGTACCTATCATATTTATTCGAAAAATGTAGTTTATTTGCCCGTGTGGTGACGGGTTAAGAATTTCACCACACCGTTTCTTCCCGTGGGTGTCGTAGAAGGCGACTGTGGGATATGGGTTAAATTGTGGCGTAGGCGAGAGGCTGGCAACTTGTCACTGCAATGTCACAGTTTCGTTTTCTTTCAACCCCTTATTTGCCAAGAGTGGCACTGACACTTGAGTAGTCTCACGTGCTCTGCCTACCCCTTCATGAGATACAGGCGTGATTGTATGTATGTAGTTTATTTATTTATTTTGTGTACAAATAAAATTCTTACTTTACGTTTCCCTTTAAAAAAATCGTTAACCAGTATTACTTAAATACCTAATTTTCACATAACTAAGTAAACCTATTTTTAAAGCACTGCCATATCAACGCCACATCGTTAGCAACATTGTTTAATTAATAAATAATCGGCAACCCTACTTGTTGACCAATCAGCCCGCGCCTCGATCTATCACTGCGTACGCGCAAATATAAATAATAACTGCTTGGGTGGCCTTACTTGTGCACTGCTAATGGTTATGGACCTCTTGTAGACTTATATTTATATTATAAACAGACATTATAAATTTTCTAGCAATTTCGGTTTATCATTGTCGCATTAAAGGCATACAAGTCAGCAGTTCTCAAAAAGTTTGTACATAGTTAGGTAGTACAAATTTTAATTGATCCTATTTTTAACCCCCGACGCAAAAACGACGGGGTGTTATAAGTTTGACGTGTCTGTCTGTCTGTCTGTGGCATCGTAGCTCCCGAACGGATAAACCGATTTAAATTTAGTTTTTTTTTAACCCCCGACGCAAAAACGACGGGGTGTTATAAGTTTGACGTGTCTGTCTGTCTGTCTGTCTGTCTGTCTGTCTGTCTGTCTGTCTGTCTGTCTGTCTGTCTGTCTGTCTGTTTGTCTGTGTGTGTGTCTGTCTGTGGCATCGTAGCTCTCGAACGGATGAACCGATTTTGATTCAGTTTTTTTTGTTTGAAAGCTGAATTAGTCGGGAGTGTTCTTAGCCATGTTTGATGGTAATCGGTCCACTATGTCGGAGGTTATTCAAAATTTTAATTAGTTTTTTTTTTAATAAAAAAAAATTACAATGGTATGTGGCTGATTCTTAGCGGCCCGAAATGTATTACAAAAACACTTAAATACTATTTTTTTTAGCCTTCTAGCTCAAAAAATAAAGATTTTACACCCGGGTTAGATTTTTTTGAAAAAAAAAATTATCCAAATCGGTCCAAAAAAATGTCTATATATACGAAAATATAAAATTCGTGTGGCACTATTGTGCCACCGAAAGCCCAAATCTGAAGTCCATTTTGGTCTATCTCTTATCGTTTCCGAGATATAACGTCTTGAAAGTACGAAATGTACTAAACTTCTACTATTTGTTTGTGAAATCGTTGCTATCACATTCCATCAGGCGCTCATGACTAAATTGTATGGAAGAGTCGAAATCCGACTCGCACTTGACCAATTATCGTAGAAAGTTGTGTTTCGACGTAAAACGATGAGGTGTTATAAGTTTGACGTGTCTATCTGTCTCTGTGTGTGTGTGTGAGTGTGTGTGTGTGTGTGTGTATGTGTGTGTCTGTCTGTGGCATCGCATCGTGTCGTAGCTCCTGAACGGATCTACCGATTTTGATTTATTTTTTTGTTTATAAAAGGTGAATTAGTCGAGTGTTTTTTATTTATATTAGCTGTAGGTGAGGGCCTTTCTTCCCGTGGGAGAAGGCGACTGTGGGATGTGGGTTAAATTGTGGCGTATTTTATTTTTTTATGTTTGTCCTCGATATCTCCGTCGCTACTGGACCGATTTTGAATTTTTTTTTGATAGTATATGAATACAGATTGGTCCCATTTTTCTCAGAACCCAGTTCTGATGATGGGATCCTGGAGAAATCGAGAGAACTCCTCAAATCTGAAAGGCATACATATGGTGATTTTTGTGTTTTTTAAAGGAATGGCATGCATTTACTTACGGAACAGTGACATTTGGTGCAGTGGAACTGCTGATGATGGTCAGAACGGAACTCCTCAAATCTGAACGGCACGCTTATAGTGACTTTGGTATTTTTATAAGATCAGCATGCCCTTACGTCCAGAACAGTGACATTTGGTGCACTGGAACTTCTGATGATGGTCAGAACGGAACTCCTCAAATTTGAACGGCACGCTTATAGTGACTTTGGTATTTTTATAAGAACAGCATGCACTTACGTCCAGAACAGTGACATTTGGTGCAGTGGAACTCCTGATGTTGGTCAGAACGGAACTCCTCAGATCTGAACGGCACGCTTATAGTGACTTTAGTATTTTTATAAAAACAGCATGCACTTACCTCTAGAACATCTTGAACGTAAAAAATGTAGGTAAGTAGGTACTTAACATACAATTCGGTACTTGAATTCCAAAACATAAGAAATATGACAAAAGAAAGAGCCCCCTACAAAAAGAAAGAAATAAAAACCTTAAATTATAAATTTAAAAAACCCCCGACACAAAAAAAAAGGTGAATTAAATTAAAAATTAAATAAAAAAAGGGTGAAAAAAACTAAAAGTGCGAGCTTTCAAAAAGTAATAAAATAACTAAATAAGTAGCTCTAGGAATACCTACCTTCCTTCTTACGAAATACCTACCTTCTTCTTCTTAGGAATATCTACCTACCTTCTACCTTCTTACGAAATACGTAAGATGAAAACCTAACTACGAAATTCTTGAACGTAAAAATTTTGGTACTTAAACATAAAATTACTTGAATTCCCCCCGAATGAAGGTCCCCCGACGCGACAACACTTTACCATTAATTAATAATGGAAATCAATAAAGAGAATAATAATTAATAATTTATTTTGTCATATTTCTTGTGTTTAAGAATTCAAGTAATTTTATGTTTAAGTACCAAAATTTTTACGTTCAAGAATTTCGTAGTTAGGTTTTCATCTTACGTATTTCGTAAGAAGGTAGAAGGTAGGTAGATATTCCTAAGAAGAAGAAGGTAGGTATTTCGTAAGAAGGAAGGTAGGTATTCCTAGAGCTACTTATTTAGTTATTTTATTACTTTTTGAAAGCTCGCACTTTTAGTTTTTTTCACCCTTTTTTTATTTAATTTTTAATTTAATTCACCTTTTTTTTTGTGTCGGGGGTTTTTTAAATTTTTATTTGAAAGCTAAGTTAGTCGGGAATGTTTATAGCCATGTTTCATGAAAATGGGTCTACTATGTCGCGGTCATGGGTTTTTTCAAAATTTTAATTTTGTGGTTATGTTATGTTACCAACATTTAGTAATATAAGTCGACTTTAGAAATATATACAGGATAAGTGTTATAATTATAAAATACAGATACGAGGAGTGTCTTTTCAAAAGGACTTATTTCTAATAAGTCAACAAGGTTTATTTCTCTAGGAAGACATAGATAGAGTTGACTTATAGACATAAGTTAGTAATTTAAGATATTAACATTAGTTTATAAGGTTTATCTCTGTAAAATGTATTAACAAACTTATGGACCCAAATAGTCTGAAATAAATGCATTTTTTTTTATATGTCCTTTTGAAAAGACACTCCTCATACTAGAGAACTATAATGACGAAATAAAGCTTACTAAAATCTCAATTCATCAAAAATCTTGGTAACAAAATAGGAATAAAAAAAAACTTTTTCCTTAATTTTCGTACAAACTTTTTGAGAACTGCTGTAGTATGTCTGTCCAGACTTTTAAAAACTATTTCAGTTAATCGTTTTCCTTAATCGATTATCTATTCAGAAAATCTTTGTGTTAAGACGGGTTAGGAATTCTACCACCATTATTCTCTTCACATCTATGGGATATGGCTTAAATTGTGGCGTGGGTTAGCAATCTGTCTCGTCAATTTCGTTTTCTTTCAACCCCTTAAGACGATACGATACTGACCTGTCCATACAAACGCTCTAGACTATTTCCTCCCTGGTTTTTGAAGATAGAGCAATGATTTTTTTAACACAGATTATTATTATTTGTATCTGTGTTGGAATGTTTTGTGTTTTTGCTGTTTTTATTTTAAAAGACGCTAGTCAACCAAAAATTTCTAAAAACGGCCAATATGGCTCAAAAAAGGTATGATACTCAAGATCGGTAACAATTAGCCAAAAAATAAATTTCATTTCGTTCAAATAAGTTTTGAAGGAGGAAACAGTTGAGAGCGGAACCTCGATTTTAAAGATTTTTCGCAATATCTTTTAACTGAATTGTTCTTAATGGACATTTTTTATTTTCGATAAATCTAGTTAATAACACTAGTATACTTAACTGCAATTCCCAAATCCAAAGGGGGTCTCCTTTCCATTTTAGCATTTTCGCTCCCGTAGCGTCTTGATTAATAAGAGTGGCCTTGAAACTTGAGTAGTTTTATGTGCTGTTGGCTACCCCTTCTGGAAATATGTGACGTTATTGTCGATGGCGCTTACGGCGATGTTCGTATACAAATAGAGGGTTTACTGGTGAAACCCGATAAGTTGAGCCTGCTGGTTTTTGAAATTCGAACTGTCTGTCCGTCTGTCACAGCTATTTTTTTTTAATCTTACCAAAAGGAGTCGAAATTAAAAAGTGACGTTTTCTCACACGTACCCATTGATTAGAAAGGGACGGCACTATAATGTTGCCACTTTTTAGGGTTCCGTAGTCAACTAGGAACCCTTATAATTTCGCAATGTCTGTCTGTCCGTCCGTCTATCTCGTATATCAATCACGCCGACAAAGTGGTAAAATAAAAAATGATAAAAAAAGGTTTTGTTAGGGTACCCCCCGTACATGTAAAGTGGGGACTGATTTTTTTTTCACTCCAAACCTAACATGTGATATATTGTTGGATAGGAATTTAAAAATGAATAAGGGTTTACTAAAATCATTTTTTGATAATATTAATATTTTCGGAAATAATCGCTCCTAAAGGAAAAAACAGTGTGCCCCCCCCCCCCCCCCACTAACTTTTGAACCATATATTTAAAAAATATGAAAAAAATCATAAAAGTAGAACTTTATAAAGACTTTCTAGGAAAATTGTTTCCAACTTGATAGGTTTAGTAGTTTTTGAGAAAAATACGGAAAACTACGGAACACTACGCTGAGCGTGGCCCGACACGCTCTTGGCCGGTTTTTTTTAATTTCTATTCTTTTTGTTCAGACTGTAATGTTACTTTCGAATCAAAATTAAGAAAGTGGCAACCCTATCCATCAACGAATCAGCGCGCTTGTACCAAAATAAATACCACGTGGGTGGCGCTGTATATCAATTACTTGAAACTTAAACCCTACAATGTTTAATTAAATCATTATACAATGTTCCAAATATGGCCAAATGAAGGCGAGTCATAAATAAGCATTTCTTTTTTTTCGCCACTTTTATGAAATGTGATATTTTTGATAAAACCTTTGCTACTTCCACTCAGAATCACTAGCTTTTTTAATCCTAGTAGTAAAAAAAAATTGTCCCATACGATTTTTTCTTATTTCGTTACCATTTTCCGTACATGTTGTGTGGGGTAACAAACGAGGAAAGTAACAAAAATGTATGGAATTTCTGGGACACTTTTTGTCTCCCAGTGAGATTGAAACTTGAAAGTACTCGTGATTCTGAGTACAATTGACCTAAAATTCCCTAAAAAAATCAAAATAAAAAAATGGCAAAAAAAGAAAGAAATGCTCAAATGTACAATAACCTAACCATAAAATTAATATTTTGAAAAAAAAAACCCCGACATATTGGACCGATTTTCATGAAACATGGCTAAGAACACTCCCCACTAACTCAGCTTTCAGACATAAAAACTTAAACTAAATCGGTTCATCTACTTCATCTATTCGGTAGCTACGATGTCAGAGACAGACACGTCAAACTTATAACACCCCGTCGTTTTTGCGTCGGGTTTAAAAATCTCTTTTTCAAATCATTGAATTTTATGTTCAAATCAAAAAATCAGTGAAGTTTGACTAGGTACTATTAGACCGATTCGAACTTTAAATATGACTTTTTTTTTAATATAAATAACCTTTATCAATAACACTTAATATTATATTTGAATACGATATTAATTGGATATGTCATTGCCGTCATTGTCAAATGTGACGGTTTTATTGCATTTATGTATATCTATCTCTTTTGCACTTTTCTCTTTTAATTAAAGGCCATATCAATGTTAGGTCACTTAGTTTACTGTTTTACCAAAGAGTATATAGAGAATTACTGTGTTAAAATTACCAAATCAAATATTATTGGCTACCGGTCTGGCATAGTTGGTAGTGACCCGCCTGCCTGCTGAGCCGCGGTCCCGGGTTCGAATCCCGGTAAGGGCATTTATTTGTGTGAGGAACACAGATATTTGTTCCTGAGTCATGGATGTTTTCTACGTATATAAGTATGTATTTATCTATTTAAGTATGTATATCGTCGCTTAGCACCCATAGTACAAGCTTTGCTTAGTTTGGGGCTAAGTTGATCTGTGTAAGGTGTCCCCAATATTTATTTATTTATTATTTACATTTCAATACTGTCTAACATCCATACTAATATTATCGAAAATGTGTGTGACTGTTTGCTTGTCCGTCATTCACAGCCAAACAGAGAGACGAATTGACGTGATTTTTTAAGTGGAGATAGTTGAAGGGATGGAGAGTGACATAGGCTACTTTTTATCTCTGTCTATCCCCCCACTTCCCTAAAATAGGGGGTAGAATTTTGTATGGAGCATTCCGCCAGCTGCGGGCAAAACCTAGTGATTTTATATTCACACTAGCTTTTTCCCGCGGCTTCGCTCGCGTTAGAAAGAGACAAAAAGTAGCCTATGTCACTCTCCATCCCTTCAACTATCTCCAATTAAAAAATCACGACAATTCGTCGCTCCGCTTTGCCGTGAAAGACGGACAAACAAACAGACACACACACTTTCCCATTTATAAGTATAGAGGTAATATTAGTGTGGATATATTCACAATTTCACTGTAAACAGTAAATCTACGTATATTTTGCCTTAATAAAGCAATAAAATGGCCGCTTGGGTGGCCGTAATACATCACCGTAATCTGTAGTAACTTAACCCGTGTAATGCCCACGGCCGCGAACGGGTTAATTAAACCATTAAACATGTCGTACCGTGTCACCGATCACCGTGGTAATATCCAGATTATGTGCGTTGCACATTATCCGATCCGGTATCGGATGTATGTAGGATGTCAAAAGCAAATGTCAGAGATGGCGAATATTTAGAATATCGGTCTTGCATCCGATATCGGATCGGATAATGTAAAAGGGCCATTTTTTCAAAGTTGTCATCCCCACTTTTTTTGGGATTTAGAAATTTTTATGTGATTTCCACTCAGAATCGCGAGTTCTTTCAATCATAATAGGAGAAATCTATCAGGATCGAAAAGGCTCGCGATTCTGAGTATGAATCGCGTAAAAAATACCCACGTTAAAAAAGGGGGGTGGACAGTCAGCAGCAGAAGTTCCGTAACGGGCAAGGTGTGCACAATGATCCTAATACGCTTATTGTCTTAAAAATAAGATGGTGTCAAGTTCATTTTGAACACCTTGCCCGCTACGGAACTTCTGCTGCTGACTGGACATCTTTGAAAAAAAAAATGGTCCAAAAACGCACTTACCTACTCGAGCATAAATATTTGAGCACGACTCTACCTCTAATACATGGTGTACGAGGAACCCGGAGATTTTGTTTTGTTACTTTCCTCTTTTGTTACCCCACACAACATGTACGGGAAATGGTAACATAATAATAAAAAAATGTATGGGACGATTTTTTAAACTACCAGGATTGAAAAAGCTAGTGATTCTGAGTAGAAATTGCATTTTTTTTTATATCACATTTCATAAAAGTAGCAAAAAAAGAGATGCTCAGCTACGGAATAGTTATTTGTTTTACAAGGGGGCAAAGTTGTTGTTTAACCGCACGTGCCAAAAACCGAGTGAAACACAATTTTTTTCACCACACCAACACGAACAAAATACTGACTATAAAACATCAAACTAAATCAAATCCATCAAGTTATGATTAAAAATCATCATTAATAGGTAAAATCTACCAGCCAGCTTAAGACATCAAGTTAAAATTTGTATGAAATTACTTTGCACTCTTGTGGATAAAATGCAATTTTACTATCTGTTTTCGAATAGCAAAGAAAGCTTTTATCAGTTGGTGTGGTGAAAAAATATTATCATGAGCGTTTCGTGAGCTTTTCGTGAGCGTTTGTGGATTTGGCTACGCACACAGAGATTTTTATCGTGTATCTGTGTAGTAAACTAAAACAAACTGTACATTCTTACCATTCGACCAATAGACGTGTTGTGGCCAACCTGTAGATCAATTAGGCTGATAGCGTCTGTTTTGACAGCTCGTGACAGTTTGACAGGCTCTGACAGGCGTGCTCTGGCTGACCAATTAGAGATCGTACTGTTATCGGATGTTTCTGTTTAAAGTTGTATCAAAAATGAATAGAATATACCTAATAGAAAAATATTATAAAAACCTCAAGCAGGTATCGTATTTTTTAAACGAATAGTAGGATGACAAAGACAAGTGTTGTATTCACTATTCATTTATATCTAATTTTATAACCTAGAAACGTAAAACTCACAAAATAGTTATCATAAATTACTATGACCTGGTATGGTAAGTATACTGATTTTCTTATATTATTTTTACTCAGATTCAATGGGATCTTTCGATGTAAAATAAGCAAAAATCCCCTATAACTAACCCCCGACCGCGATATAGTGGACCGATTTTCATGAATCATGGCTAAGAACACTCCCGACTAACTCAGCTTTCAGACAAAAGAAACTAAATCAAAATCTGATCATCCGTTCGTGAGCTACGATGTCACAGGCAGACACACACAGACAGACAGACAAACATACAGACAGACAGACATACACACAGACTCGTCAAACTTATAACACCCCTTCGTTTTTGCGTCGGGGGTTAAAAACTCGCAAGTAAATATAACGAGTTAGCACTGACTAGCACATTATCTATTCGCGGATTAGCAAATGAATCTTCTAGATTTTGAATGAAAGGGGCGGGTAAAACTTTACTTAACTTAACTTTTTTTTTTGGGGAGCCCGTGTGGTGACGGGTTGAGAATTTCACCACCCCCTTTCTTCCCGTGGGTGTCGTAGAAGGCGACTGTGGGATATGGGTTAAAGTGTGGCGTAGGCGAGAGGCTGGCAACCTGTCACTGCAATGTCACACTTTCGTTTTATATCGACCCCTTATTTGCCAAGAGTGGCACTGAAACTTGAGTAGTTTCATGTGCTCTGCCTACCCCTTCATGGGATACAGGCGTGATTGTATGTATGTATGTATGTAAAACTTTACTCTGTGTAGAAATGCCCTGCTATTAAAGTTGACCAATTTTATTGTACGAATAATTCTTATTGTAGGGCATTAAGGTCTTCACAAAGGTCATTTTAGTGGTTCGGTATAATAGAAAGGTCAAAGGTGTGAAGAGATGAGAGATAGTCGATGGAATATCAGAAATCGATCTATACGTCGATTTTTGTTAACAGATTGTTGATTTTTTATTCAGATTTTGACAGAATTTGGTAAGTTTGAAGAACTCTGCTCTATTAGTCGCGGGCGGATAAAATAATAACGGGTAAGAAAGAAAAAAAAACTTATAGGTGTTTCACAGATCTACGCTGGTTCTTTGATGAGGAGCACTGGCCCCGTAGCCGAATGGCATTTCTCCGACGCCAAACGAAAGCGATACGCCGCTGGCTCTGTCGCGCCAATACGCAAGCGCGATAGAGATAGATATCTACTAGCGCTTCGTTTCGTGAGCGTTTGTGCCATTCGGCTAGCCACCCTGATGTGCAAGTTTAGAATACTGTCCAAAAAAATTAAAATTTTGAAAAAACCCCCGACTGCGACATAGTTGACCGATTTTCATGAAACATGGCTAAGAACACTCCCGACTAACTCAGCTTTCAGAAAAAAAACTAAATCTAAATCGGTTCATCCGTTTGGGAGCTACGATGCCACAGACAGACACACACACAGACAGACAAACAGACAGACAGACGGACAGACAGACATGTTAAACTTATAACACCCCTTCGTTTTTACGTCGGGGGTAAAAAATTTAAAAGTTTTAAGAGAAATTCAGGAAATAGAAAATTATGAAATTTAAAGATCCGTACGAAATTGAGGAAGGTTTCAGAATTTTACCTTTGTTGAAATTATTTTGAAATCTTTTCCGGGGCACATCACATCAGACATCATCAGTAATGAGGAGAAAGGCTGTCTTAAGGATCGCATACACTTTTTATTTAGTAAATTATTCAAGCACGTTAACTTGGTCAATTTCATTTAGTAAAAATCTAATTCAAAAATAGATTAAAAAGTAATAAATTATAAACTTTCTCGTGGAATTGCGAACAAGTATTTGGGCCATTTTTTTTTAAAGTTGTCCACCCCACTTTTTTTGTAACATGGGCATTTTTTACGCGATTCATACTCAGAATCGAGAACTCTATCGATCCTGATAGGAGAAAAAAAATCTCCCAAGATTTCCATACATTTTTTTCGAACCTTCCATTCTGTTACCGCCAAACAAAATGTATGAAAAAATGGTAACGGAATGGAAAAAAAACCTTGGGACACTTTTTTTCTCCTATTAGGATTGAAAGAGCTCGCGATTCTGAGTGGAAAACGCATAAAAATTTCCAAAACCAAAAAAAAAAGTGGGGTGGACAACTTTAAAAAAAATGGCCCATTTACCTAATTGATAGGACTTAAACAACTAATATTTCAATTGATACTAGATTTAATTCAAAAATGTATGAAAAAAACTATGGAAACGGATTAAATCGCGTATAATGAATTTAAAATTCATCCCGATGAGTAACTATCGCGGTAACCGAAGACAATATCAAAAATGTATGTTGACAAGACTGTCAAGACAAAATAAAGTTGCTAAATTACACTTTGTAACTTTATCTCGTATTTCTATATAGAAAGCGTCATATAAGGTTCGTTCTCAAAAAAGTGGCACCGTCAGGGTAAAGTGAATGGAAAAAAATGAAAATGGTTTTTTGTACCTTTTTGGATTTAAATATGTTTTTTAGTGCATCAATGATATGGAATTTGCGGGAGGGAACGAAATAGTCGTAAAAACGTAGAACTTATGGCGAGTTGAAATTTTAGACATACAGGAGAAAGTGAATAGACAGGGTAGCAGGGAAAACGTGGCAGGATAAAGAGAGTTTGAATAAAAAAAACAAGTTTACCACTAATAATTCAACGTATATCGACTATTATGATTTTGTTAGGATCAAATTTTTTTCTTTAAGTAGAAACAAAAGCAAAAAAAGTATTTTTTTAAACAATATCCATTATTTTTTATTCAAAACAGTTGAAGTACAGTAAGTGATATCTGATTATTGTTTTCTGTCACGATGCCTGCTCGTACCAAATGTTTCTTTTTGACCCAGTGTTTGACTGGTAGAGAATGCCTTAAGGGATTATGTACACCATATTGTACTTTTTTATGTGCAATAAAGAATAAATAAATAAGTACCTATAATCACATTCAATGATTCACAATGTTAGTTGTACTTGTGCGTGTAATGCCTGAAATGGCTTCCCCAGTGGAAGAGTTGGTTCGTCTCCTTGATGTCTCCTTGGTAACAGATGTCAAGATAATGAGGTCAGTATTTAAAATGAGGGCCACTCTAGGGCCGGACGGGACGGCGTGCCTTGGCTCTTTAAACATCTTGGAAGTAGATTACGTGGCCACATTGACGACTGCCTCCGAGAGGGTATAAATTCTCGTTGTAAGGTGGGCAGACTGTGCCTTTCGAAAAAGGGTAGTCCAGCTGACTGTCCCTTAGGATACCGTCCCATTGCCCTCCTAGATGAAACTGGCACGATGTTGAGCACATCATCGTAAGTCTCATCTACTGCTGTGCACGCATTTTGGAAGACACGTGCCCAAACATCAGAGATCGGGTTCTGGGAGGAGCGATAGACGCAATTGATGCGCTGCATAAATACAGCGGTCTGGTAGCAGAGAAAAGGTAGGGAGCCATCGCAGTATCTCTTGACATTGCCAATTACTTCGGCTCTCTTCCTTATGTGGTAATAAAATAGGCGCATTGCTTCCACGATGCACCTTTATATTTGAAGATCATCATTCACCATAGGGCATTACCTCGCAGATAGAGAAGTGCTCAATGAATCAGGAGGAAGATGCCTAGAAAGACGAATGGAGTGTGGTGTTCCTACCGGCTGCGCCATGTAAACGTATAGGGACAGGTCCATGAGGCTACGTGCTCAAATCAAGACTGACTTCTTTATTCTTCTTCTTACCCACATGCATATTCATTATAATCATAACCTACCCACAGTTTTCCACAGGGGTCGGTACTGGGTGCCTGCTCTGGAGCATTGGCTTTGACTTGGCTATAAGAGTAGACCAACTTCTCCGCATGATCACCATTTGTTATGCCGATGACACAATAGTAGCCGTGAGGGGAAGAAAGTACCAGGATAATAAGGAGAGCCACAGTGGCAACTGAGCTCACAGTTGGGCGCATTAATTTGTTTGGGCTTGCGGTGTTACTTGCCACGACCGATGACGTGGCTTTCGAGGGAAAGGTTGGCTTCTGCCCGATGAAAGTGATTGCTGCCGACCTAGTCAAAATGATAATCGTTGACGATCGAAATGCAATCTGGTTCTGTCGTGCCTATATGCAAGAGCGATAGGACTGTTGCCTGTTGACGGTGAGGCGGTCCCTCTTACGCCCCAAATTAAGTACTTGGGCTTAAATTCAAACCAAAATTGGTACTCCGAGGAACATTTTATCAAATTGGTTCCTAGCCTCGTCGGAACTGCTTCGGCGCTGAGTAGACTATTGTCCAATATCGAAGGACCCAATGCCCCATATCGGCGCTTATATGCGAACGTCATCCGCAGCGTGTATACAAAATTTCAGCTCAGTCAGTTGAACATTTCTGCTTCAAATTGGGTTGCAAGATTTGACCTCAACATATATACAAACATACATAGATACATACATTGCAAGTTAGTAAAAACCATGTCAAAATAGCTTTTTTTTACTTGTGTTTCTTTATCCTGTCAACAGTCACTTTACCCTGTAGAGTGATGGCAGGATAAAGTTACACAGGGTGTAGTGAAAATCCGATTAACTAGATATTATCTCCGAAACTGTTGATAATACAACTGTCATAATTTTAATATAAATAGTTATACTTCAATACAACATTAAAATGTTATTATTAAAAAAACTGCCGTATTAATATTTTAAAATAATCATGCCAGAATAAAGTGGACATACCTGTTACAAACTCCGAACGTCACACTTTGAAAACTTCTAACCACAAGACCGCAGCACCTCACACACAAACCTTTACACCAGCGGCTAGAACCATACTGGCTACGTGTTTTACGTATATTAGGGTCTCAATAAGACTTTCTGTGTGTGAGTGAGGTGCAATACCACGGACGCACAGGATATAGAGAAAATATCGCTGGACAAACTTTGAACGTGAAAATTTGTGTTCAAAAGTAATCGAAACATCCCGTGCAACGTATATTTAAGAATATAGTAGTCTATTCTCTACAAAAAACGATATTTTAATATCATACAACTGCAATTCAATAATCTATAGAGCAAAAACTTGAGCAGTGTCGCGTTGTGACAAGGCAGGGTACAGTAGAAAACGGTCTTCTTTATTTTTTTTTTACAAAAGTATTATATTTACAGAAAAAATATGTTTAAGCCTCGATGTGTCACGTTAATGCCTACTTATGAAAATTTTAATTATATGTGAAAATTATATATTTCGCATACTTTCTATTCAAAAACGTGATGGCAGGGTACGATGCCACTATTTTGAGAATTACCCATAACTTTATACTCCCAAATTAAGGTCTTAAGGCGATTGTCCACCCACAGACAACCTTTAGTGATAGCCGAAAGCGGTGAAACGCGGCTTTTACGTGTGAAACACACATAATACGCACATAAATATGTGGGTAATTACTGTTTAAGACTTGTCAACACCTACACGACACAAGAAAGAAGATTCAGGCCGGATTCGTGTTATATGGTCATTTGCTCAATTATCTGTGAATATGAAATAGACAAAATGACAAAAGGGAAAGAAGACATCTCTTTTTAGTTTTATTATTAACTAGCTTTTGCTCGCGGCTTCGCTCGCGTTAGAAAGAGACAAAAAGTAGCCTATGTCACTCTCCGGTCTCTCCGCCCCTTCAGGTATCTCCACTTAAAAAATCACGACAATTCATCGCTCCGTTCTGCCGTGAAAGACGGACAAACAAACAGACACACACACACACTTTCCCATGTATAATATTACTATGGATGAGCTTACTCTTATAACTTCTCTTGGCCACAAACCAGCCGAAGGCAAAGACGTGGCCTACGATGGAGTGAGCTCGCCCAGAAGATGGCTGTGTTATTTTTTTATAAGTTTTTCTATATTATGTACCTATATCGTCGTCTGAGATTTTTTTTAGCCTATATGGTGTCCCACTGCTGGGCAAAGGCCTCCCCTTCCTTTCTCCAGCCTATAATATTTAATTTATTTGATTGCTTAACTTTTCGGACAAACCCAATGCACCTAGGCATTTACTGTACACTCTTCCCTACTCTTTCCTATAAAGCTACCACCATTTACCACCATACTTTTCTTTTAACTTTAACTGCACTATAAATGCAGTAACTGCACCCACATTTAACGCACTTTTTAATACACTAGTGGTTTTGATATTTCTATACAAAGTTTCCCGTTTTTATTGAGTGGATGTGTTGGTACACCTTAACCGCATCAATGGAATATGAGCGATTAAAGTTAGTGCGTCAGACAAACGGTGGCTGGGAGTATACGGGGTTCAATTCCGGACTGTTCCGCAGTTGATTTTACTTGAATTATTAAACTAGCCTCCCTTATTGCTTGAATTATTATTAAACGGGCCTCCCGCTCGTTTTTGCCCAGAACGTGCAAGTTGTGGAATGAGCTACCTTCTGAGGTGTTTCCCTTGCGCTATGACATGGGGTTCTTCAAGAAGCAGGTATTTAGGGTTCTCAAAGGTCGGCAACGCATAAGTGGCTTCCCTGATGTTGCTTATGTCCATGGGCGGCGATGACTGCTTACCATCAGGCGGCTCGTCTGCTCGTTTGCTGCCTATTTCATAAAAAAAAAACTAGCGAATATGACGAGCGACTAAGTGCACCAAACAAACGGTGACTGAGAGTAGATACTTAAGTATGCGGGGTTCGAATCCTGTGGTAGGTAGCTCAGTTGGCAGAGCGATGGGCCAGAAAAGGTCTGGGCATAAAAATCAGCCTTGATAACTTAAGGAAACTAGCATATTTTTTTCCTATCTGGGATCATCCATAAATTACGTCACACTAAAAATCATGATTTTTGACCCCTCCCCCCCTCCTTGTCACAGCTGGTCACATTTGTGAGACTCCCCCCTCCCTAGTGTGATGTCACATAGGTACTTATTTTGCAAATTTACACGTAAATATTATTGAATCAAAACAGCGGTTAGAAATCAATTAAAATCAATCATTAAAAATTAGAAGCCCCGAATATCGTCCCGTATATACACTTACTCTCGCACAATCGCTGGCTGGATCAAAAAATGTATTGGCACAGCGCGACCGGGACCACTTGGTACTTGATTGGAGCATATGTAGGAATTCCGTTTTGATACTTGAATGTCTCCAAGTTTTTAAGATGTGCTTTAAATTTTTTTGACTGGATGATAATTTCAATTTAATATAACGAAATGTGTAAAATAATGTATATAATCATATTTAAATCTAAGTAATTACCTACTTGTAGCCCTCTATATTGCTGTGCCCTTACAGGGTGTCACATGTATACCTATATGTTCCACTCCATCCAATGCTTGTAATGTGATATGCAATAAATAATTCTAATTCTAATTCATTTACGTAACTGCAAAAATATGGATGTAAGTTCAACAATCAACAAAAATGTGTAATACTAACTAACTAATACTAATATAACTAGCTCACATCAGAGATATGTCACACACCTATTTATATTTGGGCAACTTGTGTGCACTGACTGTTTTGACTTTAGGTACAAAATAAATTGATGTTGATTAAAAGAGTTTCATTAATTAATCGTGAAAAAAAAATATAAAAAAAAGATTACAAAAACAAACATTCTAGGTTAGGCACCAATGGAGCTAATTTTTGGGATCATGTTAACCAAAAAATATAAACAGCAAAGTTCCAGAAGGTTTATCCATACTAATATTATAAATGGAAAAGTGTGCGTGACTGTTTGTTTGTCCGTCTTTCGCCGTGGCTTGCGTAGGCGACGGTCGCGCGATGGTCGCGCGACGGCGATGCGACGCATACGAAATCAACCTTATCGATATGGAAGTAGACGATGCGATGACACGCGACGGCGACGGTCGCCCACGCAAGACACGGCATTTCACGGTAGAAGAATTAGGCAGTAAAATAATTATTTCCGTTTAATAGTCCGTCTCCTAAAAATAGCACCTGTAACTTATTTGCGTGGAAAAGTTTCTTCACATTATTCATTATACTCGTTTTGAAATTATCAATTTTTAAAAGGCGATTAATTTAGTACAGGTTTTGCCAAATTATGTTTAGCAAGTAGAATCGTGACTGATTTCGTGACGAATCAATCAAAAGTAAAACATGTCGGATATTACTCAATTTGGGCGTGCACGTGTTTTGCGATTTTATGCTTAACACCGTTTAGTCACTAAATCTAGCTGTTAGGTTCCGTGCGAAAAATATATATGTATATGTAAAACTAGCTTTTGCCCGCGGCTTTGCTTGAAAATTGCGGAGTGCTCCCTACAAACTTCCATCCCCATTTTAAGGAAATGCGGGGTTAGAAAGAGACAAAAAGCAGCCTATGTCACTCTCCTCTTCTTCAACTATCTTCACTTAAAAAATAAAAAAATTGAAAAAACCCTGACCGCGACTTAGTGGACCGATTTTCATGAAACATGGCTAAGAACACTCCCGACTAACTCAGCTTTCATACAAAACAAACTAAATCTAAATCGGTTCATCCGTTCGGGAGCTACGATGCCACAGACAGACACACACACACAGACAGACACGTCAAACTTATAACATCCCGTCGTTTTTGCGTCGGGGGTTAAAAACTCTGCACAGAGAAGAGGTCAAAGACCTTTCAAACTAATTTAATAATATCAAAAACGTACTAATACAATGTTTATCCCGTTAAAACCCAATTAAGCCGTTAAACGATTAAATCTGCACAATCTATCAAAACCATGCGAACCCCAAAAAAAAATAAATGTAAACTATCAAGACTTATTGCGCACGACGAAACGCTGCGTCGACTTGGGTGGTCCGGTGTTCGCTGTCTCGCTCGCACGTATGGTGAATGTTGGTGGTGTCTCGCTCTCGCGGTTTGGGTGTCAAAGATTATGGAGATAGAAAGTTGATTCTTATTGGAGTCTTATTGGCGAATTCGATGACAAGTGAGCATCGGATATTTGAAATTGGAATGTTTACTTTTACTGTCAGTAGTGTCAGAATGGATACGATATTTTGACGACCGGTCTGGCTCAGTCGGTAGAGACCCTGCCTGCTGAGCCGCGGTCCTGGGTTCGAATCCCGGTAAGGGCATTTATTTGTGTGATGAGCAGACATTTGTTCCTGAGTCTTGGATGTTTTCTATGTATATAAGTAGAGTTGTGCCGTTCCCGAGAACATTCTCCCGCTTGTATGGGAAATGTTCTCTTAGGAGAATATTCTCCATAGTCAAATGAGAACGTTCTCGAGAACGGCACAACTCTATATATAAGTATGTATTTATCTATTTAAATATGTATATCGTCGCTTAGCACCCATAGTACAAGCTTTGCTTGGTTTCAAGCTAAGTTGATCTGTGTAATGTGTCCCCAATATTTTTTTTAAATACTAAGCGCTGGTGGCCTAGCGGTAAGAGCGTGCGACTTTCAATCCGGAGGTCGCGGGTTCGAACCCCGGCTCGTACCAATGAGTTCTTAGGAACTTATGAGCGAAAGGTCATTTGATATTTGCCAGTCGCTTTTCGGTGAAGGAAAACATCGTGACGAGACCAGACTGGCCTGGTTACCCTTCGGGTTCAAAAGGTCAAATGGCAGTGGCTTTCGTAAAAGTAGTGCCTACGCCAAATCTTGGGATTAGTTATCACAGCGGACCCCGGGCTCCCGTGAGCAGTGGCGAATGCCGGGAAGCATGATGATGATTTAGACTTTTTAGGGTTCCGTAGTCAACTAGGAACCCTTATAGTTTCGCCATGTCTGTCTGTCCGTCCGTCCGTCCGTCCGTCCGTCCGTCCGCGGATAATCTCAGTAACCGTTAGCACTAGAAAGCTGAAATTTGGTACCAATATGTATATCAATCACGCCAACAAAGTGCAAAAATAAAAAATGGAAAAAAATGTTTTCTTAGGGTACCCCACCTACATGTAAATTGGGGGCTGATATTTTTTTTCATTCTAACCCCAACGTGTGATATATTGTTGGATAGGTATTTAAAAATGAATAAGGGTTTACTAAGATGGTTTTTTGATAATATTAGTATTTTCGGAAATAATCGCTCCTAAAGGAAAAAAAAGTGCGTCCCCCCCCCCCTCTAACTTTTGAACCATATGTTTAAAAAATATGAAAAAGATCACAAAAGTAGAACTTTATAAAGACTTTCTAGGAAAATTGTTTTGAACTTGATAAGTTCAGTAGTTTTTGAGAAAAATACGGAAAACTACGGAACCCTACACTGAGCGTGGCCCGACACGCTCTTGGCCGGTTTTTTTTTGTATTTGTTCTTTTTATATTTAGTGTAGTTCTTGGTTGTAATTCGACAATTAGAGACCTTCTACATCTCTAATTAATTGAATAGAGTTAACTTTAGTTAGAACTTTGAATTAGTACCTATATAATAGTATCAATTGTAATTTCAACTCAATTTTAAATATTTTTTTAAATACCTATGTACATGTGACGTGTAAAAGTGCCCCTGTGGCCTATTTGCTGAATAAATTATTTTGATTTTGATTTTCAGTGATGATATTCAGTGATGATTTTTAGTGATGATTTTCAGTGATGATTTTCAGTGATGATTTTCAGTGACGTATCATCATATTATGGTGGATGCCGTGAATAAGTGTGTATAATACTTGATAGCGAAATCGTTACTGAAAATGTTTGCTTTTTTTTTCCATACAATGAATACCATTTTTTGCTACGTTGTCGCTATCGTAGTACTTAGGTACCTTTAGTTCATTTTCACATTATCCGATCCGACATCGGATGCCAGAAGCAGCCATATTTGATTTTTGCCTGTGAAATCCTTCCATCCGATATCGGATCGGATAATGTGAAAACGCACCGTAATACATGCCAGAATTATACTGAACAATATGTACTTACCTACAGTATGTAACAGACATATTTAGTGCATTTTCATGTTATCCGATCCGATATCGGATGTTGGACCGATATCCCATACATTACGAGCGCCGTCTTGATTTTTTTTTCCTTTGAAATCCTTCCGATATGGGATCGAATAATGTGAAAACGGATTTACAGTACTACTTAGGCAATTTTCTAAAAATAAATTACCGTGCCTTCAACACATGGTTATGTAAATAATTTTTCACCACACCAACTGGTAAAGGCTGACTTTGCTATTTGAAAACAAATAGCAAAATTGCATTTTATCCACCAGAGTGCAAAGTAATTTCATACAAATTTTAACTTGATGCCTTGAGCTGGCTGCTAGAAATTACCTTTAGATGATGATTTTGAATCATAAATATTGAATAAATTTATAGATTTGATTTAGTTTGATATTTTATATTCAGTATTTTGTTCGTGTTGGTGTGGTGAAAAATTTTGTGTTTCACTCGGTGGCAAAGTTTGTTTAACCTTCGTGCCTTGAAACCCTCGCAACGCTCTAGATTCCACTTTTTGAACCACTCGCTACGCTCGCGGTTCAATATTGGAATCTTTCGCTTGCTCGGGTATCAATATTGGCACGTGCGGTTAAACAACTACTTTGCCCCCTTGTAAAACAAATAACTATAATTTAATCTTTATGAATTCGATCGTACAGTCACCTACAATAATTAATATGTTTCAACAATGTTAAAAAATATTTAAAAATTGACACGGTCTTACTTATTTTCAACAATCTGTTAGACATACATAGTTTTGGGGCCTTAGAAAGGTAAGGTAAAAAAATGTAAGGATATTTGAGAAGACTATATAAACTGCCTCAAGTCAATAATAAAATCTTTGACAAAAGCACATACATCTCTACCATTCGAGTTTTTAATCAGCTGCCACATGTATTAAAAATGTTAGAGGACTCCAAATTTATCCCTAGTTTAAAGAAATGGTTAATTAACCATGAATTTTATACCTTAAAAGACTTCTTTGAAAGATATGACTGATAATTATGATTCGCCATGACATGATTGCTAATAATGTATACCTAGTATAGTTTTTTAGCTTTAAGTGATAATTGTATACCCGAATTGGGTCACCGTTGTAACTTACTAATGTAATGAATTAACACCTGTGTAACACGGTTGAATAATAAAGATCTATCTATCTGTCATAATAAATATTGACTTATCGCCCAAAAATGTCACACACTGAAATTTCATTAAGTATATTATTCGCCAACAAACCGTCCACAGTTTGGTCAATATATTAGTGTACCTACCACTTAAGTTTTCTTTTGTTATAAATAAATAAAAATAAAAAAATTGGTAAGTTAGAATTTATCATATAATTTATAGGTCCACGAATAAATCTTTATTTATTTTGCTTGTAATCGTAGCCCATTAAAAATACTTCTAAAATTATTTCATTAAGCTCCAAGACATTTCTCCCTCCCTTACTCTTTGCATTTCTTTATCATTACACATTCGCGATCTCCCGTCCCTTTCTCTCTCTCTCCAAAAATTTCTGTCTATCTCTTTCGCACACTTGCACTTATGACCCGACATCTCGCTCTAATGAGTGTACACTTTTAGGGTTCCGTAATTCATAGGAAAAAAACAGAACACTTATAGGACTTTGTTGTATGTCCGTCTGTCTATCTACCTACCCGTCTGTCTACCTGTCTTGTCTATCTGTCTGTCTGTATGCCTGTCTGTCAAGACCCTTTACCTCGGGAACCCATAGAGGTATCTACTTGAGATTAAAACCATATACAATTACACAAATTACTAACTATAAACTGAAAAAATTAAACTTCTAATATGTTTATTGCGATAAAAAGAATGAACAGTTTATGCCCCAAAATATTTTATTTCTATTTTAAGGAAATCACAATCAATAGAATACTTACTTCCCGTTGTGCTAGACAGATGAAATTTAGAAAATGATATCGTTTCATATTATATACACGTTTTGAAAAACACGCGAAATTTTAATTTTCTGTGAGACAATACATTTTAGCGCCTACATTTCTCGATTACATTAGTCTAGCAAAAAGAGGCACGGCCGTACCATCCTTTTCTCGAAACATTTCAGACCATTTTCAACCCCCTGTTACTCCGTTGTGGATAAACCTAGAATCCTAAATTTTCTCTATACTCAAGCAGTTACTGTATATTTAATTCTCCGCCAAAGGTTTCTTTAGACGGAATGGCTTGACATATACCTACTTTGACATATACCTACCTACAAAAGTTGAATTTATACGGCATCCTAGGTGAAAGAGTCCGACTCGCACTTGACCGTTTTTTTTCTCATACAATTGCTTCGACTTTTTGAACTTTTTCGGCGTTTTAAAGGAAAGCTGCCATTGTCTTTGGTTTCAATGAATATTGATGGAATTTTTGGTCGGACCAAGTTAAGTTGACAATGATTTTCATACTACAGTGTGTGCAAGAGTTATTTTAAACGTTTAACCCTTAAATGCATAGTGATGTATATATGCATCATGCATTTTTGACTCTATTGACAGCATGTTAAAATTCAAATTTGAATAAATCTTTGTCAAGGTCATGCATTTAAGGGTGGGGTCGGTTGCACCAAATCTTCCGTTATTGAATCAACTTTTTCTTGCCTGTTATTGCCATGGTTACGGTCCCCTAAGTCACTCTGGTTTTATACAAAATTATGCTACTTAAACTATGAAAACATGATTTTTTCTGGTGTTAACAAGCCCTTTTCTTAATTTGCCACCTACAAACATGGACTACATGCAATACATGCATGCTTGCATAATTTCAGTAGCATAATTTTGTATAAAACCAGCGTGACTCAGGGGACCGTAACCATGGCAATAACAGGCAAGAAAAAGTTGATTCACCAATATAGACGGTCTACCAAATCTAGGAACTAAAAAAAGGCGGCAAATATGAAAACTACAAATGCATGCGGCATGCCTTCCTAAGCCTTGAGTCCTTGACGTTGGCTGAATCGTCGACGAATCATAACACTTAAATTATTAATTGAAAGTCTAGAGACGAAGGTGGAATTCCCTTAGATTTTTTTTTAATATGAATAGGTACACGTCTGACTACGATCACACCTGATGGTAAGTGATGATGCGGTCTGCGGTGGAGCACGCTTAGACGCTTACATATGAGATACCTATATACTCTTGCTTTAAAGAGACCTGCCGGCGTATCATGCTGCCAATTTTATCAAGAGTGAACAGGCATCTTCTGGGCGAGCCACGTCTTTGCCTTTGGCTAGTCTGTGGTCAAGAGTAAGCCCATTTATAATAATAATAAAAAAAAAAACTTATCCACGTGGATAAAGCATCCGTCACGCTTTAGCAAGTATGTCAGTGTGAGAGTGACAGATGTCTTATCCACGTGGATAAGTGATAAAATTGGCAGCATGATACGCCGGCTGGATTGTACGAGTACTCATGAGGAAACACAGACTCAGGCAGGGCATTCCACTCCTTGGCGGTTCGCAAAAGAAATGTTGAAGCGAAACGCTTAGTGCGTATTTTTGGAATAATAACCGCGAAGCGATGCCGCATTGCCGATTGTCTGGTGGTCCTATGGTGAAATGGGGATGGAGGAACAAGGTACAGTTCCTCAGTGCACTCTCCGAAATGTATCCTGTAAAATACCGATAAGCTGGCAACCTTCCGACGATGCTCCAGGCTAGGTAGTCGAGAATTGGTTAGCTCGTCGTCATTGAAAAAAAAAAATGTTTTTTTTTTTTAATACTACGTCGGTGGCAAACAAGTATACGGCCCGCCTGATGTAAAGCGGTCACCGTAACCTATGGACGCCTGCAACTCAAACAGTGTCACATGCGCGTTGCCACCCCATTAGAAACTTGTACATTCCCTTTTGCTGTGTTAAGTACACAGCAAAAAGGAGTGTACAAGTTCCAAGGAGGGTTCGGGTTGCCGACGACTCAAAGGACAATAAACGGAACAAGTTAGTTCCGTAAGTCCTCCCGTCATCAGCACACCGCACCCTCGTTGAGCTCTGGCAACCTTACTCACCGACAGGAACACAACACTATGAGTAGGGTCTAGTGCTATTTGGCTGCGGTCTTCTGTAAGGCGGAGGTACTACCCCAGTTGGGCTCTGCTCTAGATTCGAACGAGACAATATCCGCTGTGCTGTGCCCTACCACACAAAGCGGAATATCATTCGCTATGCCCTACCTCCTACTAAAATTTCGCGTCTTTTTACAAGCTTTTATTCAAGTCGCCTTGTTAGTGTGTTACTGTGCGTCAAAACGTAGAAGCTAAATTTGGCCCACTTCCCGGTTTCCGATTGATCTAAAATTTTTCACACATGTAAATTACGTGATAATGCAATATTATGGTATCATGGAGCTGATCTTATGATGGAGCAGAAAGATGGTCGTAGGAACTCTGTGATGAAACATTGTATCCCCATCGAGTAAGGGGTTTTTAGAAACGTCTTGGAGAGTGGTAAATGACTGTTGAAAGAAAGGTACAGTCGGCGATGAAAGCTTGTGCCAAAAATGAAATTTTTTGCAAAAAAAACTTATTAATGCCAAGTTTTGGTTGACCTATATAGCTAGGCTGGCATTACACATAATACATACATACATAATAATATGATGTGAATAAATCCATAGGTACTAAAATATTATTATGAATGGGAAAATGTATATGTTTGTTTGTTTGTCAGTCTTTCACGGCGAAACGGATCGACGTATTGACTTATTTTTTTAAAGCGGAAATGGTTGAAGGGATGGAGAATGATAGGCTACTGTTTGTCTCTTTCTAACCATCCCCTTCCCTAAAATGGGAGGTAGGAGTTTGTATGGAGCATTCCGGAATTTTCGAATTTGATGCGAGCGAAGCCTCGGGCAAAAGCTAGTTAGAAATATTTTTAAATGGATTTTGCCATATTCTACTTTTTTAAGTTTATATTCTTTTTGCAAAAAATTGTCAAGAAAATAACTTCCTAAGCCTCCTGTTCCCGTACCATATCACCTACGTACTACGACGACCTCGTACCACGACGCCCCCGTACCACGAGACTCCGTCGCCGCTCGCGGACTGTTATTATTAATGCTGGTTACAGCTCCCGAGAATCGGTACGCATAATGTGGATATGCTGTAATATTTAAAGCATTCACTATAAAGGGTGTTATCAAACTAGTCACGGATATTTTAAGGGACGTTAATTAACATCAAAATAACTAATTTTCACTAGAAATTCAAACAAATTTACATTTTTTTTTTATTGTAAAACCCTTACCAAAAAAAAATATTTTTATTTATTTTCTAAATAACCATACCCTGTAATGTAATTGCCTGTCAGAATGTTTAACACTGTCTCTCATGTCACTTTGACAGTGTCTAGAGAGATCTCATTTAATTATTTTATTAACAAGGTATTTTAACATAACACATTTGTTTCCTAGTTTTCTCCAAAAAAATAATAAAATCTTTTTTTAAATGAAAGAACTGTAGGTACCTAAAGTATAACTTTACATGGGCATTTTCAGATTCATCAATAAGACCACTTAAAAAAGAATCAAAAAATACTTAACCCAGCAAAAAGGAGTGTACAAGTTTCTAATAGGTTGGCAACGCGCACGTGACACTCCTTGAGTTGCAGGCGTCCATAGGTGATGGTGACCGCTTTCCATCAGGCGGACCGTATGCCTGTTTTCCACCGACGTAGTATTAAAAAAAAACAAAGGAAAAAAAATTAAAAAAAAATCAAAAGTATAAAACTACATGGGTATGTCCACACTAAAATCGCGCGCGTCGTGTGTGGTCGCTCCACTTCGGCTCCGTTTTACACGTTTCCCTACACCCGCATTCCACTGAGAAAACCTATTACTACTGCAACATGTAACTATTGCCTTTTACTTAATAGAGTAACTTTTAATTTTATTTTATAATCTGTTTTAGATTTTTGTTGGAAAGTAAACATAGTGGTTGTGAAAAAGTTCTGGTCAGGAAAAACAAAAAAAAAACGTGTTAGTAGAGATTAACTGCTTATTTTTTTTTCTATTTTATATCAAAACCATAAAAATATGATTAAAAATGAACAATAATGGTGTTCTGGACCTTTGGGACCTTTGGGAGCCAACGCGTAGAGGCCAGAAAAACATTTTAAAAAATCGTAAATGGAGAAAACAAAATGCGCTTTTTGAATTTAAATTACGTTTTATTAACTTTTTAAACAATTAAAGTTACATTAAGTGGTCGCGTACAATGTCGTCGGGTTGGATCGCGGAAGAAGAGAGAGAGTTGCCAGATGCAACCATAAGGCAACTACAAATTATGTTGCTACAACTAAAAATACTTAAGCTAAGCTTACACTTTATATGTTTTGTATTAAACATAGTTGGGGCCAGGCAGTATTACATTACAGTAAAGGTTGGACCCGCCAATTAAATCTAAATATAAGAAAATATATGAGCTCTACATCACAGGTAAAGGACATAATTTTGTAATGGCTCTACGGAATATTTTATTATTGATTTTAACATCAGCTACTCTTACTAATCCGTCCCTACCAGGGAAAGTTTTTACTATGCGAGCCATTGGCCAATTTAATGGAGAGGTGTTTATATCTTTTACAATTACCAAATCACCTTCTTTTAAATTGGTTTGCTGGTATTTCCATTTGGGGCGGCTTTGGAGCTGAGTTAAATAAGTTTGAGACCAGGTTTTCCAGAAATCTTGCTTAAGCTTGGTACACATTTTCCAAAATGAAACTCTATTTACTGAAGTTTCAGTGAGATCAATTTCAGGATAACTCGTCAAAGCTGTGCCACAAATGAAGTGTCCAGGGGTAATATATTCACAATCATTAGAGATAGCAGAGAGTAAAGGTCTACTATTCATAATGCCTTCAATTTCTATGATTACAGTATTAAGTTGTTCGTAGGTCAGGCACAAATTGCCTACTATTCTTTTAAAGTGATGTTTGAAACCTTTCACTCCACATTCCCAAATTCCTCCGAACGTTGGTGAGTAACTCGGTATCCAATTGAATGTTATGTACCTATCTGAACAGAATTCGTTAACAGAGTCTCTACAATGTTTGGAGGAAAATAGATCATACAATTTGTTTAATGTATTGCAAGCGCCTTTAAAGGTTTTTGCATTGTCACAATAAATATTTGTGGGCATGCCACGCCGAGAAATAAAACGCTTAAGACATGCTAAGAAAGTTTCGGTCGTGAGATCAGAAACAAGTTCTAAGTGTATCGCTTTTACAGCAAAGCAAACAAAAAGCGCGATATAGCCTTTAGTGATAACAGGCTTCCTGATGCGAGACACCTTTACGTTAAAGGGGCCGCAGAAATCGATTCCTACATGCTGAAAGGGTCTGCTTTGTGTGATTCTTTCTTTAGGAAGGTCTCCCATCAACTGCTTTGCTGCTTCAGCTTTCATTCGTATGCATTTCATACATTTATGTACGACCTTTTTTACTTCTCGTATACCATTCACGAGATGGTACCTCTGAGATAGAGAGCCTAACACTTGTCTAGCACCTGCATGCAAAAGTCTTAAGTGCTCCCGTTCTATAATAAGTTTGGTAATAAAGGAGCTTTTTGGAAGTATTGCAGGATGCCGCTTGTCATAAGGCAAGTTGTCTGCATTTTGCAGTCTTCCCACAGCCCTAATGACATTGTATTTATCTAAAAATACTATTTGATCGCTAATTGTCACAGGCTTATTTTTGGAGAGCAAGACTAATTCTTTACTTAAATGCTCTACCTGAGTACAACGTACAATTTTCAACATAGAGTCACGCAATTCATTTGCAGTTAAGTAGCTGCTTGTTATTTTATTATTTTTGTTCAAGCAGTTATTATAAAATCTATAAATAATAGCTACCACCCTTTGAAGTTTATTTATATTAGAATATTTGTTTAATAAATCTAGGGGCTCTACATTTGTAGCATGGCACAAGATTCCCTTTACATTTTCAGAAGGTGCACTGACTGTCTCATGCGAGTCTGTAAAAGGCATAATATTTTCATAATTAAATTCTTCTGAATTTGTATGTGAATAACTCACATCGCTAAGACTAGGTGAACCATGCCACCACAGATGACACTCCTGCAGCCTGTGAGGTTCAATTCCCCTTGATAAAAGATCAGCAGGATTATCTTTTGATCTAACATACAACCACTGTGATTTTTCAGTTAGCTCTACAATTTGCTTGACTCTATTTTTTACATATACAGTACTCTTTGCTGCTTCTGTCTTGATCCACCACAAAACAATTTGGGAATCACTATAGAGAAATACTTTATGAGATACTCGATCATTTAAAATGTTACTGACTCTACTTGACAATTGTGCTAAAAGTAGAGCAGCAGAGAGCTCCAATTGAGGAATAGTATGAGATTTGCTCAGTGATGACACTCGGGATTTCGAACATAATAGGTTCACTCTAACTGAGCCGTCAGTCATAAAGACTCTTAAGTAGAGACAGCCTCCGAAGGCTTTTATGGATGCATCGGCATATCCTATTAACTCTACATGAGATACTAAGTTAAATTTTACACATCTATCTATTTTAATTTGACCCATTTGTTTTAAATTGTTCAGAAACTTAGACCAGTGCTGAAACAGTTCGTTTGGGATTGTAGAGTCCCAATCTTTAGGCAAAGAGCTATGGAGTTCTTGCATGAATAACTTGGCCACCACAATTACTGGGCCTATTAAACCAAGTGGGTCAAACATTTTCCCTATAAAACTGAGAATTTTTCTTTTTGTGTTGAGCATTGTTGCTTCATCAATTGCAGGGCAAGAGAAAGTCAATTTATCAGAATTAATTTGGAGTGTGAGACCTAGAGTCTTCACAGTGTCATTTTGACCGATCTCCACACTGTCAATTTGTCTGTGCTCAACTGGTATATCAGCTATTAATGAAGAATCGTTCGAGCACCATTTATGTAATGAGAAACTACCTAATTTTAGAAGCTCTACAATTTGATTTTTCAGCTCCTGAAGCGTCTCTACATCATCAGCACCAGTCAGCACATCATCAACAAATGTATTTTTATAAATTGCCTGTGCGGCCAAAGGGAACTGATCCTTATGCATATTTGCTAGTTCATTGAGAACTCTTGTAGCTAAAAATGTGCTTGATTTCAAGCCGTATGTAACAGTCTGGAGCTGCAAGCAGTTGATAGGGTCTTTAGGCGAATCGCGCCATAAAATGTTTTGAAGTCCGCGTTGATGTTCATTTATAAAAACATTGCGAAACATTTTTTGAATGTCACATGTTAAAATATATGGATAAGTCCTGAACAAAATAAGAATATCAAAAAGCTCACTCTGTACAACAGGCCCATTCAGCATGACTTGATTCAACGATGTCCCATTTCTAGATCTCATCGACCCGTCAAAGACCACACGATGGTGTGAGGTGCGACTCGAGGGATTAAACACGCAGTGGTGTCCTAGAAAAAACACAGGACCATTTAAGTCATAACTTTCAATATCAACTGTCCTTGCATGTCCTAATTCCAGATATAGGTCAATAAATTTTTTATATTGTTCAAACAGCAAAGGATCTTTTTGTAACCTTTTTTCTAACATTATGAATCTATTATAGGCAACCGAAAATGAGTCACCCAAGTTTAAGTTTTCCATCGGGAAAGCTAAAGGCATATCAACATAAAATCTATCGTCTTTTACTGATACAGAATCCTGAAATATTTTTTCAGCCTTTCCAAATTCATCATTTGTGGATTTTTCCACTTCAGGAAGTTTTTCAGAGAGCCAAAATTGCTCCATTACATTTATCAACTTTTCACCATCAGATATATTAACTAAATTTGTTACAATGTTACATGTATTACCTTTTTCAGGAATACTTCCTCCAACAATATATCCTAACATGGTATTCTGGAATACAGGTCCATTTTCAGTTTTTATGCAACCCTGCAACAATATTTTAAAATAGATATTTGCTGCGAGTAAGATAGGAATGTCATTCCTGATGTAAAATGTGTCATCGGCTAAAGTTATATTTTTTGGAATGTGATAGCTAGATAGATCTAGTGACCTTTGTGGCAGTTCAGAAGTAATTTCATCACTAATGTGGCATTTTAAAATTATTTTTACATTATTTTTACAAGAGTGAAGAGTCAGAATTACATACTCATTCACCTTACATACTTGTTTTCGGAAACCAATAATATTGTTTGGTTCAATTATGGGCTTTAAGCCAAGTCTACTTACTAAATCTGATCTTATAAAACTGCCTTGAGATGCAGTGTCAAGTAATGCCTTGCATACTACCTTTTCATTGTTTTGACTTAATAATGTGACCTTTATGGTAGGCAACAAAACACCACTATCGGACACACAATTTAAAACAGTGTTTACTGCAATTTCAAACTCACCAGCATCTGGTGATGGTGGGTGCGCGCTGACATCAACAATTGTGGGCTTGTCCACACTTACATTGCGCTCCTGGTGCAGCAATGTGTTGTGGCCCTGTTTACATATTTTACATTTAAATGTAAATTTACATTTCCCTTCATGATTGTTAAGACACACATCACACATGTGTTTCTCTTTTACATAAGATTGCCTCTGAGCAACAGGTAGCATTTTGAATATGTGACAGTTATATATCTGATGGTCTTTATTTTCACAATACCTACAGGGCGGCAGCGATTTCGATACCACATTTGTTACCTTAGGTATTGATTTATGAGCACCTTCATAGCAAGTGCTTTTAATATTGAAATGTTTGTTAGTACCTTCATAGCAGGTACTATGTTTATTTGGTTGACTATCTTCAAGCGCTATAGCACGCTTCTCCAAATACTCAATGAAACTAGCCATAGTAGGCATGGTGTCTAAATCTCGGTCTAATTGATAAGCCCGATTTGTAAATTGATCCAATTTGCGTGTCAAGATTGAAATTAAAAGCATGTCCCATTTATCAACGGGTTCTTCTAAATTTTTTAGAGCATGGATTTGTTGATTTATTTGGGAAACAAATGTTCGTATGGAGACCGCTGTGCCCTTTTGCATTGTAGGAATATCCAACAATATACTTATATGATTTGCTATTAATCTAGCTTTGTTATCAAATCTCCTTTTTAACAAGTGTATTGCTTCTTTATAAGATTCATTTACTAAAGGCAGATTTACTATTACTGCCAATGCATCTTCTTGCAAGTACTTTCTCAAATAGAAAAGTTTCTGCACATCACTCAATGAGTTATTGTTATCAATTACAGCAGAAAACAAGTCAAAAAAGGGTTTAAACTTGGTGAAGTCTTTGCCATCATAGAATGGTATTTCAATTGTTGGTAACTTGCAAGTAGAAGCATTGTGGCACTCTGAAGTTACTTTGGTATTCAACATTTTAAGAGAACTATTAATTTTGGCTAATATTGAATAATATTTATCTTCAATATCTCCCACCTGTTCGCTGTCTCCTTCATCGATGCCTAGTATGTCCATCTGGACCTTCTCATAATCTTTGAGTGTTGAAATTAACTTTTCCTTGCGCGCCTCAAGAATGTCGGCGCTCGCGGCAGCTAAACTTACGGGGTCTTGTACAAAATTCTCAATTCTAGTGATTGTTCCCTTACACTGAGACCTCTTTACTCGTAGTTTTTTTAAAGTTTCCGTTTCGGTAGACATTTTTCACTGATAATTAATGCACAAACACTTGAAAAACAACGCACGAGACACTAATAAACTTTGTTTTGGTCTGGAACGTCAATGTCAATGTGACAGATGACACCAATGACAGATGACAAGTAACCGCTCCGAAGTTCCGCAAGATGGCTGCGGATCGCACAAACTTCACTTTGTATAGAAAAATGGAGAATGCCTGCGGTGGTCGAAAAGTTCGACTTATACCGAGTTACTTGCGGTTTTTGATGATGATTTGCTCTCCCATCCGTGTGCGATTTTCGTTCTATTATAGATAGAACGAAGTTACAGGCCAGCAGCGCCAGCCCAGGCACAACCACGACGAATTTACCAGCCGTTATAGACGGCCGGCTAGCACGCAGACGTACTTGCCGCGAACTCACTTTTGCTGAAATATCGAAACACTGGTCGACTTTTTCACTTTTTCGAAGGACCACTTGCGCATGGAGAAAACAAAATGCGCTTTTTGAATTTAAATTACGTTTTATTAACTTTTTAAACAATTAAAGTTACATTAAGTGGTCGCGTACAATGTCGTCGGGTTGGATCGCGGAAGAAGAGAGAGAGTTGCCAGATGCAAACATAAGGCAACTACAAATTATGTTGCTACAACTAAAAATACTTAAGCTAAGCTTACACTTTATATGTTTTGTATTAAACAGTAAATTAAAACTAAATTTTTGGCTTATCTTGGCGATTACTACTGCTGTCTATTCGAAAATAGTTTTTTTTTCTAAGAATAATAAATACACACGGCCAAATAAATTTGTCAGTAAATAGACGAATGTGCGAAATTTATAGGTACATTGTATCTATTAGACGGTAACTCTTCGCATCTATTTTTTACTTTCATCCACTGAAGAAAACGACTGGACAGACTATAGGTATTAGAAAAAAAAAAAAAAAATGAGGTTTACGTTTACGGTACCGGCGCCATAGATGCATTACCAAATAAATTAAAAAAGTACCGAACAAACGGAAGGAAACAAGTAAAATGACAAAAACAAACTTACTACAGTTTCCAAATTATCACCATCTGACCCGCCGATATTTGCCGAAAGCTCACGATGTTTGCCGAACACTCACGATGTTTGACGAACATTCACGATGTTTGACGAAAACTCTTCATACGTCAGAAAAATTCAGTCTCAAACACTTTTTGACGTTGAATTAAAAGTTCAATTTCGTCTGACCTACTTAAGTGAAACGTTTTACAAATAAATGTTTGCGCTTAGTACCATACTTTTGTAGTTTAAATACAGTTCAATTTAATCTGATTTTAGTGAGAAGTTAGGTGTATGAGTAACGAGCATGATCGGGTTAAAATCAATGTACAATATTGATTTTTTCTTACAACGAATACCAAGCTATAAATGCAGTTGGGTGAGGAACAAATTGTAAAGGAATTTTTGTGGATTAACGGTAATATTAAGTTTGTAAATTTCATATCACGAGTACAAAGTTAAAAATGTAGATGAGATTACACATACTTGGTTATCAATGTATGAGATTTGTAGTTGACGGATGGTAAAGTAAAGTTTGTTTTAAAAGTAGCAAGGCTAAATATTGTTTTCGAGAATAATTGATCATTGTTATAGTGTTTATTATAATTAGAACAATGAGGAATGTGTGGGGAAGTTATTTAAAGTCAAATATGTCGGTCATGACTTGTGTGTTTATACTGTTTATGATTGACTAGGGCAGTTTTGGTTTCTGTAAAGAAACTGTAGGGTAAATCACGTGACTTCTCATTTTAGCTCTAGGCAAAGAGGATCGAGTATTATAGACAGTTACTGTCAAAGTAAAATATGTAATCACAGTGCATAGACTGCCATCTCTCGACACAAGCTTAAAACTTTTAAACCTCAGTTTTGACAATTTGGCCCATATTGTTAGCTTGATATGTGTTAAAATGTCAAATATTAATGCCATCTAGCCGAGCGTTTCCCAAAGGTGTAACGCCATCTAGGCCACCGTACCTTTTTCTCTATGGCTCCCAGGTACGTTTTTTCTTAGACTTTATCTGTCTATACGGAGTTGCATATGTCTTTGCTCTAGGTTAAAACATGTATAGGGGTTTAACCATTTTGTTTGCTCATGTAATTCGAAAAAGAAGTTTAATCAACTACTGATACAAAAGATCTATAATGTCCTGAAAAATGTCGTACAATACACGTGCGGAGAAGAAACTCTTAACTCGTGTCGATTTAAAACTTTCACATTCATTTATAGCCACACGCGCCGCACGTAATCTTTTCCGCACTGATATCGTAATGTACCTTGGTCTTAGCTTGGTGTAATTGTTCTCTTGTTCAGTATGAGCTGGTGCTTTTTTTACGCACTAGTTCCGCAAAGTGGTCGTAGGATACACGTGCGGAAAGGAAATTCGTAACTGGTGTCGATTTAAAACACTCCGTATGGCCGTGTCGCAACAAACTAGTAATCTCTTTTTTTCTTTTAGTATGAATAGGTAGACGTTTGACCACGATCACACCTGATGGTAAGTGATGATGCGGTCTACGGTGGAGCACGATAACCTATGAGATACCTATTTACTCTTGCTTTAAAGAGACCTGGATTGTGCTCATGCGGAAACACAGACTCAGGCAGGGCATTCCACTCCTTGGCGGTTCGCAAAATAAATGTTGAAGCGAAACGTTTATACCTATTTCAAGTTAAAGATACCGTTTATTTTTAAACAAAATTGTTTAGCCCTCCAAATGCTGCAGTTAATTTTAACGCATTTACTATGATAAATGCTCCGCTGACAGATTCACTTACTGGTATATTATAGGTACAAATATACGAAATATACAAATATATTAAATATAGTACAATTAGGTATAGGTACGCATTTATAATATACTAGTTTTTCCCCGCGGCTTCGTTCGCGTTAGAAAGAGACAAAAAGTAGCCTATGTCACTCTCCATACCTTCAAGTATTTCTACTTAAAAAATCACGACATTTCGTCGCTCCGTTCTGCCGTGAAGGACGGACAAACAAACAGACACACACACTTTCCCATTTATAATATTAGTATGGATCTAGTAGCGAGTAGGGAGTCCAGGGGGCCGATTTTTTAATCTCGGCCATTCAATTTCCTTAAATTCGTTCAATAATATCTCCACTTCTAGCGATTTACATTCTACTAACAGAATCGAAAACGAGTGGTCATTATCTACCACTAGTTTTTTTTATCACTAGCCGTCCTTTTTCAAAAATAGCATTACATCGTTTTCCACAGACTTTCGATAGGCGAATTCGTGCGTTCAAAATTCAAAAATCGATCCCCAGTTTGTAAAGCCGATGGTCTGGGGTTCGAATCCTGGTAATGGCATTCATTTGAGTAATGAGCATAGATATAGGTACCTACCGATTTATGAGTCATGAGTGTTTTCTATTTATTTAAGTTTGTATTATATTATTTATGTAAGTAAGGTATAGCGGGACAAATCTCGACTCGACTGGGAGGCAATTATAACTGATCCATTTTTCCAATATACAGGGTGCCCGGTAATTAATGGACAACCTTTTAACCACCAAGAGGGCACCTTATACTGGTCCAGAAAATCGACTTTAAGGTTTAGTAAAAGTCGCCTGGTTTTCGTGATTTTCACACTTTTTAAAATTTTAACACTACCAAAAATTTCAAAAAGTGTGAAAGTCTCGAAAACCAGGCGACTTTTACTAAACCTTAATGTCGATTTTCTGGACCAGTATAAGGTGCCCTCTTGGTGGTTAAAAGGTTGTCCATTAATTACCGGGCACCCTGTATAACGATGTTGAGTTCTACATGTATCCACTGAACACACCTACCATATATAACCGGTGTACACTCTATTTAATAATGTAATCATTATAAAACATGGAAAAAATGGACCGGAAGTTACATTTGCCCCCCAGTCCAGATTTGCCCCGCTGTACCTTATATTATTTTCTGTGTAACATAGTTAATAAATGTAAGAATTTCCTCTACTTAATATGTATTATTATTTAATACATATTTATATTAACCGTCCGTGAAAGTATGCAAATTTAATGTTTTTATTCTCACTTTACTATGTTTATACTAGCATGTTGGAATCTAAACGGATTTTAATAAATGAGGTGTCAATTCAATCGATAAAATTAGAATTATGGCACACATTATTAACTTTCGGTAAATCGAAAAACCACTTTTTAAAACGCTTTTATTAGGTCGACCTGTATGTAACTATGTAATGAACTGATGGAATCTAAGGTAACTAATTTAATCATTTTCCAAGGATCGTAGCAAAACTGAAATTTGGCAGTTGTATGTAAGTACAGTCAACCAATTCTAATTGGGTTCTAACCCTAGGCTATTCTAGAACCCTGTCGTATTGACAACGTGCTTTATTTGCTAGAAAAAGTCAGTTTGACTTTTACGCTGAAAGAGTTCTACAGTGGCCTCGGATTCAGATTGGTTGACTGTATGTAGTTCTGATGACAATTATACAATAATATATGGTACTGTAAAATTGATCTGATGATGGAGCTGGAAGATATTGATGATTTATTTCATGATGGAACATCGTATCATGTCATTCATAGCTGTTTTTGGATTTCTTAGAAAAGTTTTGTAATGAACTTTGACCACAATTAGGTTTCAACTCCTAACGCAAAAACGATGGGGCGTTATAAGTTTCACGTGTGTCTGTCTGTTTATCTGTTTGTCTGTCTGGGGCATCATAGCTCCCGAACCGAGTTAGATTTAGTTGCTTTTGTTTGAAAGCTGAGTTAGTCGGGAGTGTTCTGAGCCATGTTTCATGAAAATCGGTCCACTATATCGGGGTTTTTTACAAAAAAAAATCTTCTTCTTCTTCAGGTGCCATATCCTCTTCGGTTGTCGGCTACCACAGTCCGGAACTCCTCTCTATTTGCAGTTTTTCTGCCCAGCACGGCAGCGTCTATTCCCGTCCAGCTCCTAGGGTTATCCATCCAGGTTATTTTTCTTTTGCCTCTGTTTTCTATAAATTGTGGTTATTAGGTTATATATTATTTCTCTTGGTCACAGACTAGCCAAAGGCAAATACGTGGCCTACGATGGAGTGAGCTCACCCAGAAGATGCCTGTTCACCCAATAATATATTTAGGTACATATATCTGCACTAAAAATTTTGACATATGTATAACCCTCTTTCTACCACTATGTTAATTTTACCGCACTTTACTATGATACATGCGTCCCGTTGACAGATTTACTTACTGCGCGTATAATATATACGATAGAGTGGTCAGAATGTATAAATATTGATGTAAATAAGTGTTAACGGGTTATCTATAAGTTATATGTTGACCATGCAGTGAATGAACATTGACATTTTAATATGGCCAGTTGGCCACTGTACAGTACCTACGCTGTTTTATGTCAATGGCCATATTGTTTCGTGTCCAAGAAATAAGTACCTAAATTTAGCATTAACAATATTTATATTCTCATTTTAAGTGAATTGTGCAAATTCTTATGGGTATAAATAATCTTTAAACCTAAATATTTTTAGAGTTCCGTACCTCAAAAAGGAAAAACGGAACCCTTATAGGATCACTCGTGCGTCTGTCTGTCCGTCTGTCACAGCCATTTTCTCCAAAACTACTGAACCGATTAACTTGAAATTTGGCACGCATATGTAAACCTGTGACCCAAAGACGGACATGATATTTATATTAAGAAAATTTAATTACAGGGGCCACTTTTGGGGGGTAAAAGTGACAATTAAAAATCAAAGTTTCTAGAACTATAATTGTGTTACATATCAAATGAAAGAGGTTTTTATAAGTATTTTTTTATTATTACCGAGGTCGTACAGTCGAGTTCATAAATATATGTAAATTTTTTCACTTTATTGTTACGAGTTAAGGTGAAGAAATGTACGGATATTAATGAACTCGACTGTACTAATTTATATTATTGGAAAAAGGTCTCATTAGCAGAAGATTTTGATAGTGAGTACTTATGTAATTGAAACCGATGTTAACTTGATATAATATTTTCGTAAAGGTACTTATAAACAAAAAAGCGAAAAAAATATGATGTAAAGTTGTTTTCACAGGAGGCACTGAATGTTGGGGTCGGCAACGCGCATGTATCAACCGGCTTCCTTCGGCTACGTACACTGCTTACCAGCAGACGGGTCTTATACTTGTTTGCCACCAACGTAGTAAAAAACATAAAACGAATGTAAGTATATTTAAGTGTTTACAAACTAGCAAGTATTTATAATTCATATTTTACCGCGTCCGCCGACAGCTTCTGTCCCTAAGCATTAATTATCGTCTGTCTGTCTGTCTGTCGGTCGTTATCGCGTACTTAATATATCTCTTAGCACGTGGGCCAGTAATGCGGTAAGTGAAGCTGAAACGAGTATTTAAAAGGCACTGAAAACGTGAAGTAGCTATAAATATAAATAACATATCGTCACTACTTTTAAAAAATCTCGTATCTCACGCTGTTCCTCAAAGTTAAAACGCAGTAAGTCTATATGCATTCCATACATACTTACTACAATTTTCTTTTCATTGACAGACGAAGATACAAGTTTTTTTAAAAGTAGTGTCGATATATTTCTTGAATTTGTGACAAAATGTCAAGAAAAAAAAATTCAAAAATGCAAAATGACTATACAGGAATTATGCAACGAGATGATTACGAGTTACGAGCCTTGTGAGACCAAAGCTTATTATTGACAAGTCTACATTAAGGTCAGTGCGGCCAAGACTGGCAAAGTCTATTTGAAATAAAGTTTGAGTGGATAAAACTAGATAATTAATGCAGTCTGGCGTAATCCGCATGGTCCTATGGGCTCACAAATATTATATTTTACAGAGCTGTTATAATATTTTGGTGAAATAAGATTATTTTAAGTGATAAAAATCACATTTTTTAAGGATCGGCGGGTTGACCGTCCCTTTGTTATCTACGCCACTCGCCTTTTTGATCTCCTTTAAACTTTTAAGCTAGGAACATACTACGCGGACGTCCGTGGTCGCGCGACCGCGGACGCGGATCTGGACAATTATTATTTTATTTATTATTTATTATTAAATACAGCTGTAACCTTATAATTACAATATTGCCCCGCAAAACTCTGGAAAGAGTTTGACTGCAGGAACAGCAGTCTCTCATATGTATAATACTTAATCTTAATAATTTACTTTATAATACTTATTTGTTATACAAGGGGGCAAAGTTGTATTTTAACGCCGAGTGTGGAATTGAAAAACGAGCAAGTGAAAGGATTCTATAGTTGAACCACGAGCGAAGCGAGTGGTTCGAGAATAGAATCCTGAACTTGCGAGTTTTTTAACACACGAGAAGTAAAATACATTTGCACCCGTGTGTAACACAAAACTTTTCCCCTCACTATAGCGAGGCAACTACAACGCAAAAAATGCGTTTATCACTGATTTCAGTTAGTTCCACAGGTGGTAAATCATCTTTATTACTAGATTCTCCTACTTTTATCAATTTTAAGGCAGTTAATTTGACTTTATTCAAGGTCGAATTACTTTACCCACTAGTGGATAAAATGCGTTTTTACCCGCTGGTATTAAAGGATAAAACACGTGTTTCCGAGCTAGTGAGGGGAAAACATTTTTACAGTATGACACATATTATAACAGTTTAACAAAAATAGAACAAATTATATTAAGGTAATGTATTCAGGTAGTGCTTTTTTAACTGGTTTTTGAATTTATTAGGGTGCTTTTCACTTCGGATGGCTTCAGGTAAGCTATTGAGCAGATATGGGATGCGCTTTTTTAGCGATCTGTCTCCAAAGTAGTTATGTATTCTGGGCACGGATAGCTTACCTGTAGTTAATGAATATACACTTAACCGTGCAAACTATCGGTCGACGGTCGTGGACGTGGCCTTGAGCGCATGGACGTCCGATCGAAATCTGGCTCGCTGGATGTTTTGGTCAGCCGAAGCCACGTCCCGAAGACCATGCACACTGATCGGTCGCGGTCGCGGTCGCGCGACCGCGGACGTCCGCGTAGTATGTTCCTAGCTTTATTATCTACATAGACACATATCAAATTTTTTAGCGGTTGCAGAATGGCAGCTACTTCTGAAGAACTCTTTAATCCGCTGGCATACTGACTGTACTAATCAGAATGACAGTAAAACAAAACTAACCTCAAAACTACGCCTAATTTTAACCCAAAACATTACACGGTTAAATATTATGAAATATGGCCGCAGCCACTAATTGGTAGGCAATTATACCCGTCCTCGGTGACATATGGTTAGACGCGTATTTTCGTCCGTCTCGCGCCATTGGAGGGTTGACTTATTGGGTATTTGGCTAGGCAAATCAGTTTCTTTTTGTCTGTCACAGCGATTAGACATTATGGAATTTTAAGTATAAGACACCCACTTTGCTGTAGACACGCGTAAAATTCATATTTTCTATGGCACGAGAGCAGTTATTGACTTGACCGCTCGATTTCGTGTATTTCCTTCAATATCTCTACTACTAGCTATTTAAATTCTAACCCCCTTATTCATAAACGTACTCTAAAGTTATCAAGCCGATAAAGTTCGTATGTCCCTTTCCGACGTATTGGTGTGATAGAAAGGGACACACGAACTTTATCGGCTTGAAAACTGTGCCAATATTAGATTCCCAATTTCTAGCGCTTGTATTTAACTGTTTACATAATCTAAGCAACAAAGTTTAAATTTTGAAGAGCCCCCGATGCGACATAGTGGACCGATTTACATCAAACATGGCTAAGGCACAAGGACACTCCCGACTAATTCAGCTTTTAAACAAATTAACGAAATCTAAATTGGTTTATCCGTTCGAAAGCTACAATGCCACAGACTAACGCCGTGTCTTGCGTGGGTGACGGTCGCGCGACCGTCGCCGTCGCGTCTCATACTTCCATATCGATATTAAGGTTTGATTTCGTATGCGTCGCATCGCCGTCGCGCGACCACCGCGCGACCGTCGCCCACGCAAGCCACGGCGTAACACACACAGACAGACCGATAGATACATCAAACTTATAACACCCCGACGTTTTTGCGTCGGGGGTTAAACTAACCTAACCACAAAATTAAAATTTTGAAAAAACCCCCGACCGCGACATAGTGGACCGATTTTCATGAAACATGGCTAAGAACACTCCCGACTAACTCAGCTTTCAGACAAAAAAAACTAAATCCAAATCGGTTCATCCGTTCGGGAGCTACGATGCCACAGACAGACACACACACAGACAAACAGACAGACAGACAGACAGACAGACAGACAGACACGTCAAACTTATAACACCCCTTCGTTTTTGCGTCGGGGGTTAAAAAATACACTGCCGTTTTCCTCAGATTAGCCGAGTCCACTCAGAGCGAGGCACGTTGTTCCGAGGCAATATGCTCGCGCGGCAAACGTTAAATGTAGGTGTGGTTCTGCTAAAGCAGGTTGTTCAACCGAACAACACTGTGGCGCTGGTTGCAATGGTTGTTTTATTTATTTATTTAATCAAAAAAGTAACACAGCATTACAGTTTACACTAAGGCACTGTGAAACTACAAAATACAAAACAAGACACAAACGATAAATAATACAAAAAATAACACAAATTAAACATTAGATTTGGGCGACAACGTAACAGCGTGGCTCCGTTGCATCGTCTGACTCGGCGTAGGATTCGGCAATGTTCAGCCAAGCGGTGTCTGACCCGATAAGATGGTACGATACAATATTTAATATTTTTAATAGCAATTTCAGTTTTAAAAACCTGTAGTATAATTTGTGTTTTTGTTTTGTATGTAATGTAACTTGCTTCTATAGGCATCTAACTTGGTTCTGTAATTTTCTATAATGTATGTTTTCTATAATTATTGTTGTCTGTCTTGATTGTTTCACCGGATGGTCTAATCCGAAGAATTCGCCAGCAATATGCTGAGATTAGACCATTTCATAGCACCTCCTTTTTCTTTATGTCTTCTTATTTGTAACATTTATTTTGTGTGTGTGTGTGTGTGTGTGTGTGCGCGTTGTTAACGAATTAATGCATTGTATTCTATTTTAACAAAACGCGCCTACTGCCTCGGCCGAGGCAAAATATATAATGACAGATCAATGAACCAGAGGTTCCTTTAGTACCTACCATGTATTTACAGAACCCTAAAAACGGTTATCTATCTATAAGTATATTATAGTTTACGATAGCCTACATTTTGCAATTATGTTAGTCTTTTGAAACTTTACACTTCCAAAGTCTAGCATTAGTCCTAACTAAAAATACTAAGTACCTCATGTTAACTGGAATAAATCATACAAAGCAGTAAATCAGGCGTTAAGTCAGCCATGATTTAAGTGTTCGCGGAATCGAACCCGGGACTCCGGTGTGGGCTTTGATCTAAGTTTAGCAAAAAACTGGAGGTGATGGTGTGAAAGTCATTTTGCACAAAATGAAGGGTTCTTTAGTGGTGGTAAATTGGCAATGAATTCTATGTTATTTTTATATTTCTTGGGAACAATATAGTACCAAAACTAAAGAAACAAAGACTTAACGGAGTTACAGTTCTTTCCTTACTTGTTTTTTTTTTTTTAATTTTTTTATTTATTTATGTATGGTTATGGTCGACCCCAGGGATTAACAGCTAAGGTCACTGCCGACTGAATCAGCGGGCCGATTTTTGAGTCTCACATGTTCGAATTCAGAAAATTGTCACTGAAAATAATAAGCAAGTCACCATTTTCAACCGGTATTTTAGTGACAAAATCGTGTATGCGAGATTCAAAAATCGCTCCCCTGACCCTAGACACCAGAAGATCAGACATGCCGGATTGAATTGAATGGGCCATTTTTTTTCAAAGTTGTCCACCCCACTTTTTTGTAACATGGGTATTTTTTACGCGATTAAGTATAATTATCCTCTGATATCAGACCCGTCATAAAGACTTTAAGATATTTTTTTAATACTACGTCGGTGGCAATCATGCATACGGTCCGCCTGATGGAAAGCGGTCAACGTAGCCTATGGCCGCCTGCAAGTCAAGGGGTGTCACTTGCGCGTTACCAACCCTTTAGAAACTTGAACACGGGGAGTGTTAAGTACACAGCAAAAAGGAGTGTACAAGTTCTAAGGAGGGTTCGGGTTGCCGACGACTCAAAGGACAATAGACGGAACAAATTAGTTCCGTAGGTCCTTTCGCCGCCGGCACACCGCACCCTCGTTGAGCTCTGGCAGCCTTACTCACCGGCAGGACCACAACACTATGAGTAGGGTCTAGTGCTATTTGTGTGCGGTCTTCTGTAAGGCGGAGGTACTACCCCAGCTGGGCTCTGCTCTAGATTCGAGCGAGATGATATCCGCTATGCTGTGCCCTACCACACAAAGCGGAATATCATTCGCTATACCCTACCTTCTTTAAATCCTCCTTTATTATTAAGGTACAGTCAGCAGCAGAAGTAGCGTAGCGGGCAAGGTGTTCAAAATGCACTTGACACGATCTTATTCCTAAGATCATTGTGAACACCTTGCCCGCTACCGAACTTCTGCTGCTGACTGTACCTTGAAAACCACTTACCTTCTACGCTAGAGTTTTTAAATCTCCTTGTAGTCTCCTTAATGTTTCACCATTTGTTTGAGTAGCATCAGATCACACAGGGTAGGAGCGAATGATGGAGTCTAGTGTCGTAAGCCAAGACCCACTTCGGGTCGCTGAGCCAGGTATATGTTCGCTCGTTCTTTGATATTTTTCCCTAAAACACAATAATTCTGTTGCTCAGCTCTCAAAGACAAGATCTGAGGTTTACGTAAACATTTTGTTTGGCTTAAGAACTCTGAGCTACCTACTAGCGTTTAGTTTTCTATGGAAAGCATCGCATGGCCTGTAATAAAAAATCGAACGCTGTAATTCATCCATTAGATGAAAAATGAAAATGGTAGTGGTCAGTGTGGAGTTGTGGACATTGTCCGTCAGCCACGAGAGCTCACGACCGTCGCTCTCAATAATAAGCCAAAACCTAGTCGCACAGGATGATGATATTATTATACAAGTGTACATATATGTGTACAATCGTTATGACTGTTATGAGTGTTATAAGGGTACAATCGTATTTTTCGTATGCATCAGGATCACGGAAAACGCAAACGGAAATCAACAAGGTAATTACGGTCAGAATCCTGGACAACCCGGTACTATAAGCACACCTCGGACACTAGCGAAAGAAGCGCGTTCCTTAGCACACAGTCTAAGCTCGTGTAGATGAATGCGTACTATGCTTATATGAGTGAAATATGACAGGTCGACTGTTCGCGTTTTTGAGAGGCGGTAACTGTGAGGTAATCAATAGGGGATGGGCGGCACTTTCAGCGGGGAGCGGGAGTGGCCATACTGTACGATAGTACTCTTTATTATACTGTGCCAAATGTGCTATGTCTAATGCAACTAACCGTGTATCATTTACAATTCTGATTTCATTTTTAACTTTGCCCGTTAGGAAAAAACACTGTTGGGCAAAAGTCTCTCTCCTCAATGTTCAAAGCCCAATTTTATCGTGACAATAGAAAAAGGCGAACTATAATTATTTATTTGCAAATGTATTTGCTATTGTTCAATGACGTATTATGTCACTCGCCTGGTAAAGGTGCGACCACACCGCTGCTTAAAAAACGGTGACCGGTGACATACCGCTTTTACCGCATGCTTCACAGACCTTTGCTCAAAATACGCATACGGTACGGAATCGCAGTGACGCATCGTATCCATAACGTTTTTACAGCATGCTCCCCACACCGCTGCTCAAAATACGCAGACGGTACGGAAACGCAGTGACTCTCGTATGGGGCACGTCGTGCGCTTCCGTACCGCACGGATACGATGCGTCACTGCGATTCCGTACCGTCACCGTTTTTTAAGCAGCGGTGTGGTCGTACCTTTAAACTTACCTATTTATTACTCTTTGGTATTATCTACGGTGATGTAATTGAAGAGGTTGTATTCAAATTTGAGCTGTCAAATCTGGTCTTTTGATTTTGCTTTGTATTGTATGTCATGCACATCTTTATGTATTTTTTAAATATTTTATGAAAGTGAAAATTGTATAGTGTTAGTGCATAGTGGACAAATTAGTTGTCAAAGCGGACCCCAGGCTCCCAGAGCCACAGCAAATGCCGGGATACCAAGGAGGAGGATGATGGACAAATTAGTGGCTAGACCGTTTGACCTATGGAAGTATGGAGAAGGAGTTTGTTACCTTGTGAATAAATGACTAATTATGAGCAACTATGACTTGGATTCAGTACTAATGTGGGCATTTGGGCAACACAAAGTATAAAGCAATCTGAAGGTGAGAACGTTTTTACGGGTATCTATTGGTTCCCATAAAGTTATGTTATAAGGCACTGGTCCCACCGCGAGCTAGTAAGCTATGAGCTATCGGCTATAAAAACGAACAAAAGATAAGCACCCCCGTGCAAATAAAAGAGACACGGCGATTTTGATAGCTCACCGCTGGGCGAGTAACTATAAACATGTCTCTTTTATTTCCACGGGAGTGCTTATCTTGTGTTCGTTTTTATAGCCGATAGCTCATAGCTTACTAGCTCGTGGTGGGACCAGTGCCTAATATAAGATAAAATTCCTTGCCGGCGGCTATATTTGCGAGCTCTTATAACCCGGCAACCTTCAAATCAAGAGTGAACAGGCATCTTCTGGGCGAGCTCACTCCATCGTAGACCACGTCTTATAAGAGTAAGCCCATTTAAAATGTTAAAAAATTTTTGGTTTGTCCGCATATTCGTTAGCCGTAATTTGGATTTTCAGGATTGGTATAAAGCAAATCTAACCTAACCTATCTATAGATGAACTTAACGAAAACCCTTAAAAGTTAACCGTTTCAGAATATGGTAAGTATGTATGAATTTTCTGAGATGAACTTTTCGCTTTTGCAGTAATCTGTTAAACAAAGGCCTTTGTTTCTATTATTCACCGCGGCTAGCTCCCGTTTCCACAGCACGTGCTAAAGTCTCAGTGTAGTTAAAAAGCAACTATCATGATAGCAATAGGGTTCAAATTTATTAAACAGTTTGCAGTATGCAGGTAACTTTTTTTGAAGATGACAAAACGTGTTATCTCCGAAGGGGCTTTTTATGTATTTGAACCTTATTACTATCATGATAGTTGCTTTTTAACTACACTGAGACTAAAGCACGTACCGTTTAAACGGGAGCTAGCCGCCGTGAATAATAGAAACAAAGGCCTTTGTTTAACAGATTACGGCAAAAGCGAAAAGTTCATCTCTGAAAATTCATACTATAAGCCCCATTTAGATGGTACGAGTTTCTCGCCTCGAACGTACGATTATCGAAGTACGAGAAAAAATATCGTATCATGTAAACTATGCGTACGATATCGCACGGGAGGAGGCGATAATCGCCTCGCCTTTGATGTTTGTATGTCTCCGTGTAAACAAAACACGTATGCGAGAATCGTATACGAGTTTATGCGCTACAGTCGAAATGAATTCTCTTTACCTAGAAACAGAAACCATGGTATTTTTACATTTACAGGTAACTCTCAGGAACAGCTAAAACTAAAAATAAATTAGGGTTATCATTATCAAAATTAAATAGTTAATGTAGGGTATAATGCTATCATTTAAAATAAATCTTATCTATATTCTATGTTCAATAATATCCTAAACCTAATCGCAAGTATTGCAACCAAGATTTTATTAGCTAGGTCGAATTCAATATTTTCCCTATTATATAATTATTATTTAGACCGTCATAAATAATTTATAGTGTTTTTAATATTATTGGGTACTATTCATCTTAAATTCAAATAAATCCAAAGTAAATTATATCCAACATTATAAAAAAGCATGTAATATATGTATTTATAATTAATTAATTAGCAACTAAGCACGCAACTTGACAGGCAAAACTCGCATGAAAATCGGTTCGCTCCGATTCGTGCGATAATCGCACGTTCGAGAAGAAATGTCATACGAGAACCGGTTTAGACGAGTCAAGAAATGTTATGGAAATATTTCCCGAAAATTCAACTCTCCGTCTAAACTATTTCGCCTGGCGATAATCGCCTGGCGAGTATCGCATACGATACTCGTATGCGAGTTTTTATTTCTCGTACGAATGTAAACGTTTTCGTACGATAATCGCCTGGCGATTATCGCATACGATAATGTCATACGAGTTTCTCGACCAAAACGGGCGAGAAACTCGTACCATCTAAATGGGGCTATAATCTGGCAATCATTACGTATCCACAGTCGCATTTTTATAGGTACTATTTCTGAGTAACAAACAAAGCAGATGAGTGAGTGAATCAACATGGGTAATAATTGTATAAGTATACAATTATTAATATAACCTATTATTAACCCTATAAGATGAAAGACTATTGCTGATTATTGGATATGGCGTCGACGAAACTGCAAAAGGTTAGAAACAACTGCTTTAAATTCTAATACGTAGGGGAGACCGGGGCTAGTTGACTATATGTGTAGGTTGACTAAATATTAAAAATTGAGCCAAAAATTCAACTTGAGCCAACCTGTGAGATACGAAAGTCCGTCACCTCCCCCCGCTCAGTCACCGGTGAGCCTCTCGTACCTCATATCGTATCACTGTTTGGCTCAAGTTTGATTTATGGCTCAATTTTTTAATAGTTAGTCAACCTACCCCTATAGTCAACTAGCCCGGGTCTCCCCTACTTGTACGGTCAACCAATTTGAATTCTATGCCGGCCAGTCTAGAACCTTGTCTTATTGACATCCTACTATATCCCTTTAACGTTTATTGTTAAGGTTCTATGGTAGATTTGCATTTTAATGAAGAGGCACACTCAAAGATTATGACAGATGGCGCCACCTCATGAGTCCATTGCACAGATAAAGAATTTCATACGTGAGAGCGGGAAGAAGATATTCTTTTCTCTCTCATACATAATGAATGACAGTGACATGCCTAGACACTTGCACAGGCGCCGCCTGGCGGCATAAAATGTCAGCGTGCCTCCTCATTGGATGACTGTACAAATAATAAATATAAATTTACTAGCGTTTGCCCTCGGCTTCACCCGCATACTATCAGCTGCAAAAGCGCATGGCAAATTTATCAATGAATTAATTCATAATTTCTACATGCACTTTTGCAACTGATAGTACAATGTTTAGGAATACCCCTGTGAAGTTTCGAATAAAATAATGAAAATTATCTTGTTTGCGCATACAAACTTTGGACCCCCATTTTACCCCCTTAAGAGGTGAATTTTGAAAAATCATTTTCTTAGTGCTCCTCTATACTTTATAAGGTACCTACGTGCCAAATTTGAAATCTCTAAGACCCGCGGTTCGGGCTGTGCGTTGATATGTCTGTCAGTCAGTTTCTTCTCTTATATTTGGAAATAGTGGAAACTCAATAAAACCAAAGTATAATTTGAAAACCATAGATATAATTTATTACTTTTTACACTTAAAACTCAAACAGTCAAGACCGAACATCCAATAGATAATTTAAAATTAATATTTACAAACGAAAATGGAAGAAATGTGACTAAGTTCATTAAAATAAAAGTACAGTCAACGGCACAAGTGATAATGTAATTTTTGTAAAAAAAAGGCAAGATTTTGTAATGGCAGATAATTTTACATAAAAAACAGGCTAGATTAAAGCGTAGATTATTTTTAAGAATAATTTACAATATGACGTTTAAAACTACGCTTTATTTTTTATACTTTTTTTTACATTTTGTCACTTGCGTTGATAGACTAATTTTCTATAATTTTATCTAATGTTTTTTCTTATAACTATTTGGTTAGGTATCGCATCTTTAATCGAAAATTTTGTGTTTTATGAAACAGTGCATCATGTAAAAACTACGTCAAAAAAATGGTTTCGCCAAAAAATGCCAAAATCTGACATTCGTGATTTTAATAAAAAATGTGGTTTTATACTAGCTTACAATATAAAGTCCGACATCTAAAAGTAATTTCTAAAAAATATACTTAAATAGTCAGACAACATTATGTATAAGTCTAAAATATAAACTACTATTGGCGTAAGTAAACCAAAAAAATATCGTAACTGAAAATTCCCAAATTGTTTTTTTTTACGTTATTAATTATCAGTATGATGGCGTATTATTATCTATAATAATTTATTATTACAAGCCCTACTATTCACACTATAATTATGGAGACAAATAAATAATTTTCTTATTTAAATTGTAAAACACAGGAACATTTTTAATAACACTAATTATTTCTACACTTAATTTTGTGAAACTGAAAAACGATATTTACATCAAGATATTGTATTTTTCACGTTTTAAACTCACACATATTTGATTTATAATAAGCCTCAGCAAAATATTACTAACAATAATCATAGCGTTTACACGTTATTGAAGTTTTTTAATAATATGAGCAATAACAAAAATTGGGATTGGGTACAAAGTCTTATTATGGGAATCAAACCGAGAGGTACCAAAAACTTGACCCCATTACAATGTGTTTTTTTTTAATCAAATGCTTATTTTTTGTCTCTAAGAAGAAAAATGTCTAAATGAATGGATGTGTTGATACGGTTTGATAAAATTGACAAAAGTCACAAATGCCATTTTCTACAATAATGGCGATTCTAGCTATCCAAACAGCTAGCTTCTCTATTTTATATACAGAATCCTCAACTACAGAATTTCATCTCCCAACGTGTCACTGATTTCATCTTCTTCATAGCTTTCAGTTGCGGTACTGTGATTATACAACCTTGTGCCATCAGCACAGCTGTAATCCAGAAGGTTCCTTGTTGGTTGGCGGTCACTAGATCTCTCCTATTGCCTATACGGTATCCTCAAGGACAGAGCCTCATCTCCCTTCGTAACACTAATCTCTTCCTCCTCATCACTCTCAGTCGCGGTACTATGGTTGTACACTCCCTGTGCCATCAGCTGCATTGCCACCTTCTTGATTTAGTAAGATAGTTATTGCCTATACGGTATCCTCAACTACAGAGCCTCATCTCCCTACGTAACACTAATCTCTTCCTCTTCATCACTCTCAGTCGCGGTACTATGATTGTATAATCCCTGTGCCATCAGCTGCATGGCCAGTGGGTTCCTCTGTCCTGAAGCCTTCTTGATCTTGGCTCGTTTGTTTTGGAACCAGATCTTGATCTGGGCTTCGGCCAGTCCTAGTTCTGCGGCCAGGGCCTGCCGTCTGCGTTCGGTCAGGTAGCGGTTCTCGGCGAATTCATGCTGTGGACAAAAGGGATTATTAATTTTGGAAGACAAAAATCGAAGGATATTTAAGGGGAGGGTTAAATTGTGACGTAGGCAAGAGCCTGGCAACCTGTCACTGCAATGTCACAATTTTCTTTTACTTGCAACCCTTTATTTGCAAAGAGCGGCACTGAAATTTGAGTAGTCTCATGTGCTCTGCACAATTTTTATGGGATACAGGTGATTGTGTGTAGGTATGTAGGTATGTAAGACAGAAAGAAAATTGCAGTATTTATTTGGGAGAATCATTATGGCAGTCTACAAAAAGATCTTTTGGCCCTTTTCCGTGCGCCAAGGAAAAATGATGTAAAAGTATGTTTGTATCTTATAAGATACAATCTCAAGAAGAGACTACTTCTTTGTGGATTTATCCAACACCTAATATAAATTGTTTTTGCATCGGACAAAAAGCATTTTTTATAACTTTTCAATTGTGTTTAAGTATGCTACATACTTAAACATAAAAATAGGGATAAAAATCGATGAATGGCTGTGATTGATAGACTATTTCAGTATTTCTTAGTCTTGCTACATACTATAATTTTAAAATTACCTTTAGTCTAGCAAGCTGCGCCGCGCTAAAAGCTGTTCTTGGTCTCTTCTCTTCTGGAATTGCACGTTTTTTCATTCTTCTGCTTCTGGGTCCTGTGGACAAAAGAAAACAATTGTTAATAATATTCTTAGTACTTGTTAAGACACTATTATTTTATGCAATTTTCAATTATAAGAAAATAGTACATTACTACAGAGGCCGGGACAAAGGGGGTTGCCGGCCGAAGACATAGACGGCCGAGCGAAGCGAGGCCGGATAGGTCTGAGGCGGGCAACCCCATTTCCCGCCGAGGTATGTATAGTGCTTTTCTCAAACATGGTATGAAATAAATAAAGTCTACTGAAAATAACTTTGGATGGCTGTATCTCCTAAACGGTGCATCGTAGCGCAAAATAATCGAATTTTCGTTCCCCTTTGAAACCATGTATACGCTTATAAAAAAACAAAAAGTTAAAAAAAAAAAACGAAAAATTTTTTTTTTGTATGAAAACGCACCCAAAATCAAATATTGTCTAGGGCCCGTACCAGTTGCAGTCGGCACGTCTATAAAGCCCCTTATAGTTTTTTTTATTGGCTAAATACCTGGATGTTATGTCACAATTATCTGTGTTTGGAAATTAAAAAGAGGACTTTGCCGGCCTTGGCCTGCAAGGTTTGTATGAAATTCCATTATCTATCAATCGTCCTAGCCGCACCTGCAACGTCATACTTCGCTGCCAATTATAAGGCACATAACATCAATATTTCATACCATGTTTGAGAAAAAAACATTTTTGTCTTTAGCAGAAAAAAAATATGTCAAGAAAACTCTTATCGGAATCTTATTTGACGCAGTCCTGCAATGATTCTTACATGATACTTTTCGTATTTTTTTTACAGTCCAATTAGTGAAACAGATATTTTGAGAAATTAACACAAATAATTCATGATATAAAACGAAAAACTGAACTGCAATAATAAAAAAGTTAAATTTAGAGAATAAATAATATGTAGATACAAAAACTTTATTATCCCACTACAAAAAAAAAAAAGTTTGCTTATGAATAAATTATATGTAGTCGTATAAAAACTTAGAAAACTGTTGTTTTCTGTTACTGAACTGCTACTTCAAATAATTGTGGCAATTACAGAAGACAAATTAGAAGTAATTAATTTAACCTCAGGAGATACAGTTTTAACCCTTTCACCAAAATAATAATTAACTGTAATTACCCTAACCGACTTGATTAACTATTGAAAGAACCCTCATTTAAGCTAATAGTGAACTATATGTGGGTAGTTCATTATTCCTACTTAACGAGTATTTGTAACTAAATTATGTAAAAGGGTGAAGTAATGTGTTTTTTATTAGTGTACCTATGTAAGTAAATGGGAAGTGATTTTACTACTTATTAATACAATATTTTAATCTGTGAAGGATAAACTCAAGTTAAAAATAATCATTTTGTTTTTTTTTTCTGCACAAAGAAGTTTGAGCCACTGTCGACCATAATACGTATTAAGTATTGATTTTAAATGTACCCTACATGACTTTAGCTACAACTATTTGTGAGTGTACAACTAGGGAACAAATCAAATTATTTTATTGAATATTTTTTGATTTGTTCTTTTTTCAAGTAGTCACACTACTATATATAAATTATAAATTTAAATAGATATCACCACCACCACCCACCAGTGGGCCTTGTCGTTTTTTCTTTCGTGTATGATATCTATTTAAATTTATTATTTGTGAGTGTGTTTAGTAAAACGTCCCACTTTGTCGGTTACCATTAAGACGAGATTTACTTGTATTGTATCTTTATATGAATAAACTGACAAAGCGGCTTTATAGCAATCGACAAAGTGGGACGTTTTCCCGTGCACACTCACATTTGTATGCCATATGGCGAAACATATTGATACATTGTGTTATACTTTAAGACCTACTGTTTGTTGTACACCTATGTTTAACAAATAAATGATTTGAAGTTTGAAGTTAATAATCATTTCATAATAATCATTTCATTACCTTCTATATTAAGTGTAGGTGCTCGCAGAGAATATTGCAAAATAGTGAAATCGTCTGCTTTTCCTATATGACTTAGATAAGTACAGTCAACCAATTGGAACCCTAGGCCACTATGGAACTATGTTACAGTGACGTTATAAATCAGATTGTAAGAAATCTCTTAATGCTTGTCATTTTGACATGGTTGAGTGTCCTAGGGTTCCAATTGGTTGACTGTACATACATGTGCATATGTGTATTTATTAATTTAGGATATTAAAAAAAACATTCCTACCCATATTCACATAAATAAATAACCTAATTCGCTTTATTCTTACATCCATATTAATAAATCAATATTCGTTTAATTATCCATACGGCACCCTAACCTAATAAATATTACATGGCATAACGTAATTGTACACAACACAACATTTTTCACACCATTATATTATGGGATGGACCCCTCCTACTAATTAGGGAATAGGGGCTTGTGGAATGGCGTAAGTATTTGAGAAGCCATTTTGGTTTTATGGTTAAATTATTACTGTTATGGCATCCTATAGGTTGTATTTTTTTATACTGACTCTGTGCAAATTTACTAGGCGACCTGTATGAAAAGCGGCATTTGCCACGGCTCATGTGAGTCTGAGGTCCGCTTTGACAACTAATCCCAAGATTTGGCGTAGGAACTAGTTTTACGAAAGCGACTGCCATCTGAATTAGTCCGGGTTTTCTCACGAAGTTTTCCTTCAACGACTAAATGGTCCATTTTTTTAAAGTTGTCCACCTCACTTTATTTGTCACATGGGTATTTTTAAAGCGATTAATACTCAGAATAGCGCGTCTTTCGATCCTGATAGTAGAAAAAATGTCCCGAATTCCATACATTTTGTCGAACCTTCCATTCCGTTACCGCCATACAAAATGTATGAAAAATGGTAACGGAATGGGAAAACAACCTTGGGACACTTTTTTCCCCTATTAGAATTGAAAGAGCTCGTGATTCTGAGTGGAAACCACATAAAAATTTCCAAATCCAAGTAAAAGAGGGGTGGACAACTTTGAAAAAAATGGCTCAAATGTATCAATAAGTATGTATATTATATATTAGTAGAACTGTAACTATTTATTCACGTTGTCCGCAACCAGTATGCTGTCCCGCACACCTCGCTGGCTCCGCAGAAAACCAGCGCCGTTTACACGCCTGTCGTGTCAGCTGCATTGCTGAGATGGAGACCATTTCGGCCTCTCATTTCTATCTCTTCTGTTTGGTTTTAAGTCTTTGTATTTCTATTTCTGATGTTTGTAGTGATGTATTGGCTGAATAAATGAATTCAATTCTATTCTATTCTAATCTAATAAGAAATGCTTTTCCGCGATTTCCTTCGGAATGTCGAGTGAGCTTAATGACTCCAAATGCCTCGTGTTTCGACCACATTAACTTTATGCAAATTAAACCTAGTCCATACATAAAACGTTTTAACTCTTAACACATTGGTTATAAAGACCCTTTTCCTATAAAAAGCCACAAATGATTTATTTTACTAGGAAATTGAAGTTCCCGGTTTATTTTTATTTCACACTGGTGGGGTTATTTCTTTTATTAATATGCCTATTATGAATATTTTTCATGTGTTAAATACATGGTTCTTGCAGGAATAGTGTTGATTACTATGATTATTATACTGTGAAGTGATTTACATTTATATGCAGCCTTTAAGTAATGTAAAAAATACTTATTCTTTTATTCGTTCTATCAGATTACTACGTTTACGTCTAAGACCCGACTTTTAAAAATTACTATAGAAAAACTGATTTGACACTTTTTTTGTAACGCTTACACGTATAATACATAGACATATATTATGTACATATATTTAAATTTAAAATTTATATTTAATCGTAGACTATTTAAAAAAAACGCAAATTGAACATTTAGTTGCTCCCTAAATTTAATAGAATTAAATAAAGCTAAAAAAAACGGGGCAAAAAAATGTTTCGTACATTTTATGCCCTTTACCATTTTACGTACCTACTTTATAAAATAAAATGGTGTTTAAAAATGTTTAGTACATTTTATGCTTCAGTTCATTTACTACAATATAATACCAAAATAATAAACATGTCTGGAACTAGGCCTCACTATTTTAAGACAATGCACCAATTAAACCCTAGAAATCTAGACTGTTATAGGCCATATGTTAAACCGTTTAATCTATTTAATTCTGCCAACACCATATTAAATCACTTAGTAATCTGTAAAAGGATCTAGCACTTTCGCGTGCGACTGTACCACAATAAATTCAACCTATCAGCGGACGAAAAGCTATAAACACTTCTGTGGCTTCCTGTACTTTGAATTTAGATTTTTTTTCAGTATTCGCCGCAATGTAACTTCGACTTCATTTTTTTTAGCATACGGTTGTAAATTGATACTACGTGAGATTCCATTGTTTTCCAAATTGATTTTACAGTAGGTACATAAGGTGTTTTTTTCTCGCATTAGTGCTTTATATGTATGACGAAACTTCAAAGGGCTGCAAAACTTCGTACTTTACACGTGCGAATAGTAAATTCGTAATTTTCCTCTTTCCGCACTTATATCGTAATATAGACATAGACATAGACATAGAAAATTTTTATTCAACATCACATGAAAATGTTACAAACAATGAAGAAGTGTTACATTAGGATTTGATAAAGTAGAAAACTTAAATCTAGACTAAACATCTAAGAAAATGAGTTATACATATACACGACACGTGAAATTAAAATATTCATGTGCGTTAAATAGGAGCTTGCCTCAGCATAATGTTGCAGCATTTTAACTACAACGCTGGTTTTCAGGCAGACCCTTGATATATTGTCACCTTACAGCTGTTAGTCGAAAACCGATTGGCTTGAAAATTGAGCTGAATGTCTGTGTGTAACTGATTAAAAGAAAAAGCTTATGAAAAAAAATAAAATAAAATAAAAGTGGTAAAATGGCATTTAGGAGTAGTGTTCGCAATAATAAAATACATTGTCACAGAATCGGAATAGGAGTAGGAAATAAATAAAAAGAAAAGTTTATAAAATGGCAAAAATAATATTATAAGATACAATCAATATAATATTGTTATAAATATGTCGGTGTGGCTCTAGTCCCAGGAGGTAGCATGTTTTGAATACTTAAAAGATGTTTTTTTACCCTTAATTTGAAACTGTTAATTGTATTTAAGTTTTTGAGAGGTGGAGGTATATTGTTCCAACATTTAGTTGCAGTATATTTGAAACTACCTCGAAACGCAGCAGTATGACAACGTGGTAATATCAGATCGTTACATACCGATCTGACGCCATATAAGCTCGACCGGCTTGAACACCACTTGAACTTATCGCACAGATACTGTGGCTCTGAGGTTTTAAACACCCCAAACAATAACGATGATAGGTGCAGCTCTCTACGTAGTGCCATTTTCAGAATTCCTGCAGAGTTCAAGTAAGACGTCACATGCTCGCGAGGCGGAATTCCGAAGCAATATCGAGCACATGCGTTCTGTACCCTCTGTACGATACGGTCTGTGCGGGCTAACAAGCGAGGACCATAGACCAAGTCAGTGTAATCAAATTTGGAAAGTACTAAGGAATTACAGAGTTTAATACGCAAATCGACACTAAGAAAATTCCGTATTCTATAAAGTATTTTGAGTCTATAAAATGCGTTTTTCGTCACTTCTGCGATATGCCCGTCGAAACGCAACGACTCATCCATTAGTAGTCCTAAATTACGTGCCTCGGATACACGTTCTACTTCATTTCCCGAGATTATAACTGTTGGTTCATGATATTCGATGAGCTTAATCTGGTTTTTGGAGCCGAAATACATAACCTTAGACTTATTTGGATTTAACACCAAGCAGTTAGATTCTGACCAAGCTGTAATCTGTTCTAAATCTTCATTTAATTTGGCTATAGCTTGACTCGTATAAGTTGGATTAAAGGAGATGTAGATTAGGGTGGAGCGAAAAAACACTTTTCTGGAATTAACAAACCTAATAGTTATCAATCAATGCCCCTTAGTCTATGAAGCCTTTTTGCAAATTTTCAGCTTTTGAAATCAATATCTTCTGCCTCCGCATTAGGGTTGAAATTTTGAAAATCTCATAGAAACCTAAAAATTCAACTTTCAAATAAATAAAAAAATCGGCAGTATTATGTTTAGTTTATGTTATTGATACATATCATTATAAGAAACTACAAAAAGTTGCGAAAATAGCGTCAAGAATCGCCAAGGTTGTCTAGTTTCAGTACATTCGCCAAAATAGCCGCTAAAATACTGAAAATTGGCGATTTTTAACGCTATTTTCGCAATTTTTGGTAGTTTCTTGTAATAATATGTATCAATAATGTGTACTGAACATAATGCTGCCGAAAAACATTTTTTATCTAAAAGTTAAATTTTCAGGTTTGTATGAGATTTTCAAAATTTCAAACCTAATACGGAGGCAGAAGATGTTGATTTAAAAAGCTGAAAATTTGCACAAAGGCTTCATAGACTAAGGGGCATTGATTGATAACTAGTAAGTTTGCTAATTCCAGAAAAGTGTTATTTCGCTCCACCCTAATGTAGATCTGAATGTCGTCCGCGTATAAATGATAATTACAATATTTTATGACGTCACGGACATCCGCTGTATAAAGTATAAAAAGCAGTGGACCTAAGATAGAGCCTTGCGGTACCCCTCTGGAGACAGCGGATGGCTTTGACTTTGCACTTACACCTCTGTCATTTTGAAGTTTAACAACCTGCGTACGACCACTAAGATAACTGGCAAACCATGCAACTGTATGTGACCCAAAACCGTAATATTCCAGTTTAGACAACAACAACTGAGTGTATACTATTTCAGTTACGTTGAATTTTATTTCAGTACTAGCTTTTGCCCGCAGCTTCGCTCGCGTTAGAAGGAGACAAAAAGTAATAGCATATGTCACTCTCCAACCCTTCAACTATACTTAAAAAATCACGTCAATTTGTCGCTCCGTTTTGCCGTGAAAGACGAACAAACAAACAGACACACACACTTTCCCATTTATAATAAGGTAACGGACCCAATCATGGACAGTTTAAGAAAAATTTTCGCCTCTTTTTGATATTTCACTCATAAATGTAAAAATTCTACCGCTAAGCGTGTTAAATCTTGAATGTCCAATCCTTCTTTTACATTTCAAGCGTATTGCAGTATGGATACTCCTGATTGGTTTCTTCATAGTTAACAAATTAAAAATAGGTGTTTTTTCTCCAATTATGGACGGCAGTTCTCCAGTAATGGATCCCCCATTATGGACAGTGAAATAAGTTTAAAATTTTACTTTTAAAGCCAACTGATACTCAATGAGTCAATATTATATACCATAAATGCAATTAGTTTGAGTTATTTTAACATAGGATTGTTTCTTGTAAATTTTGGTTTTGTAAATTGTTCCTTGTCCATCATAGGAGGTAGGCAGTTTTTCGGTTCCAGTAATGAACACTCGCAAAATAACGCCATTTCTTTATATCTTTGGAGCAATAAACTAGTATGTTTTATAAGTAAAACGCATTCAAGTTTACACCGAGTATTATTTTTTAATTATTTTTTACATGAACTCAACTCTCTTAGCAACATTACTAAGAATTCGTCTTGATATTTTTTCAGTAAACTGATGAATTTTATCTTGTCGCCAAATCCTTCAGAAATAACCGAATTAATTGAAACTTCAAAATGAAACAGCTCTACAACTCTAGTTTATGGTACATAGCCGTCAGTTTTTAGAAACTAATTTTAGATACTTATTTTTAAGGATTTGTGTTTTTTTGTCCATAATGGCATCACCGTCCATTATGGGGTATTTCACCTTATTAGTATGGATATAGAGCATTAATGAGCTAAAGTAGGTATCTAAACAGTTTTCTTGCTTTGGTCTCCGAAAATAAATATAACAAGACGAAAACACAATAAATTGAAAAAGTGACCAGTAAAATATCAGTATAATTTCTTTCACCAAACGGAAACCTGAAATTCACCCCATTTTAATGAAAATTGAATTTTATCCCTTCAAGAATAGAAACAGAAATGTTCTAAACACAAATCTTTTCGACCGTTGAAAAATTGTACACTGAATTGCTTTCTGCAACAGTCAAACTTCAACTCTATTCGAATAACTTTAAGGTTGTTTTTAGAATGTGTAGTGTAGTTGTTCCAGAACGTTTATCAGTCTATAAAATGGCCGCTAACTTTTTTATTCTTATTTTTAATTAAACAAAACGCTGCCAACGTAACGAGGCTGAAAAACGCTTTCTGTCTTAAAAAATGGCGGCAGAATGTGCGTTACGTTGGTAGTTATTTATGCTCTGTGGTAGAACAGTATAAGTGCAATTTTAGCTTTTTGTTATTTTTTCATGTTACTACTCGTTTGTATTAAATGATTTGGTTGTCTTATTTCAAGCTGTGTGGTAGAACAGAAGAGTATAAGTGCAATTTTAGCTTTATGTTTTTTTTTTGTCGAAAATTTACTTGAAATAGTGTCGCGTTAGATACCGTTAGTACATAGTAATTCAATGTTAGATACTACTAGATTATTATAAATTATTTGGTAGTGTTATTTAATGCTGTGTGGTAGAACAGTACAAATTCAATTTTCGCTTTTTGTTCTAATTTCATTTTTGTGAGGTAAATTTGTCGCTTTTGATGTTACTAATTTACTTCAATTGAGTTTTCATTTTTATAAAAACTATAATTGAGTGTTTCAAAAATGCTAATAGGCAAGTAGGTGTATCTTAAAAGAACTCTGCCTGTAACTTCATCAGTTTAATCAGGGGACATGGACCTTAGCAATCAGGCCCCTTATGAGATGGTAAGCCACAAATAGTCCTTATTGTACTTAAAGAAGACCCTTGTGCGCTGGAAAGCCGCATTTACAGTACAATAAAGTATCACCAACATAAAGCATTTGCATCCATAACTCTTGCAAATGGCGCAAGTTGGGAAGTTAACATTCCTCCCTAACGAGTGTAACGACCACCCCAAACCGTGTGACGATTACAATGTTTTAATTGTTTGTAGGTAGACCGGTACTAATTTATTTTGTTTTTGTAGGTGGCAGATGAAACAAAGGTGTAGTAAGTAGTGTAGTATTTAAGTAATATTAAATCCACTGTAGAAATGAAACAATATACTTACAAAATATATTTCCTTGACAACAATATTTATTAGAATAAAAACAATACAAATAAAATATTGTATTAAGTATATATGCTTAAGTTTTACGTACGTGTTTTTAGGTTTTTTCAAAAAGTTTAATTTTAAGCCAATTTAGCCAACATTCACTTGTATAAACGCTTGGAAGTCAGTATAACTACAACTGATACACTATTGCAGACAGATAGACCAAGATACATTTGCGTTTACACTTTAATACCATTTCGTCGAGGGTAAATGAAAACCTAATTTTACTACAAATGCTTTCACAATGTCCAACCAGAATTGAACCAAATCTTGCCTTTAACATTATTTAAATACAAACTTGTTAGTAATAAAGTTTAATCACCTAATCGTTTTAATTTGAGACCAAGAACCTGATTCCGCGACCCCACATTAAGAATAATAACCTCAAAACAAGAAAGACTTAAGTCAATAAGATTTTCGATACAAAAATGTTATTTTAAATTTAAAAATGTATGAAATAAATACATTTTAAAATCGAAATGGCATCTTGATAGTTGTTTTCACACAAAAACATTTGTTGACGTGTTCAAGAATTTCTTTTGAACTTTGTTTTGATCCCTTCTGCACTTAATAAGAAGTAATTATTTTTATGTGTGTATTTAAATTGACGATCAATTTGAAAGTAACAATAATGATGCAATACAATCTTGTAGTTATTCATCATATATTAACAATTATTTAATTTGTAAAAAAAACTTTACAATACCCAAACTTTATCTACATGCACACAGTATAATTTATGATGTAACTTATTTTTCTATTTACTTATGCATTTCTTTGTGAATTTAAAGTAAAATAATAAATAATTTCAATATTATTTTTAATATATAAATTTCCCCACATTTATATTTTGTACAAAAACAGTTTTCTAAATACGTAAATAAAAAATAAATTCTTACGCAAAAATGTTAATTAGCAAGTTACTACCCTTTGCCGCTAATGGGCGTGATAGATTAATCCTGGGGATGAATAAATTATACGTATCTGTCTCGTTTGTGTACAGTCAGCAACAACTGTACACTTGGCGACAATAATAGACCTCATGTTCGATAAATGATACCAATATAAGGGCCGGTTGCATCAAGCCGTCTGTCACCGTTAAAGCGTTCGTTAAATTTTATTGTATGGGAAGTTCCATAGACATCGGTTGCGTGACGATGATGTGTCTGTCAAATGTGGTTGATGCAACTGGCCCTAAGTCTATAGTCTATTCCCCAAATACGCATTTGTTGCTATGTGTTTTTGAGTGTTAACATACTGCATTGCATTGCTACCAACTCAACAACCCAGAAAAAAAAACATGTGAACCATAGACTAGACATGTCTTTAAGCTGTCAAACTTGGTGTCAAAATTCAAGTTATAGTATAGAAAAAGTATTGTATGTAACGGTGTTTAATTGAATCAAAAAATTGACATGTTTGCATGAAATCATTTAGAAATTAACTAATGAATGCTAAATTCATAACACTTCCTGTAGTCAAAAGGAACAAAATCCCTATTTTCTTATAAGTATGATTTAATATATTAAAACACTACAGTAGACATAACTACAAAATAACTCATCGCGTTGTTCACCTGTCAACAATAATCACTCCAAATGTCAGTTTAGTTAAAGATAAATTTATATATAATCAGACTTGTGCGGTTTTGCGGTTGGGCCGTGTTCTTTAACGTCATGTGATGAGTGTTTTTGCTCGTTTTTTCTGCGATTTACAATTCATTTTCTTTCTGTTTAGTTAAAAGCAAATATGCTTGTCAAAAGAAGCTGTAATCTGAGAAAATCATCCCAAGAAAAGCTGTTTAAAAACCTTCGATATCTGAATTATTCTTAAACGTATCAAAAACCCCCTGGAAATGCTGGCTTTCATAGACCACAATGATGGCATAATGTATTCAGTCGAGTTTTATATATACAGGGTGTAAACCTAATATCTACGGGCGAACCTCTTAACGGTAGTGAGTATAGGACATAAAAAATGGAATTTAGATAACTTTTACTTAAAATTGAAATATTTTTTTTATCCATACAAATTAATTCGGCCCGCAACGTAATGCAAACACACTCGCGTTAAACGCTCGTTGACAGTTGTCATTGATTGTCCTCGCAACCACGCTTACAGTACATTGCTGCTGGGAAATTTTTCAAAAAATAATTATGGGCTGAAAATTAAGAGTATCTCAAAAACACCTCTTAATTAATGATAACAATATTGAATTATATGCCTGGTTTCATTTATCGCCCTTATTACGTTTACGCACTATTTACCTTCAATTTTGTATAAAAAACTGAATCAGATAATAAACTTATAGATACCTACCCATACAAAAAGGTATACATATGTATGTTTTATCCACATCAGAATATGTAAGTCATGATGTTTAGAGTGTAAGGACTGTATCGTTAAGTATAAGGACAAAACAAACCTCGTCTAAATGTTGACATGTGCATAATTTTGTATTATTATGTTCCGAGAGTATGATCTGAAGGTATTGGTAAGCACTATTTGATATAAGAAGGTCTGATATTTTTTTTATTTTAGGGACTTTATGGTACTTTCATTAAGGTCTAGCAAATAAATTTCGGACAACCCCTATCTGGCTTAATTTGAGAATATTTCAATGACTCTTTGTACGATTTCAACAAACAAAGGTTAATATGCTGCCAAAATATATTCTTTAAGAGTCCTCTTCATGGTTTTCCAATTGGGTACTTGTAGAATAAATGCGGTGAATTTATATAAATTAATAAAACGCAATTTTGAGCAACGTTCCGGATTGCCGTAAATTTTTGATGCGAGCAGGATGAGAGAAACAGATAAAAAAATTAGCCATAGGCCAAAGTCTAATTGACATTCATGGTGTTTGAACAGTGCCTAAACCAGATCAATATAAACAGTGTATGATAGTCAAATTCGACATCAAAGTCGGAGTTACAGTAAGCACCATGCCACATTCTCTAAATGGCCGCCATACACAGATCCTGAACTTTATTTTTTTTAAATAACAGTGGCTAGACTATGTCTAGATATTCTGCTTTGTGGATCATGTGTCGTTGAGGTTCGCACCGTACAATTTTTTTTCGCAATCGTATCGTCTTTTACGCACTTTGTGAATTTTCTAGTAGCATTTGTCCGGAATCGTAATTGGTACTCGGGAGGATTAAGTCAATACTGTCTAAACCATATGCTTTACGTCGAGCTTCTAGGACAAAATGTGTACCTTATTATGTGCCTTATTAAGCCCATGTCTTGTTATAAGAAAAAAATCTAATAGCAAATAAATACGGCTACTCAAAGTTGTCTTCATACTTAACGATACAGTCTTTACATAAACATAAGTGAGTTCGAACTCGAATATAGACTGGCTTAGCATTTCTTAATACGTATTACTTTCAATGTAATAGGAAAAGTATCACTGTCTTAAATTCTCCCCTCTTTCACACCTAACACCCCAAGCTACACCCCACATTTACCTACCAAATTACCTCCCCCCTTCCCCAAAACTACCCTTGGAAAAATCAGAAAAAATCAATTCCTAACAAATGGTTACCCTACAACATAACACCATTTTATTTTTTTCATAACAAACAACTATAAACTATCGGATCTAAAAATAAGGTTCAATTCTGTTTGGAACAATATGGAAGTGGGTTTGGTATGCTGCAAAGTTAGTTTTACTGTAGTTTGATGGAATGTGGACTTTAAGTGTATGGGAATAGGGTGGGTGCGAGTGTGTGGTGTAAGTTGGTGTAGGCGAGGCGTAAGGATGTGTATTGAATATCTAATAGAGTGACTTGGATGTGTGAAGAATATTTGGGTGTTTTTTGGATGCGGTATTTACTATGTGCACGACTCTTGCTGCCCTCATTTTGTGGGTTTTTAACCCCCGATGCAAAAACGACGTTGGTCTGTCTGTCTGTTTGTCTGTCTGTCTGTGTGTGTGTGTGTCTGTCTGTGGCATCGTAGCTCCCGAACGGATGAACCGATTCAGTTTTTTTTGTCTGAAAGCTGAGTAAGTCGGGAGTGTTCTTAGCCATGTTTTATGAAAATCGGTCTACTATGTCGCGGTCGGGGATTTTTTCAAAATTTTAATTTTGTGGTTAGGTTATTCATGCTACATTGTATCGTCTAATTAATTCCAACGGCCGCCGCTAGCACTAATGTTGGACATGCATGTCCTTAAGTTAAGATCCCGTGTATGACAATCAGCGTCAATAAATAAATAAATAAATAAATAAATAAATAAATAAATAAATAAATAAATAAATAAATAAATAAATATTATAGGACATTCTTACACATATTGACTGAGGCCCACGGTAAGCTCAAGAAGGCTTGTGTTGTGGGTACTCAGACAACGATATATATAATATATAAATACTTATATACATAGAAAACATCCATGACTCAGGAACAAATATCTGTGCTCATCACACAAATAAATGCCCTTACCGGGATTCGAACCCGGGACCGCGGCGCAGCAGGCAGGGTCACTACCGACTGCGCCAGACCGGTCGTCAATCTGTCACGAAAGGTGAAAATGGGGGCCCAGCTGAGATGACAATCCATACTAATATTATAAATGGGAAAGTGTGTGTCTGTTTGTTTATCCGTCTTTCACTGCCAAACGGAGCGACGAATTGACGTGATTTTTAAATGGAAATAGTTGAAGGGATGGAGAGTGACATAGACTACTTTTTGTCTCTTTCTAATCCCCACTTCCCTAAAATAGGGGGTGGAAGTTTGTATGGAGCATTCCGCAATTTTCGAATTTAACGCGAGCGAAGCCGCGGGCAAAAAGCTAGTTGTTTCATAAAATAAAAACCATGGATGTATGGAATAAAGAAAAAATCACATTTTGCCTCACTTTTATTTAATCGATTGTACCTAAGTCTCATCGCGTCATTGGTAAATATGTATTGTAATAAATATGCTAAAGAATTTCAATCCCGTGATTAAAAGCCAAAAGTAGTCTTCAATTTCATATTAACTTACTTATATTTTGCGTTAGTAACAAAGAAAGATCCTCTTAAAATGAAAAATGTTATTTCGTTATACCTATAATCTCAATTCCGATTAAATATACCGCATCCATTGCTTTCAACATCGATGTACTAAAACAATCACTTTGTACCGAAAGTGCCTGTAATCTTAACATGCCCCAACATTGCCGGCTCGCTTCCAAAACGACATGTATACACGAAATTCTACTATGTGTAAACTTGTAATGTGCGTGAGTAGGTTTGGAAGTAATGTGGGTATATATATCTAGAGGTAAAAACTGATGGCGTAAACATTATAAAACACAGTTTGCCTATTTTATCTATGACATCATATATATGTATTTATATAAATGACATTTTCATGATATAGATGTATATAAGCTTACGGTAAGCAATTACTGTTGCCCACGGACACCTGCAAAACCAGGAGTTTTATTTCAAGTGCATAACCATTTTGGGGGATAATATCCTGCCCAGTAGATATCTGTAGGCACTGGTCTCACCGCGAGCTAGTAAACTATGAGCTATCGGCTATAAAAACGAACAAGAGATAATCACTCCCGTGTAAAAAAGAGACACGGCGATGTTTATAGTTACTCGCCCAGCGGTGAGCTATCAATATCGCCGTGTCTCTTTTATTTGCACGGTAGTGCTCATCTTTTGTTCGTTTTTATAGCCGATAGCTCATAGCTTACTAGCTCGCTCATGGACCAGTGCCATATTCCGATATGCTATGCAAGTATGCATAATAATAGACTTTTGAAGAGCGAGGACTTTGGGTCAAGAGAAAATACTTTTTTTTTTATTGTCTTGAAACCTAATACAATGTAACTAAACTTATACTAAGTTACATGTTACATTATTACTTGTTATTACTGATATTAGGTTTGTATCAGCTTTACTACTTAGGAGTCTCTGTCTCCTGAACTAGGTCTAAGCCTGTGACTCAGGATGCAGTGATTCCTCGGAGGAAAGAGAAAAAAAAAACACAAAGTATCTTATTAGGTATGGATAAAGAATGATGAAAATATGTGATACTATATGTATGAACAAAAGGAAAAACAAAAAAAATATTGAGACAAAGCTAGGATTAAGTTTTTGAACAAATTATAAGTAGATTTTTATTATACATACTAGCTTTTGCCCGCGGCATCACTCGCGTTAAAAAGTAGCCTATATCACTCTCCATCCCTTCAACTATCTCCACGTAAAAAATCACGTCAATTCATGGCTCCGTTTTGCCGTGAAAGACGGACAAACAAACAGACACACGTTTCCAGTTATAATATTAGTATGGATGTATCAACAAGAATCACATAGGTATTTTTATTAGATTAGCTTTTCATTGAGATGGTCCAAATATCCATAATTTTCAAATATCCATGATTTAGGAGGAGGTAGGGCATAGCGAATGATATTCCGCTTTGTGTGGTAGGGCACAGCACAGCGGATATCGTCTCGCTCGAATCTAGAGCAGAGCCCAACTGGGGTAGTACCTCCGCCTTACAGAAGACCGCAGCCAAATAGCACTAGACCCTGTGGTGTGGAGCCGATTAAATGAAACACATGTACGATTCCGTAGACGACTGTATTAAGACTGTCTATACAATGTGGCATGCAAACTTAACTCTATGTCCATACTATACTATAATATAAACTACGTACACACCTCATCTGGGGGGTGGTTGAAAAAAATAAATTGAATGTATACATTTCAATTTTTTTTTAAACACACAATAAAAGGACATGAGCTTCATTATGTATTACTCGTATTACGAGTGGAAATACTTTTCCTTAATATTAAATCAATGTAATTATACTGTAAGCTACTACAATTCTAGTTGTTACATCATTAGGTATTTAACAATACAATGTAAAAAAATTCGTATAAGCAATAATGTATGACCTATTGTCACATATTGAAAGGCTTAGTCCTATTTTTATGAACAAGATCAACCTTGTCATCTAATTCTAACTTAACATTTATTCCAGTATCCTCGATTACTTTATAAGGTCCTTTAAAAAGGTTATCGAATTTTTTGCCGGTTTCAGATTTAACTAAAACCAGATCACCCTTTTTATAAGTAACCGAATTTACTAACTTATCATAGTAACATTTTCGCAACTCTTTAGTTCTTAACAAATTTTCCTTAGCGTCTTTATGAGCTAACTGTAGTCTATATTTCAGTTCCAATGCATAATTATCAGGGTTATATATAGGTTCAACAGCTTTAATCAGATTACTAGGAGTTTTACACTTTTTTCCGAAAACCAACTCAAATGGGGAATAATTTGTGGCTGAATTTATTGTTGTATTAAAAGCGAAACACCAGAACGGTAACCAGTGGCTCCACGTATCGGGATGTCCATCGCACTGAGCTCGCATAAACGCAGCTAGGTGTTTGTGCATGTTTTCCAACGCACCTATGGATTGGTGGTGATACGCGGTCGAATTAAACTTATTTATTCCTAACAACTTACACACTTCATCCATAGTAGCTGACATGAACTCCGCCCCGCGGTCTGTCGACATCGCGTCGGGAATCCCGTATCTTAATATAAAGTTATTCACTAAGGCTCTTGCCACACTAACTGCATCCTTACGTTGCAATGGGTAAGCTTCAATATATTTGCTTAACTCACATTGCAGCGTTAGGATGTACTTGTTACCTTCAGTGTCCGTGTCCAGCGGTCCTAGGATATCGAGGTATAATTTCTCGAATGCTGACGCTGCTGTAGTTGTGATAGCCATTGGTTGTCGTATGTTTTTAGAGTGTTTCGTTACTTGGCATTTACTGCATTTTTTCACGAATTTTCTAACATCACTCTCTAAACTCGGCCAATAATATTTAGATTATATGTTACTTACCATTCGGCGAACGCCGGCATGTCCGCTCGTTGGTAGTAAATGATAGTCGTTAATGATAACTCGTCTCTCATCCTTGTCATCTATTCTTATTATATTTCCTAGTATTTTTATTCTTGGTCCGGACCAATTTTTAATCGACTTTATTTCATTTAACAAAGTTTTTATGAATAACGCGTTTTTAATATCTTTTACTATACATAACTCCTCTACTTTTATTTGTTTACAAAAATCACTTAACATATTCACAAATACGGCTCGCGTGAAGTGTGACATATAGTTAAGGTTTATGTAAAGACGTAATTTACTCTCGGCGTACGCAAAACAATCTTTTTCTCTTGTAATTAATTCTTTTTTCTTAACTTTCTTAACTCTTCTTCAGATTCAAACAACATTTCTATGCAGTTATTAGGTTTTCTTAATATTTCCGCAATTCTTGGTTGATCGGGCCTTGAATTCTCGGATGTACTAAGATTACCACGTATGTCATCACTTGGTGTATTACTTTGTATTAACTTTCTACTCTGTGCTCTCGTCATAACAGTAACTTGCTCGCCCATACTTTTTAACTCGTCCGATGTAATTGTAATTCGACTTAATGCATCCGCTGCAACGTTTGTTTTTCCCTTTATGTATACTATTTTATAATTATATTCCTCCAATTGAATTATAAGCTTTATCAACCTGCTTGATGGGTCTTTCATGCTATAAAGATACAGAAGTGGCTTGTGATCCGTCATGATTGTAAACTGTTTTCCGAACAAATAAGGTCTAAAATAGCGAATACTCCAAGTAATTGCTAAAAGCTCTTTCTGAATGACTGGGTAATTTAACTCGGCCTTATTCAAGGGCCTGCTAGCGTAAGCTATAGGTCTCATATCTTTGTTACAAAGTACAGAACCGATTGACCTTGCAGATGCGTCAGTTTGTAAAATATATTCATTATCTGGGGAAAAATCTGGGTATTGTAAAATTGGCGGTGTTATGAGTTTTGTTTTTAATTTGCTAAAGGCATTTTGGCATTCGTCTGTCCATTTAAATTCTACATTTTTCCTACATAATTTGTTTAATGGTAGTGTTATCTCTGCGAAATTTGGGATAAATCTTCGGTAGTAATTGCAAAACGCTACGAAGCGTCTAACCTCGTCACTGTTGGATGGTGTTGGGTAATTTTCTAAAACTTTTGTTTTCTGTGGATCGGGTAACACACCTTCTGCTGAAACTATGTGTCCTAAATATAGTAACTGTTTTTTCAGGAATTCGCATTTTTGTGGGTTAATTTTAAGGTTAACTTTCCGTAATCTCTCCAATACATCAGTTAAGTTTCTATTATGCTGGTCCATATTTCTACCGAAAACAATTAGGTCGTCCATATATACAAAGCACTTTTCGTAAGAAAGGCCTGACATTGCTATTGACATTACACGTGAAAATGCACTTGCACTCAGTTTTAGGCCCATGGGGAGTCTTTTCATGCGGAATTGACCTTGGCTTGTTGAAAATGAAGTGATATTTCTGCTATCGTCATTCAAGGATGTTTGGTAGTAAGACTGTTGTAAATCAAGATGACTAAAATATATTGCACCGGATAGGGAATCTAAAATATCTAAAATATTTGGGAGGGGGAATTTATCGTCTTGAATAACATTATTTACTTTTCGGTAGTCTATGACTAATCTCCACTTTTTGTTATTGTCTTCAGATTTTTTAGGTACTAAAAGTATGGGACTATTCCAGTCGCTATTCGATTCCTCTATTATATCATCTTTGATCATTTGTTCGACCTGTTTATTAATTTCTGACTTCATTGACGCTGGTATCCTATAAGGTTTTGTATAAATGGGTTTAGTGTTTGGTTTCAATATTATGCTTTGGCTCAATATATTGGTAGTTCCTAACTTGTCACCGTCCAAGTAAAAAACGTCGGCGTATTTTGCACATATTGACTCTATTAGTTTACGATCTGTGTCATTTAAATGATTGAACTTTATTAACGACAGTAACCTTTTCACTCTTTCTAGCCCATTTTCTGATTTTTTAAAATTGCAAATATCATAATTATCCAAACTTTCCAAAACGGGTTCGAAAATAGGTAACTTTATATCTTCGTTCCCTGTGTTTAAAATTCGTACCGGTATTCTACCCTGCTTAACTTTACTTATACTCCCCGCTAAAAATATATTTTCGGCTAATTTCCTTGAGTTTACGACATAAACTTTTCCTAAATCGAATGATTTTACTTTAATTAAATGTGATGATTCACTTCTAGCCGGTAATGACAAAAAAGTTTCGCTATCGCTGCCTCTTTGTATTTGTAACACACACCTTTCGTTCCCACGGTGTAAAGTGAGTTCGTCAGTCGTAAGGTCTATAATTGCACTATAAGTTCTCATAAAGTCAAGTCCGAGAACACCGTTCGCATGACATGGCATATCATGATCCTGCAATATATGAAATCTATGTACAAATGATATTGTATTACCGTAGTTTAAAGTCACGTCAGCAACATGTGTACTTATGATACTACCACCAACGCCTGATATTATAGTACTCTTCTCATATATCCGTGATTCTATGGGAACTTTACTTTGTTGTAGAATTGATATACGTGCGCCATTGTCAATCATGAGAATAAGATTTTTGCTACCGGCGGTGAAATTTATGTAGTCTAATCCGTCACATATGGTTAAAACTTTATGATCGAAAAAACTGTATTCTGTCTGTCTCGTCTCTTGTTGTATCGTGGGAGGTCTGCGGTTCGTGTGTACATGTATACACGTTCCCTTGGCGTCCACGGCTCGCTCGAGTTCCGCTATGTCCCCTAAAAATCGCACGTTGTCCGCGACCCCTATGGAAATTATTGCTAGGGACAGTACCTCTATTTGTGGAGTAGCGGGTCCATGTGTTTTGGTAGGCTCGAGCTCGATTATACTGGTAGCTCGTCCCGCGCCCGCGCCAGGCGTAGCGCTGGGGCTGCTGTGTACCTCGCGTGTAGCCGCGGTTCACATTCATGATTACGGGCTCGTGCTGGGGTCGTGCCAGCTCTTCATCCTGGGCCGCTCTGACGGCCTCCTTCAGCTCAGTGTATTCTCTTGCAGCTAGAATGGTACTGAGACGGCGGTTTCTCAACCCATCTGTAAATTTTTTTATGGCCAGGGACTCGTTGATTGGTCTTAAAATATCACAAGCGGCCGATTTCCCGTCGGCTTGCGCTATCGTTAGACCAATGAACAACTCCTCTATTTTATCACCGTATTGGACAATAGACATATCCTTTTGTGATATATTATTTAACTGTAGCAAAAGAGAGTTTGCGGATTTCTTGGGTAGCAAATATTTTTTTATATCGGCTACTAGTTGGGTAGCGGTGTCATATTTAGACTTAAGTTTTAACTGTGCAATTTTGTTGAGTCGTGTTTTTAGAACAAAAGAAATCAGCAATTTCTTTTCGCTACTATCTGTTAACATGTCATCTAAAATTTCTATTCCTGCTATCATTCTTTCGACAGTTTCCTCTTTATCATCTAAAATTGGGATTATGCTATTAGCTTCTCGTATTTCAAATTGTTTCGCCATTGTAGTTGGTTTTACGGATACACTTTCTATAGCTTTATACTGTAAAATTTTATTATAAACTTCGTCTATTTTCTCGCACAATAATTCCGAACTTACACATTCTTTTGACAGGTCATCGACATGAAGAGATGCAATTATCTGTTTATAGTCCTCATATATTAATTGCGCATCATTGATTTTTTCTAAACCTAGCTTTTGTTGCCGTTTAACCTCACCTAATTTTCGTAGATCAACTCTTATTTTTTCTAACTTATCGTATATATTTTTTAAATCTAAATCCATACCCTTGACATCACTTTGACGTACAGAAACTTTCACACTTTCCACTTCACACGCGCGTAATCACGTTAAAGTTCATCCTCTGTCCTTCCGTCTCTCGTGCTCTGCTTAAACACCTTCCTCCGCCTCGTCTGTGGTTGGCGTCGACCTCTTCATTGACAGCCTGGTCTGCAGACGTGTCCATACTTCTCGCCTCACTGCTTTCTGCACATATTTTTCATGTGCTTTCTTTAAGAACTTGTACAGTCCGCAGCAAACGATGAGAGCCAAAACCACGAACAACACGGTTATAAGAATGTTATTTATTCTAGTATGCTCGTTTGTGCCTGTTGCGTCGTTTGATCCAACCGCATTTTGGGTTATAACGACCTCTTTCTCCTCCTGTTTGCTGTAGCTGTTACCCATGTTATTTATTAAATTTTTATTTAGTGTATTTCACTTGGTAATTTAATTATGTCCCTCGTGCAATCACTTGTGCATTTGCTCGCGTCTCACTGTTACTTATATATTCACACGACTAAAAATGCTGATGTCAGGCGCCCTCGTCGCGGCGGCGCTCGCGTAAAACGATGTCACGGTCGCCATGTGGTGTGGAGCCGATTAAATGAAACACATGTACGATTCCGTAGACGACTGTATTAAGACTGTCTATACAATGTGGCATGCAAACTTAACTCTATGTCCATACTATACTATAATATAAACTACGTACACACCTCAACCCTACTCATAGTGTTGTGTTCCTGCCGGTGAGTAAGGCTGCCAGAGCTCAACGAGGGTGCGGTGTGCTGGTGACGGGAGGACTTACGGAACTAACTTGTTCCGTATATTGTCCTTTAGAGTCGTCGGCAACCCGAACCCTCCTTGGAACTTGTACACTCCTTTTTGCTGTGTACTTAACACAGCAAAAGGGAATGTACAAGTTTCTAATGGGGTGGCAACGCGCATGTGACACTGTTTGCGTTGCATGCGTTCATAGGTTACGGTGACCGCTTTCCATCAGGCGGACCGTATGCTTGTTTGCCACCGACGTAGTATAAAAAAAAAAAAAAATTTGGACCGGTGGGAAAATAAAGCAGTCTCTTCGAAAAATTCACAAAAATCGTTTAAATTAATCGCACATAGTCGAATAATTACGTGTAAATATCAGGCATTGGTGCCGAGGCCACCTAAACCGAAATCAAGTCATTACGGGATGCCGGCCGGCAAAAACATTGCCGGCCTGGTGGCCTGCTGGCCTGTTCTTAGTACTGTAGGGGTGGGATGATGTGTATTGACTATTTGGATTTTTACATGATTTGAGACACAAAAGTGACACGTTAGCTAAGTTTAGCACATTAGCTTAGCCATAACGTTACGTGGAGTTTCCATTATGCTTTATACAAACTTTTTCTTGTGATCATCAAAACATCATTCATGGTTCTAGTTACTTATTATCCTATTCTTGATCAGATCCACCATCATATAAAACGGTCTGCTTATATTGACCGAGATATACTCCGTGATTACCGTTTTGATTTTTGTCGAGCTCCCGATATTTCGACGCCATTCTCAAAATGACAAGCGGTAAGAGATTTTTTACAATCTGATTTATAACGTCACTATGACCATAAATTAAATATAACAAGATACCATCCCATACATTAAAATGCGACCGCCTACGAACGCGATTGCCGCCACCGATTATTTGTAGATTGGCATTAAGTATCAATTCCGAGCCGTAAATCTATGTAAAAAGTGACACTTAACGCCATCTACAAGTATAATCGAAAGCTACAAGACATTTTTTTTGTGGCGCCATCTATGTGTGGTGGAGTATAAGCGCGGTCTTAGGCGGTCGCATTTTAATGTATGGGATGGTATGATCTTGTTATATTTAATTCTACATTAATGACATAGTTCTACAGTGGCCTAGGGTTCCAATTGGTTGACTGTACATGCATCGTGATCAGTTGATCACGGAAAACTAACTGCCTGATTAATGAAAATAACCGTGAATCATTAAAAACTCTTGAAGTGTCTGAAGCCAGTCAGTGACCATGCTTTAACCCATACCACAGTATAATAAAGAGTACTATCGTACAGTATGGCCACTCCCACTCCCCGCTGAAAGTGCCGCCCACCCCCTCTCGGTTACCTCACAGTTACCGCCTGTCAAAATCGCGAACAGTCGACCTGTCATATTTCACTCATACAAGCATAGTACGTGTTCACCTACACGAGCTAAGACTGTGCGAGGAATGCGCCTCTTTCAATATATTTGATCGCCAGTGTCCGAGGTGTGCCCATACTATAAAAGCACGCCTCGGACAATGACGATCAAATATATGAAAGAGGCGCGTTCCTACGCACACAGTCTTAGCTCGTGTAGGTGAACGCGTACCATGCTTGTATGAGTGAGATATGACAGGTCGACTGGCCCCGTAGCGAAATGGCATTTCTGTGACGCGAAACGAAATCGAACTCTGTCTCGACAATATGCAAGAGCGATAGAGATAGATAGCTACGAAAGAGATAATAACATTATCGTGAGCGTTTCGTGAGCGTTTGTATATTCCGCTTCTCACACTGGTCGGGTTTTTGACAGGCGGTAACTGTAGCGTAACCGAGAGCGGGTGGGCGGTTTCAGCGGGGAGCGGGAGTGGCCATACTGTACTATTATAATAGTTCTTTATCAAACTGTGATAAAATCCTGTCAGGAACTAAACCCAAGAATTAATTGGTGATTAGTTGAACTAATCACCAATTAGTGTGTAGTCAAGTGTGAGTTTACACTTCGGTTAGTTATGTCCTAACACATTACTTTCAACGCTGGTATATTATGTGTGGAAATTAGTTGCGTGAGGCACTGGTCCCACCGCGAGCTAGTAAGCTATGAGCTATAAAAACGAACAAAAGATAAGCACTCCCGTGCAAATAAAAGAGACACGGCGATATTGATAGCTCACCGCTGGGCGAGTAACTATAAACATCGCCGTGTCTCTTTTATTTACACGGGGATGACCTTTTGTTCGTTTTTATAGCCGATAGCTCATAGTTTACTACCACCGACCAATTCCTGAGGCTGGCAAAGTTGTTACATATATACACTACTTGAAGTGCTGAAAATTTTTAAAGTTGCATTTCATGGCAAAATAGTTATAATCGTGCGATTTTAATTTCTGCAAAACGATGAACAATACACGCGTGAAGAAATTCGTAAATCGTGACGATTTAAAACACTTCCCAAGATCTTTTCGTGCTTCCTCTTTTTCGCACTTGTATCTATTTACTACTGGCTTTTTCCCGCGGCTTCGCTCGCGTCAGAAAGGGACAAAAAGTATCCCATGTCACTCTCCATCCCTTCAACTATCTCCACTTAAAAAATCACGTCAATTCGTCGCTCCGTTTTGCCGTGAAAGACGGACAAACAAACAATTATAAGTATGGATTCCGTTCCCGGACGTGTTACTACATCGCCATTAATTTGATTTTAATGTAAATAGAATCCAACAAATCATTATTATTGAACAATTAGTCTGACAGCTATATAAATATTATCATTTTTTGTTTTATGTCATACTTAACCTCTGAGAATCGAAAGACAATCGATTATGAATAATCGATTTGAATCATGACTTGGAGCTACTTTCAATTGTTTTTTTTTTCAACTAACGGGGCGATGAAGTGTTAAACGGTAAAAAGAGCCTCTATAACTCTATAATGTTGTCTTTGGTCAACTCTTTACTCATGAAATAAAACTATGAAAATGAATCATGTCGATAATGATTCAAATATAAAGCTTGTAAAAATAAACTAACTCGGTTCTGATGGCGTATTTTTTTTTTTTCAATCTTTATTTGGGGGCTTTTTCGTTCGGCGTAATAAAAAGTTGTGAGTTGTAAGATCCATGTAATACCAAGTCGGTTAATTTATTCAGTCCCTACTTAAAAGGACATTCTGCCATATGATATTACGTAAATACTTAAATAGTTTATAGCTAACATAACAACATCTTATAGCGACCATATCAATATTTAAAAAAAATGAAAAAAAAAACTCCCCAACATAGTGGCCCGATTTTCATGAATTATGGCCTAAAGAATACAACACAAAAAAAAACTAAATTTAAATCTGTTCATCCGTTCGGGAGCTACGATGCCACAGACAGACATACACACAGACAGACAGAAACGTCAAACTTATAACACCCCGTTGTTTTTGCGTCGGGGGTTAAAAATATACTATGATTTAAAGAAAATGGACTGATTTGGCCATCGCACTTACTTTTGGCTAAATTTACCTTATATTTTGTGTTCGGTCGATCGTCTAGTCCTACATAGTATTATATCGATAAATTAGACCGTTTTATCGAGCAGGGCAGCCCTAATTCGTTTTAACCAATTGACGCTGTTGCGGGAAGTACATTAATTAGTGAATTCGTGAGAGTACAGTCGTAATCAAAACTCAAAAGTGCTAAATAAACTAGCTCACAATATATATATTTTTTAAAGATATATCTGTAAAAAGAAAAGGACAAACATCTTAATTTTTTTATTATAAATGGGCTTACTCTTGACCACAGACTAGCCAAAGGCAAAGACGTGGCCTACGATGGAGTGAGCTCGCCCAGAAGATGCCTGTTCACTCTTGATTTAAAATTAATGCATTTGGTAAAGATATGCTAGATCCCAGAAACTTCCTAATAGTAATTGAAATGTATTGTTGATTTTTTACAATCTTTTTGTAGACAAAGTATAATAATAGAGATAGGAAAATTGGTTTTGGTACGAGTGAAAGTGAAAATCGTTTAATTGATATTTGTTTTGTTACATAAATAAACATGAAATTTCAAACACGAACAAAATATTCCATACAAAATTTTTATTTGACTCAATGTATCCAAAATTCCGGATATTTATAGTTAGTTTTTGTAATTTCAGATTTTCTATTGTAAATGTTGATGAAAGGAGCAGTTTTGTGTTAAATTTTTTTTTTGACGACCGGTCTGGCTCAGTCGGTAGTGACCCTGCCTGCTGAGCCGCGGCCCTGGGTTCGAATCTCGGTAAGGGCATTCATTTGTGTGATGAGCACAGATATTTGTTCCTGAGTCATGGATGTTTTCTATGTAAAGTATGTATTTATCTATTTAAGTATGTATATCGTCGCCTAGCACCCACAGTACAAGCTTTGCTTAGTTTGGGGCTAAGTTGATCTGTGTAAGGTGTCGCCCAATATTTATTTATTTATAAATATTTTTCCATATAAAAAGTAGGAAATCAGGAATTATATTTATATATATGAGTATATATCATATAACCTATCGTTATTTATGTAAAAATAGTATGTAATTGTATGTACGTTATATATTATATGTCTATAAGGTTTTGATTGATATTTCAAAATTGGTCTCTTAATGCACCGCCTACAATCTTCTCTGCTTTGCCCAAAGGTTGACTATTAGAGAATGCCTCATGGCATTAAGTTCGCCTTTTGTACATTAAGTTGTTCTTTTGTGCAATAAAGTTTAAATAAATAAATCAAAGAAACTAAATATGAATCAAGACAAATGTACGTAACACCGTCGTTCGCGACTGTACCTCAGTTTTTGTCGGCCCAACGGCAGCAATGTCGAATTCCCCCAGAGTTCTCAGATCGCATAAAATTGAACACCTTCCGGCAATATGTTTAAATTTATAACAAACCAGTTAGTCATACAAAAACTCTCAAAAAACCTCATACAATCAGCCTGGGTTCGAATCCCGGTAAGGGCATTTAATTGTGTGATAAGCACAGATATTTGCTCCTGAGTCATGGATGTTTTCTATGTATATAAGTACTAGGTTTTGCCCTCGGCTTCGCTCGCGTTAGATAGAGACAAAAAGTAGCCTATGTCACTCTCCATCCCTTTAACTATCTCCACTTAAAATATCACGTCAATTCGTCGCTCCGTTTTGCCTTGAAAGACGGACAGACACACACTTTCCCATTTATAATATTATTAAGTATGGATTTGTATACTATTTATGTCGTTGTCTGAGTACCCACAACACAATCCCTCTTAGTGCGTTTTCACATTATCCGATCCGACATCGGATGTCGGAAGGATTTCAAAGGCAAAATCAAAGATGGCGGCTTAAATGTATGGAATATCGGTCCTACATCCGATATCGGATCGGATAATGTGAAAACGCACTTAAGTTTACCGTGGGACTCATCAATCTGTGTATGAAGTCCTATACTATTTATTATTAATACTTCAAAATAGCATCAATTCAGTATGAATTTAGTTTAGTACTATCAAAGAGGATCAAGTATTATAGAGAGTTACTGTCAAAGTAAAATATGTAATCACCAGAGATCGGACGGATTTGCAACATTCTTAGTGACTTACGTCATTTTAATGACTTTTAGTATGAGATGACGCACAAAAATCCGATCTCTGGTAATCACAGTGCATAGACTGCCATCTCTCGAAAACTTTTAAACCTCAGTTTTGACAATTTGGCCCATATTCTTAGCTTGATATGTGTTAAAATGTCAAACGCCATCTAGCCGAGCGTCCCCCAAAGGTGTAACTCCATCTAGGATACCGTACATTTTTCTATATAGTTCCGAGGTACGTTTTTTTTTTAGACTAGCTTTTTTTTACGCTATGCTAATTTCTATACGGAGTTACATATCGTCACTACTTTAAAAAAACTTGTATCTTCGTCTGTCAATGAAAAGAAAATTGTAGTAAGTATGTATGAAATGCATATAGACTTACTGCGTTTTAACTTTGAGGAACAGCGTGAGATACGAGATTTTTTAAAAGTAGTGACGATATGTCTATGGTACTATTTTACTTAATTTCATGTCTATACTAGCTACTTTAATTCATGACATCATTAACCAATGAAAGAGCAAGATTGTTGAAAATGTTGAATTCATTTTATTCATTAATTCAACCTATAATTGAAATACAACGAGGTGAAAAGACATCATAGAGTTTTATTACGCTTACAATGTAATAAGTCGATAGTAGCGACCTCATAAATCGATATAATCGCGAGTATAATCATCGATTATCGTCGGAAAACGATATGCTGGTAAAAAACCGATTTACATAAACTAGTTTGGTAAAAAAAAACTATGCTACTTTGTGAAGTTATGATCGAGCGGCATTCGACATTGTTTATTACTAAGTCGTGACATTTCTAATATACTGACATCGACAAAATGTGCACGTCAGGAAATTTGCAAGGAAAATTTATCTTATTAGAAAAGAAATATAAAAGCAAATTTAAAAACACCTTATTAGAAAAAAAGAAATAAGTGAACACATTCTTATTGGATAAGATATTCAAGTTGGTTTACAATATACATTATACGTGGGTATAAACTATAATTATTCCTCTGTTATAGTCAACTCTTTTTATAAACTTACCTACTTATGTTAAAAATTTGTTGTAACTTAAGTACAAACCCATTTTTTTTGGGTCACCTTACACAGATCAGCCTAGCCCCAAACTAAGCAAAGCTTATACTTACGGGTGCTAAGTGACGATATACATACTTAAATACATATGTACATACTTATATACATAGAACACATCCATGACTTAGGAATAAATATCCGTGCTCATCACACAAATAAATGCTCTTACCGGGATTCGAACCCAGGACCGCGGCTTAGCAGGCAGGGTCACTACCGACTAAGCCAGACCGGTCGTCATTTATTATTAACATTGTCCATAATTAAAATAAAGCTTTATAAGCCTTATATAAAATACATAATTAGGTAACGGTATCTAATAAGACAATAACTCGATCAAACAATCATACTTTTCATCGGAAACAATAAATTGCCGCAAAAACATTAAAACCGCCTAGTTAGTAACCACATACTCGTTAACGTAACTCGGCCAAAACACCACAATTCATTATTTAATTACTATAGTTCCACAAAGTGCAACGCTAAATACGCGCGTCACGAAAAAAAGGAAATTAACTAGCAACACTGAACGCTGCCGCGGTACGCACACCTTTTTTGCCACTGGCAACTGGGCGTGCCGCCATTATGTTACCAAGATGGCGGCGAAGAAAAAAAATTATAATCGCGCGAAATAATTGCTCCTAAATTGTTTCATTACTTCACCTGCTTTAAATTGCTGTCGATAAATTTAAAGACATTCGATTTTTTATTTTATTGTAACGGTATAAAAGCTATGCGGGCAATGATGAAGCGTTTATGTATATTTGTGAGCGTGTAAGGGAATAAGGTAAGTGTCATTGTGTGAATGTCACGCTCTTTAATAGATTTTAAACTTTGACAGTATTAAGATAAGGTTCATATCTGATTGAAGGTGATTGGAAAGTGTGAATAAATATTGCAATATTCGCTGCAAAATAACCAGTAATTATGTTGTCAATTCGCATTTTTATTTTTAAATGGACGCGTTTCAGTAGACGGGTCTCGCGGTTTTAATAAAAATAAGAACAAGTTCTTTATGATATAATTGGTCTTGTTACCGTAGGCCTTTTCAATTTCATGATGTCATTAAATTTTCTTTTTACGAATTCAATTTAAAAGCGGCATCTACTTAAACAATTTGGTTGTAATTACTTTAAAAAAATGACAATGGCACAGTTTAAAAGGTGCAAGATTAACAGGAAAAAAACTAGTTAATTGTATTGATTCACATCATTGTTTTTAAATCGAGGCAAAGTCAATATGGTACATTTTCTTCGAAGCGTGTCTACGTAATTTAAAAAAAAAACTAATGTATGACTGCTTAGCTACCGGCAGCGGTAGATTACGAAGAAACTGACGTACTAACAACCTTTTGATCTTTTTTCGACTTACGAAAATTATTAAGTATATTCTTATTACCAGTTATTTCTGATGATATTTACTTGCTACTTGGAACTATAAGTATAGTGTAACTATACGTTTTTAGGTTTATAATTTTATAGTACGAAATTATATAAAATGGAGTACTTAGAAGTAAGTAGCTCGTTTTCTACTCTTGAAAAACCGATATGATGTTTAAAGCCCTAAATAGTCCTATTAGCCCCAATAAAGAATCTTACTCACCCCACGCTTTTATTCTTTTCTATCAAGTTATAGTATACTAGCTTTTGCCCACGGCTTCACGCGCGTTAGAAAGAGACAAAAAGTAGCCTATGCCACTTTCTATCCCTTCAACGAATCCACTTAAAAAAAAAACCGGCCAAGTGCGAGTCGGACTCGCGCACCGAGGGTTCCGTACAAACCTGCAAGGTTTACAAAGTTCGTTCATTACGACAATCGAGTCATAATATATATTTTGTAATGTAACTAAAAATTTAAGGTTTTCGGAATTTTTCCTTTATGTGTGCTATAAAACGTTGCTTCATGCCAAATTTCAAGATTCTAGGTCGACTGGAAGTACCCTTTAGGTTTTGATTCCCTTGCGAGTACTTGCGAGTTTCAAAATATGCAGCTTAAATTGCTGTTTCTTTTGATTGCGTTGACATAGAAGTTTGATTTTGTTACAGCTTAAAGGTATTATAGACCTGAGTATTTGGTATGAATTTCAATTTAATACCTCTACGCGTTTATGAGGAAATGGGTAGTAAGGTTAAAATTATTAAAAAAAAATATATTATGTGATGTAACTAAAAATTTATGGTTTTCGTAATTTTTCCTTTATCTATGCTATAAGACGTTGCTTCGTACCAAATTTCAAGATTCTGAGTTCACGGGAAGCACCCTGTAGGTTTTGATTCCCTTGCAAGTGTCGAAAATTTGCGGCATAAACGGCTCTATCTTTTGATTGCGTTGGCTTAGAAGTTTGATTTTTTCACAGCTTCAAGGGACAGTAGACCTGAGTAATTGATATAAATTTCAGCTTCATACCTCCACGCGTTCCTGAGAAAAAGGGTCTTGACAGACGGACGGACGGACAGACGGACAACAAAGTGATCCTATAAGGGTTCCGTTTTTTCCTTTTGAGGTACGGAACCCTAAAAAAAACACGTCAATGCGGCGTCCGTTTTGCCGTGAAAGACGGACAAACAAACAGACACACACACTTTCCCATTTATAATATTAGTAAGGATTGCACTCCACATTGTACAGTCAGCAACAAATCTATGAATACAGCCAAAGTGTCAAAATTATGTATACAGAACTTTAATGCTTGTATACATTAAGATGTGTATACATATGTTTGGCACTTTATATAATTTATAATGGAGGAAAGTACTCAGCCTTCAATTTCCGCCAAATTAGCCCGCCAAGTTCTAACTCGAGATAATTTTGACAGAATGTCAAAAGCTGTCTTTTAAAACAAATAGAACAATGACAATGACAACAATAGGCGGTGAGGTAGTCATTGTTTGTCAGTCATCACTGTCTTGACATATGTCACGACTGTCACTGTGAATATTTAAATGACTACTCGGTATTTTGCCTAAAGAGGAAATACGCGAAATAATTGATTTAGGAATGACGTACTAGTTTCAGATTCAATCCTTGGTAACCAATGCATGTTAGATCCTAAGAAATACAAAACTAATTAGCACGTAAGGTTTAACTGTCAGTGTTAATTTTATGCAATAAATTGAATTGAATTGAACCAATTTTAACAGAATTATAAACATTTGCATTTTGTAAAGGTTATTAACATCCACACACAGCTTATAAAAACAAAATCCGACGGCAAAGGAGCATAACTCAAAAACCGAAATAACGAGTAATAAGCAATTTTTTTAAAAATATATTTGAGTCTCAGGGGAGTTTTATAGTTAAAATGAGCCTATAATATAAACAAAATAATCTAAACAATGATGCACTTATATTTAGTAAAAATGGTAATGTTTTTACTTAAGCCATAAAAAAGTAAGTTTTTCTTCTGTATATTTAGCGAATTTGCATAAAGTTAATGGTTTAATTGCTTAATAAGAATAAACTATAAATTTTTTTGTTAGTATACTTAATAAGTATATGAGTGAAAATTTGGACCCCCAACGAAGTGTAGTGAAAAATGATGATTTTTGTTAGTGTGATTTTTGTTTTTGTTATTATTTTTGTTGATTTGTTCTAGACTAAAATAAATAATACCTACGGCAGCCAACATATGATATGAGAATAGGTATTGGTAACTTATTCCATTTCTCTAGATTGTCAATAATATCATTAACATCATTAACATGCGTACAAAATGTAATAAGTAGAATGAAAAAAAAAAACTTTTTTGTTTTGATTTGTATTTTTTTTAATAAATACAGCGAGTTTTTTTTTAATAATAAGTCGATGCTTGGTCAGATATTTGTGCTTCCTCGGCCGCTCCGATACATCTGTTGGCGACCGTATCAGTATTCTGACACCAGCTAGGACTCATGAATAATATAATAGATCCAATGTATTCAAACACGGCTAACAGCTGTTGGTAACAGAATAATCGGAAACATTATAATCACAAAACGGTCAAATATAAATAAAACAGTAGTTTGAATTGTCTTTTTGTGACTTGAGTCATGATTTCGTCTAGCTTTTTTAAAATGATCATTTTAATTTTATTTTATTTTATATACCTAAAGAATTTTATCGCATCAAAAAAGAATTTTTTTTCTCAAATAAAAAAAAACTGAAATCTGACCGTTAAATAAGTTTAGTTTTAGGTCATCATCATCTTCCTTGCGTTATCCCGGCATTTGCCACGGCTAATGGGAGACTGGGGTCCCCTTACCACTGGACCATAGGGTCCCCACCTAATATGCAAAAAATATCTTCTATACATTTGCAATTGCCAGTACGGGCGACATTTGTATAAAGAACGCCTGTTGTTACCTCTGTTTAATTGTTTTTTTGTTTTGTGTTTCATGTGCATTACCTACTTGTAAACTATATGAGACTATCATTTGCCCAAGGCTTCGCTCGCGTTAGAAAGAGACAAAAAGTAGCCTATGTCACTCTCCATCCCTTCAACTATCTTCACTTAAAAAATCACGTCAATTCGTCGCTCCGTTTTGTCGTGAAAGACGGACAAGCAAACAGACACACACACTTTCCCATTTATGATATTGGTATAAATGTGCAATAAAGAGACCTGTATTCTATACGCGCATGCTTTTATGTCAGTGTCAAGTCCGAAGTATCTAAGTGTACATATCTA